>NC_091126.1:86855757-87455757 GCF_040183065.1 Periplaneta americana | reverse complement strand
AAACAAAGCAATCGTAATAAAAACGATTAAAATACCGAAGAAGATTTTTCAGGGAGGTTTCCACTTTCACATATATTACGGGAACAGATGGAAATCTAATAAGTCGTCTATGCACATAATATTAGAAACCTTTTCTTGCGGTTTTGCAATACTGATAAACGGGCTTTTGACATGTATGCAAGAGAGACAAGGAAATTATATTTATTCTTGCACAAATAGTATTATATGCCTACAACCTTTCAGAAACTCTTGGTTCATGACAGAAGGTCACAGGACACTATTATACCTAGTGGTAAACTATCTGAGGAAGCCCAGGAAATGACTTTTCAGAGAAGTCTTCGCAAGAAAAACATCAAGAAAGACACAAATACCGATCTTTTACTTAGGCTACATATTTCTTTAGACCCTTACATCACAAGCTTAAAGAAATTAAGAAAAGAAAATCGCGGTCGATTTCAATAGTAGTGTTGCAGTTCTCTCCGTGCCTCCATTACTCGGTGCTGCCGAAGGAGAGACTAGCAGCGAGGATACAGATTCTGATGAGGATGCATCTGACGTCTGAACGAGTAAGATATGTAGCAATAATCCTTCGTTTTACACTTTCAATTTTAAGTGCATTCCACATTATGAACATTAATTTATTTTTTCTCTCAAATCGAAAATTTTTTAACAATATTACTAATGAAATAACTACTGAAGCTTTCCTGGCGACGTGATAACTCAAAATTTTCGCGGGCTTCCAGCCAGGTCATAAGTTGGTGATCCACCGATGTTTCGAGGATGTTCATCTTCCTCATCTTCAGGGTTAAATGGTAACTAATGGCCTCCCTCTGACATAAATTAAGGAGCTGGGTACCCTTAGTTACCATTTAACCCTGAAGATGACGAAGATGAACATCTTCGAAACGTCGGTGGATCACCAACTTATGACCTGGCTGGAAGCCCGAGAAAATTTTGAGTTAATACTACTAATTTTATTTTCAGTGAAAATAGTTATTTTCATTTTCATTATTAAAAACTTATTCACTTCAATAATTGAAGGTACATATTAAATTTTATTAAAATTGAGCGATTAGTTTTCGAGAAATGATTTTTTGGCCGGCTAGAATCGCTAAATACAGACTGTGCATTGGCGAAAGCACCGGTTGCCAGTACGCCAGATCCCGTGTTCGTTATGTTTATCAACAGTAATCTCACTAGAGGTTTTGATTTATCTAGAGAAAATCAAAACTCGAGTGGGATTTAATTGACTATTACACGATTAGAAGAAAGTAGGCTATATAAAGATTAGAAGTAACAAAGTGTACAATAAAATATTAATTGGCTTGCGAAAATACAACTGTCTTCAAATGTATTATTGTACCATCTCAACATTACGCTAGACGGCAGTAGTGTTTTATGATTATGTTTTCTTGTTACCGGTATCAGTTGTGCCAACTATGGAATCATCATTGAACTCTGTGGACTGTTACTAGTCAAGAAGGCTTTGCTGATTCAGTTTCATTTTTATTAAGACAGTTGCATTCCACTTCAATTATCCGAATCCCAGTAATCAACGTCACTCGATAGATGATTTTCAATAAATCTTAATATTAAACAATCTCTGATACGTGACTATCCATAATATCATATAGCAGAAGCTATAACATAACCTAACTAATATACACAAGTGTTAGAAAAGTTTAGTTAACGACGATGACATAAAAAATAACCAGGAATAATTTTAAAAGGAATAATTATTGAATGTACAATTTTCAAATTTGATTGTGGTTGGTGGTTCAATTGATGTTATATTGGACGTGTGCGTAATAGAAGTGGAACTCGTTGATTTAGGCCTACATGGTGTATTCAACTTATTCAGGATTTCCGAATGGTGCTCTTCATTTATTTGTAAATCGGATTTCAGAAGATGCATAGGTATGATCAGTGATTTTGATTAATTCTTGTTCTTGAATGCCAATGCGAGTCATATTTGAAACTGCTGTGCATCGACTGGAGTGGTTTGTAATTATATATAGGCCTATTTTTTTTTGACGTCCAGACCAGCGCAGTTTCAAATGTTGGCAAACAAAGAAACAAATGCTAGGGACGCGATAAAATTGTGCGATAAGCAGCCATGATTGGTTGAAATACGTCCTTTCGTACCGTTTTATTGGTCAAAAGTAGTATGACGTAGTAAGAGTGTAATAGTCATTGTAACTAAGAAGCAATAAAATGACGAGAAATAATGTATAAACAATAAGTTATTACGAAGTCATAAAAGAACATAATGCAACACGTAAATAATTCGTACATTATAAAAAGATATTAAATGGAAAAATAAATAATTATTTAAAAAAATTAACTTGGGAGGTTGTTTTAACAATTCACGTTTAGTTTCAAAGTAACGTGCTAATAGAGCTATGAACACAGAAGTAATATGAGCCGTTCACAGCAGAAGTGGTGTAAGTCAATTTTGACTTACACCACTTTTGCTCTGAACGGCTCATATAAACTAGGCTAATGATTCGGTCGTTATTATACAAATTTAAATGACATGAATATATATTTTGTCTGTAAATGTATATACGAAGAACAGAGAGATTGAGAGAGACAAAAAAAAAACAAAGAGAAAGTAGGAATTGTATTTTGTATATTATTTATTTGAGCCGTTCAGAGCAAAAGTGGTGTTAGTCAAAATTGACTTACACCACTTCTGCTCTGAACGGCTCATATTCATTCGCAAGATATAGTGTTGCTACATTATGCAAGTTCTTCGGACGAAGTTTTGTCACTGCATTTCCGTTTATATTTTCGTCCAGGCTTCACATTAAATAATCCGTGTGCGCGAATTTTGGGACATCTGTATAATCAGAAATCAAGTGTAATTTGTAATGACACTCTTTTTTTCACAATATGATGGCAAATTAATATAAATTCTTTGTTTCCAAACAATATTTTCAGACCAGTAAACTCAAGCGCACTTGGGTCACTCATAAGTGTAGCTCGGCAATGGTTATTTTTACCTATTTTATTCCTGTGTACATTCGATAGGAAACTTAATTTAAAATCCATTATAGGTAATTTAAAAGCGCCTATAAATCCTATTTTACGTATAATAGCCAATTTTCTGAATATGAGCTTATTAGCACCTGTTTTGAAAAATGTGCGTTAGGTATTTCACCTAGAATATTTCTTTCTTTATAATGTTCGAAATTACAAATTTTGTATTAACATCTATTGTTGTTACCTCTAACATTCCACAGCATTCTTTCATATGTGTGCTGTCATAACGAAAGAGCTTCTCTGATAATGTATTGAGATAAAATATGCAATGATGTTAGATCAGCGGCTGTCTTCTCAGTTTTCTGCTCTTCCTGGAAACAGATTGTCATTGATCATTTTGCTTTGCAGTTCGGTCTGCTCACGATCTCCATAATTTCAAAGAAAAGAAGGGATGAAGGTTTCATGACAGATGGACAGTTAGTTTTCTGTCAGCACTGGGAGAAGTATGGAATAGCGAAACCACTGATTCATGCATGTCTATATCTTTTCATCTTTTCATTTACGAATTAGATTGATAGATTCACTTTATTTTTCATAAGTCAAATGTGACGAGAGTGGCATTTAAATAGTCATAAAAACACAGCTGTTCATGTAAAAAAAATGCAGCAGAGCCGAAGCAGTGAAAATACAGTGAGTCACAGTGAACATTCCCAGTGTTTCTGTTGGCCGAGCACCTGCAGGTCTCTGCTACTGCTGCTGCTTGCACCCGCGAAATCGTGGTGCTTTGCCAGATTAAAATTTAAGTACTCTATTAGATTATTAACATTCGATATTCACCCTCCACAACAGCAGCTGCTGCAAATGTTGACCATTTTATGATACCGTATTTCACGTCACATCATTCAGAGAACATTTTTCATTAAACCTCTTCCCCGAATTTAGTATTGTTTCTCTACAGGGAACTTGGTGGCCGGGAAATTTTTGTGTAAAGCTTTCCCTTGTTCTGCCACACGATTTCTTTTTTTTGTATGTACGTGTTCAAAATGTGTACGCGTTCACTCAATGAATAGATATTTAATCATTGCAAAACACCGCACAGCATAATAAATTACACTTATTTTTAGCTGAAACATGGCATGATTCTACTGTATGCTGCCAAAGACAGATTGACATTGCTAATTTCGAAGTACGGGGATTCACCAACCATACAGCTTTGACGTGATGATCTCGATCTCTGTTTCCCTCTGTTTTGATATGTATACAATAAGAGCTGACGCGTGAAGGATAGCATAAACTCCAATCAGGAGTGATTTAAAAAGCTAAACGTCAGGGCAGACCATTGCAGCACAGCGTTTGGATGCTAGGGAGCCCGAACACTGCCCTGTGTCTGCCCAGGGTGGACCCCCACTCCTCTCTGTCCCTGAGGCTATGGTGATGTACGAATTCATGCGATCATCAACTCTTTCCCTCGTCTGTTCGATTATATTCTTCAGGCAGTGCGTTCATTCATTCATTCATTCATTCATTCATTCATTCATTCATTCATTCATTCGGTTTACTATGTTTGTTCTTAACTGTTGTGAACAAGAATGAAGAGAAGTG
Source organism: Periplaneta americana (assembly GCF_040183065.1). Classification (NCBI taxonomy): domain Eukaryota; kingdom Metazoa; phylum Arthropoda; class Insecta; order Blattodea; family Blattidae; genus Periplaneta; species Periplaneta americana. The sequence continues at coordinate 87,451,170 of NC_091126.1, read as the reverse complement.
CGTCGACAGTCGGTTCAGGATTTAACCCCTCTTGGGAGGGCGTGTATCTTGTTCAATCTGATGACAGCAATGTTTAATAAGCCAAATCAATGTACGGGCAAAAACATACAACATTAAGCGTTACTTTGAAGTTAAACATTGATACATACGCTCATATTATTGGCGAAGAGAGGAAGGCATTAATAACGCAACTGAAGGCCGAAATGCAGTCTTCTTACGACGAGGTCAGCATCATTTCAGCTAATTAAATACTCTTAAAGGCAATGTAATTAAATTAATGATTATAGTAAGTTTATTTTGAACAGTTGTCCACAATATATGAGATTATAAAAACGTTTGTTAAATTGTTAAAAGATTTTCTGTTCGTTTAACTATGTATGTATTTTTTGTATAGTGATAATGTCGTTAAAAATTCATTATACCCTTCTTTCGCAGCACACTGAGCCAAGTTCCGAATTGTGGCCTTCCCTGGTGACGTTATTTCAATTAGTCTCTCTCCACAAACAATATCTTGCCGCGTGCAATAACTGGGTGAACATTTTTATGACGCTCTTTTCTGTAAATATTGAGCAGGCTCCAGTCAGATTAAAAGGGAACTGATAAGGCTTCAATGTCACACAGTTTTGAAACATAGATATTACAATATTCCAGGAGGCCTCATTGTCTTTTATAAGAACTTGGAACGAAAGGTTTTCTCGTATCCACGCATTGGCAAGCAAGTTAATGCTATGTTTGGCGCTACATGCGTTTGCGCACATATATTCTCAGTCATGAACCTGAATAAGAGTAAAACTTGATCATGTTTGTCCGATGTTGTGTTGGAAGCAGTGTTACGATTCATTCTACTCAAACAATTTTCCCTGACAGCTAAGTTGGTGAAATGAAAGAAATGTCAGGTGTCTTCCTAACTATAGAAAAGAAGACAATTTTATTTCGTCGTATTATTTTGTAAAGGCTGATTATTGTAATTCTGAAATTCTTTCTATGTATCATAAAATGTGCTGTTCATACACTTCACTGGCTCACTCCACTCCTCAGCAATCGGTATTCCGTCTCTTTCCCACTCACTCGCTGTCTCTCTCTGGGGCTCGCTAGCTTTGGCACAGCACTTATGAACCCAGGGCTGCCACGCGGCATCACGGTGGCTGTCCTCTTGGAATGGTCTGCATTATGGGATTCACCAGCCATGCAGATAAAAGGAGACGAACTCGTGAGAATATTCAGTCCAATTGGCCCCTTTAGTGATTAGTCATAAAACAGCAGTGTTCAGTTTTGAAAATGTTTCAAATCCATTAATACAACATAATACATAAGTTTTAATCTGGCAAAGCACTATGAGATTTGGCTGCAAGTAGCAGTGGTAGGAGGTGAGACCTGCTGCTGGTTGGGTGACAGAGGCACTATGAACATTCACTGGGATTCACTGTGTTCATAATTTATAGAGAGACGTAATATTACCCGAGCTTGCTTTCAGTGGCTCTGTGGCCGCAGGCACGCACCACTCACATGCCGACGCTCCTGTCCCCACTCAGTTGGCAGATAGACACATTGCACATACTATGCATCAAGATAAATCAGATAAATAAACAAGGCTAATTTGGTAACCATTATTTTGCAAAAATTAAAATTGTAAACCTGTACAACTTTGCTTACATATTCAAATAAGCTGTTGATAATCTTCTCCTTGTCCTTCGAGGAAGTTGATGTTGTAGTGTTATAACAAATTTTCATCCACACGCTGCAAATCTGCTTGTGAAATGTAGGCTATTTTCTATCTATCTTATTTTGCAATTACTGTAATATTCGCGGAATTGATTTATACACTCTGTCTTGAAGTGTCCCACAAATAAAAATCGTAGGAATGTCTGGGGTTCGAGCGGGCAACAACCCTATACTAATTGCTCTGTTACCAAAAACGTCAGTAATTGCACACAGTGGAAATCCGAGTTGTATGAACTGTACCCCATTAGCATGAATTTGTTCTTATTCGATGAAGTGAGGAAAAAACTGTTCTAAAATTAAGGATTCTGGGCAGCGTTTATTAATTGCTTCTTAAGGGGTTAGGTACAGCTTACAGTAGAACAATTTTGGAAATATTCAACATTTTTTCCCTCCATTACAATAATGAAAATTAGTATGTGTAAAACACATTTTTTAAAATTCTGTTCACTGTGCAGTGATGAAGTGTTTCCCACATAACTAAAAAACTACCGTATCCAAAATTATGTGATGAAATTTTTTGCGTGTGTTTATGCATGTCATATCTATAATATGATGCAAGAACACTTCTATACCTTGGGTAGATTGTCTGATAAAAAATAAATTCATTTAAAAATGGTCAAATATCAGTATTTTCTTCTAACACAAAATTAAAAAAATATATATTATTTATTAAGGAATGTAGTTGAGAGAGCATGATATTGTAAACATGAGTTTCAGCAATAAAATAAAGGCGAGAGAACATGAAAAATTTAACAAGTTTATGAGTTGTGAGTGAAAAGCTTCATCACTGCACAGTGAATTGGCACCATTTTGAATTTTGAAAAAAAAATATCGTAATTTTTTTCTAAATCGTAAAAATATATTTTTTTTTTCATATAGCAGAAGGACAGTGTTTTACACATACCGATTTTCATTATTGTACAAGATACAGTAATGGAGAGAAAAAATGTTGAATATATCCAAAAAATCTTACTGCTGTAGCTGTACCTAACCCCTTAAAAGAATAAGGCTGAGTGAACAGTCAAAATGATCGATACTGGGCAACACAAAATCTAAGAATCATACACCAAAGTTCCCTACATGTTCCTAAGTGTGGTGTGTCGTGAGTTCGAATTGTATAATTGGCTCTAATTCTTTTACGAAAAAATGCATCACAGCAGCCTACGTATCCGTAATTTTGAAAGAGTTTTCTCCTCACTTGACTGAAGAAGAACGAATTCATGGTGTTTCAGCAAGACGGGGCTTCAGCTCATACAGCTCGGACTTTTGTGTGCGATTGCTGATGTCTTTTGTGACAGAGTAATTAGTGTAGGGTTGTGGTCCGCTCGATCCCCAGACATAATGTCCTAAGATTTTTATTTGTGCGACTCTTTAAAATACAGTGTATAAATCAAATTCGCGAACATTACATTAATTGCAAAATAATATACGAGAGGAGATACCCTAAATTTCACAAGCAGAGCTGCAGCATGTGAATGAAAATGTGTTATGAGTATGACACTACAACTTTAACTGTCTCGAAGCATGAGGAGAACAATTTCAACAGCCTTTTTGAAAATGTAAGCAATGTGTGAAGTACGTTCACAATTTCGATTTGCAAAATAATGATATTAAGTTAGCCTTGTTCTTTCATCCAATTTATTTTTATGCATAATAATGTGTGTGCATTGTGTCTGTATGCCGACCGAGCAGGGATTGGAGTGTCAGCAGGCAATCAGTGTGTGCCTGTGGCCATGGTGCTGCTGAAAGCTAGCCTGGGTAAAATAAAGACTTTGTATATGCATCTTTAATGTTGGTTGACATTTTAGCACTTATTTTTGACGTTTTATTGGCTTTTACCTGTCTATTTCTAACTATTTAAGAGTCCATATGTCCGAGCTCTACTCATGCGAGACCATTGTGCTATCTACACATTTTGATTTGGGCTATAAATAGGCAGTATAGTTTGCCCTAAGCCATTTCTTTCAGGAACAGGATTCTTTTACATGCCATAAATCTATGATATAGGTCCTCCAGGGTACACACCTGTGGAGTAACGGTCAGCGCGTCTGGCCGCGAAACTAGGTGGCCCGGGTTCGAATCCCGGTCGGGGCAAGTTACTGGTTGAGGTTTTTTTCCGGGGTTTTTCCTCAACCCAATATAATGCTGGGCCACTTTCGGTGCTGGACCCCGGACTCATTTCACCGGCATTATCATCTTCATTTCATTCAGACGCTAAATAACCTAGATGTTGATACAGCGTCGTAAAATAACCCAATAAAAAATAAAAAAAGGTCCTCCAGGTTTATATTCCTTCTGAAAGGAGCCATTCTAAAGGTTTTTATCATCCTCAGCTGTGTTCGAAACTTCAAATCTCGAATCCAATTACAAGCGTGATAAACACTAGATGACTGTGGACGATAATACTTCTGATTGTAAATATATTTGACCGAAAATTTTACATTGACAAAAGATGTGCACTATACAGTAGTTCGGCAGGTAGCCATTTCTTGAACATTTTTACAAAATAGTTGATATAAACATTTGTAAAATGACTAATGAACTGAGTCATAAACATGTACAAGACAACATTCAAGTTGTAATGCAATCACCTACTGAAAACATTTCTCACAAAATTAGTCTCTGTATTTTCCTGTTGGAAAACTAAGTAGAGAATGTAATTTAAATAACTGTTCATGAATGGAAGTCTTTAGTTCCCAGTGTAATAAACATATTTGGTTCTATATGTTTTGGAACCTCTTCTGTATGCGTACAGCTTAGTTTCTCAGATAACGTAAGAAATTAATATTGTAAGCCAGACGATCTCGGTTATTTCAATTTCAATGAAACAAGTGAGAATATGTTCATTATGTTCGTCAATAATATTTATTAGATAATATACTGATACTCTTTATTGTGGGTACAATAAATGAGCCTTAATTAAGAAATTACTTTGTGAAATTTTATTCCTTTTGATTTGTGATTTGGAATCAAGTTCTAATTTTGACGTTGAAAGTTTATAAATAATAGGCTAAAGTAATAATAAATCAGATGCCATAACTTTTTGCTTTCCGCTGAAGCTGCACATTTATAGTAGGGTATTAGTAGTCGTATTTTACGCCAACAATTTCCGGGTTGGTTATGAATTGATTTGTGGGACGTGCTTAGATATGTGTTCAGATTCCGTCCCAAGATGTTGAACCATAGTTTCGTGATTTTATTAAATTTTCGAAGTGTGTTCTGTAAACTGTATGTCGGTAATGAAAGTTAAACTATTGATATCAATAAACTGGTTACAAGGAGAGGATATGGGTTTGAAGTAATTGATTTTGATGCTGCTTTGGATAAAAATTAATTATGTAAAATAAAGTGCAGCAGAGAAAAAATTATACGTTGCTTAAAGGTTCGCGAATTACTGGGAACGAAAGTGGCGGTGTGCCTCCATTTGTGTTAAGAAGAATATACTTATTTCGAACATACTGATCTCTCTCCAATTTTTTACCATGTTGAGATGGTATCTCTGTGGATGTATCTGAGATAGGCAATGGACAGTTTCCAAGTTCCAGTCCCAATTAGTTTGGTTTTTACTTTCTCGTTAATTGAATTATAAAATAAAGTACCGTATTGTGACGAAGTAAAAAGTTGATTGCAAGATTTTCGAGAAAATAGGCCTACTCGTTTTCAGTATCCCAGTAGTTTTGGGTATGCTGTCTTTTTATAACGGTTTCTCCTAAACTATTGGACGCATTTTGTCCATGTTCAATATACACGTGTCAGTTTATTCGGGAGTGATTCACACGAATTTAAAATTAAGAATAATAATTTTAATTAATTGATGAACTAGTGGACTTACTCGTGTTAAATATGAAATATCTGTCCGGCTTACAGCTGTTTCAGTGCTTCACGCACCATCATCAGAGCACGAGCGGGAATTTAACACGAGTAAGTCCACTAGTTCATCAATTAATTATATTCAAGTGTTAAAAGTGGTGTACGCAAGATTCAAAATGGAGTAATAATTTTAGTTAAAAATTCAAGATTCGACGAACGATTTTCTTTATGACGCGTTTATTATACAGAATAAACTGTCAAATGAGATGGTAAATTTAGTATTGACGGAAAAATGTTCCTCTAATAGAAATTGTGTACAGAATTATTTGTGCGTTTCATTGTATAGGCTATTTAAGTTTTGACATCATCTCGCCTGAATGAGTAACAAAAAGTAAGAAAAGAATGTCTCATTGTTAGAGGATTATAGTTAGCTCTAAACCCATTTGTTATACATGAATGAAACTACGAAGCAAGGTATTGGTATTATAATATATTTTAACATTTTTATCACTTCTAAATGTCGAGTCGACCTGGTTGGCAAGTTGGTATAGCGCTGGCCTTCTATGCCCAAGGTTGCGGGTTCGATCCCGGGCCAGGTCGATGGCATTTAAGTGTGCTTAAATGTGACAGGCTCATGTCAGTAGATTTACTGGCATGTAAAAGAACTCCTGCGGGACAAAATTCCGGCACATCCGGCGACGTTGGTATAACCTCTGCAGTTCCGAGCGTCGTTAAATAAAAATAACAAAATCTAAATATCGATAAATAGAAGAATAATATAGATGAATAGACTACACGCATAGCCATTTATGTATTAAATTTGTGTAGAATTTAATATATTTACCTTTCTAACCATGCAGTGTACTCGTATAAATTAATTCACATAACACCGTACTTTCGACATTATAAAGAATACCGTTTGTATGCAAACCAGAAAACAAAAGTTCGTATTATTTTGGTAAATTTTAAATGATTACATTTGTGTATTTATCTTTTGGGTAATGCAGTGCCTTTTCATGGGTTGTGTGCCATAAAACATGAATCGTATATCGGCTGGAAGCACGCCTCCTACTGTCGTTGTGGCCTTGATTCTCTCGCGAAATTCAGTTTGAGTACTTGTTTGATACGAGCGGGAATGTTATGTGTTAAACCGATCGGTGTAGTTGCTAAGGTGATAAGTGGTAAAACGTAAAGTGTTATTAGTATTACTATTCTTGTAATGTTACAACATACGTACATTTTAAAACGAAGAATACTGCTATGTATTGTTTTTATGTAAAAAAAAAAGCTCTTGCATAAGAGTGAGGATACGATTTTGAAGGGAATTTCCTGGTGTTTCTGCTTCACAGTGAAATACTCTGGGTAATCTTAACACATTCAGGACAACGGGATCTGTTCTCGATAAAAGCCACAATTATATCCCCGTGTGCTTACCGAGGAGAAACTTTACGAAAGAAGAGATTAGGACAAATCCAACGAAATCTCTGTGACGTCTTGCACAGAAAACAGGAATTTCGCAGATCTCTGCTTGGGAAGCTACCAGACTTTTAAAATTAGAATCCTTTATGGTGACTTCAGGATTTCTAGCTACGTGATAATGTAGACCGCGTGAATTTTTGTAACTGTTTTGATTAATGTTGGCGATGAAAAAATTTATTCATGTACAGTGTGGCTATAAAGTCTGGAACCATAAGGTTATATATTGCTTACTGATCATTTTGTGGAATGGGCTGCACGGTCACCCGAACTGAACTATGGACTTTGCCGTATAGGGGATTTTGAAAGCTGAGGTGTATGCTGTAAAATTTATTGATTTGGATTATCTTCAGGAAAGGATAACCACCGCAATAGCTGCTCTGGGATTCTCACATGTTGAAGAGGATTCAAAGAAACATGGTAAAACTTTTGAGGAAGTGTGTTGAAACTGGTGGCAAACGTGTGGAGCACGTTCTCTGATAAGGAAATGCGCTGTTTATCATTTCTCCTGTGGTTCTAAACTTAGTAAGCACTCTACGAAGTGGAAGTGAAATAACCTTGCAGATTGAAAGGGACGATAGGGTACACTTACAGTAAATGAATAGAAAACCTTTATTACGTTTTTACGGTAAATTTGAAAATTAAGTTTGAAGTTTCAGCAGTCCGGCAACATAGCCGCTAGCACACTGTACTCGTGATACAGATGTAAGAGGTCAACGAACTCGGTGTGTCTCGGTAGGTGAGCTGCTCTCTGCCTGGACGTTGCCACTTGCATCGTGCATTGGCTTGAAATTAGAGGTTTTAAAATGAAATTTACACGAAAACCGCCCACGCTATAGAAATGCGCCAAAGGGATAAATTATTCTTTATTAGATATCCTATCGATGTGGACAAAAATCACGATCCTACTCGCAATAGTTACCGAATAAGAGGTTGTTAAACATTTGGGGGGAAAAAAAACTTTTTTTCTGAAAAACTATGAATTTTCCACCTATATGATATTATCGTTTTTTGTTACATACAACATGAGCTGTTCGCTCTGAAAATCTGCAAGGCTATTTCATTTCCACTCTGTATATAATTTTCTTCACGTAGGAAGTATTGGTTCATTTGCATTGTCATTTAGCGACTTAGAATAACAATTAGTGGAGTGGTGCGCTGTAAATGCATATAGAATAACTGGCCTATATTTTATGAAAATATAATCAGTGCAGAGGGGTACAAGGATAAAATACATAATTCTTCAAATGATTATCCGACATTGAATGTCAATCTCCATTTTTTTTTCAACAAGTTTTGGCTTCACATTTGAGGAAATTTTTTTTAAGATGGGGTACTTGGTAAGGGATCATGGCTAGCATGATCCTCAGATCTTAATGTATGAGATTTTTATCTATGGGAGAACTTGAAAAGTAAAGTGTATATTAATTAACCATTACACATTGAAAGAACTGAAAGAGAAGATAAAGAGGAAAATTGCAGCGATATCATATGCTTGTGAAAGCAAACTCTTCAGATATCGAAATGTCTGGCGGTACAAGAACAATATTTTCAAATCATCTGTGACAAATGTAGATGTTTACTTTAATTAATTGTAACTGTGAAATATTTTAATTGAAATCTGCGCGCTTGAGTTGAGGGATTAGGGGCTATGTATATTCGATTCCGCCTGCATGTGGCATGCTTCCTGCCGCTTCACAGACCGCGTTTTACTGGCACATATAATAATCATTTATGCATAATCTTTGTGATACTTTTTTTTTTTTTGCTGTTTTATGCTTTAGAATTGCAGAAATAATTTACCTGTCAACGTTTTTCCAGTATGTTACAATAATAGAGTACAAGGGGAGTTGCCTTTTCCCCCCGTAATTAATGCCTTACTGACTCTGAGTGGTACATTACTACAGTCCATACCCTGTTTATATTCAAAGATACGTTTTTCACTCATGACGGGAAGAAACTTGACATTGGAATCTTCAGTAACTCAATGGTTACGATTTTCTATTGTCTTGAGAAGCAACTGTGTTTTTAGTTATTACTACTTACTACTTTCTAGTCGCCTTTGCCGTAAACTTGAAAGTACGTCACCTTCACGTTTTGGTGAGACTATTTACCAATAGTCAGTGGACTCCAATAAGCTAAGATGTATTGTAAAAGTGTCCTTTGTACAGTCGTTTTAATTTCTGAATATACATAGAAGGCCAAACTTATCTGCAGCCTCCCAAAAGCAATTTTATGATTTAGAATATTCAGTGACAATTACCACCCAAATATATATGCGCTCAGTTTAGAGAAAGGATGGAGAAAAAAGACGGAATTATTTGAATTCGAGTTCGGAACCTCTGCTTTAGTCCTACCACTGACCTGTAGCTACTGTCAGAAAATTGAGGAGGGCGATCATTAATACAATAGGATAAAGTCTCAACTTTTGCGGCCAATAATAACTGTTATTATTTTGCGTTATATATAATTTCTCTCTCAGTTATAGTTCGTTTTACATAATTAATTACAATTCAAAATAGGACCCTGAAAAACATATCCTCCCCTCCTCATCATTAACAACCTTTGTGAATTGGAAAATAAACAATTTTACTAGAATTCAGGTATTTGAGCACTTGTATTTTGCTAAATAGAGAATAACTAGAATTATTCCAGCAATTCAAAATTATTATGTGGATTGAAACTGAAATGGTATATTACTGTATTTTGGGATCACTTATCTTCGCTTGAACATGAAATATATGAAGGTCGATACGTACTCTGAGCAATAATTATAGGTCTACTTATGGTTATAAAATCCAAAATCTTGCTCACAAATATAATTTATCATTAAAGTCACTATAAAAAACTCAATACGAAATTTGTATGAGCTACACTGTAAGTTCTAGGATCAATTCTGCAGACTCTTCGCGTGGTCTAGGGGAACGAGCGGAACTTGTACTCCAAGTTCACATTCAGTAGGGGAGATTCGGCTAATTCCGCAATATTAAGAAGTAAATCTATCATATTTTTATCAAATGTTTATTGAAAAATATTATCAAGGTATGTAGACATGGACGAAACCTTTCATTACCAAATGAGAAAAAAAGACCTATTAAAATGCAAATATATTGTGACAGCCACGTGAGATTCGATCTCACGACCGGCAGAAGAAGGGCAAGGTCGGCCGTGGTTCGGCGCGGAAGTTGCGTGCGTATCTGCTTCCTGGGGCATGTGCTGTGGCGTAGAGAGGAGAGGAGAGATAGCGACCGCGGCAGTGAGGGGAGAAATCCAGAGAATTCGAGGGGTGCTATCTTCTGGACATCCGTAGAAATTTCCAGTATCATACTCTCTGGAAACTATGGTTTGGTTATAAAAGAAGAGAGGCAAGTGAACGAGTAGTAGCAGTTGCTGTTATAGTCGGTGGACAGCAAGCCAGCCAGTCTTGTGTAGCAGTGAAGCCAGCTTCGAGACCGGAGTTCGACTTGAGTGTGTCCGCAGCTGTGTGAGCGTCCGAAGTCTTGAGTTTGAGTGCAGTAGACCGCAGTTGGGGGACCTGAGTTCGAAGTTCAGTGGACTGTCTCTGAAGGTCTTGGGTTCGAGATACTGTGAACTCACAGTTCTGCTTTGTAAATAGTGCTTTGTGAACATTAGTTAAGATTAACAGCTCATTGTTGTTCTCAATAATTCAAGTAAATTGTCATTGTCGTCTGTGGAGTGCGATAACGAATACTGTGTTACTGTGTGGAATGGAAATCCCATTGTTGACGGGAGTATTTAAACTAAATTATAGAAAGTGACTATTGTGAAACGATAAAATTACATTCTTGTTTTGTAATAAAGTTACAATATTTAGTTGTACATACATTACAGTTGAAAAAGAACAACTCGGGTAATTCCGCAACAGTGCGGATAAATCCGCAATAGGACTTGGCTAATTTCGCAGTAGTAAATAATTATTAAATACATCATGAAAGTAACATAAAAGAAACAATATGTAATAATGCTCACTTTCTTCACAGCTGTGTAGCAAAACACGAAAAACGTGAACTTTCGATGTTTCACTTTATTGCCGACAGAGGTGTCGACCAATATCCTTCATTTTTTCTATAGCACTGTAGAGGACATGCCTCCTGTTGACAGCCTCTCAAAACTTACCTTCACGCTATTGTAAAGCCGCAGTAAAATCATATATGCACTACTGCGGAATTAGCCGAGTTTCCCCTATAGTTTGAATCTCATATTATCTGATTACATGGTTGGTGTATTTCCTCGAGACTTTCTCCAAGTTAAAGGAGAATATCAAGTAATTCCATGGCGAATCCTGGAAGTAATTTCGCCAAATGCTATTTCCCTATCACCAATTCGATTGACGCTAGATAACCACGAAATTGATAAGGTATCTACACAGTTCAACTTTTCTTTCAACTTTATTCATTCAAGAAATCTATGCAAGATTCCTGAAATCCCATAAGGGCAACGGCCTCCTACAGGAGTGTAGGGTGAGCTGAAGGTCTACTACACTTGGGGAGCCAGTCCAAGAGAGCTCACACTGTACACTTACAAACTAAACACGAAAAACTATACAGACTAAACACATAAACAAACTAAACATCCACAAAAAAACTACATAATTTTTAGATATTTATTATATTATAGTTTACAGACACAAAAGTACATACATACAATCACTGAAACCTTACATTACATACTTTATAATTTACCCATAGATATACAGTTTTTAATATAATTTCTAAACTTAACTAATTAATATAAGATGTTTTATCTTGCACTTGAATCGACCTTGGTAGTGCAGTGGGTATAGCACTGGCCTTCTGCTCTCGAGGTTGCGGGTTCGATCCCGGCCTAATTCGATGGCCTTTAAGTGTGCTTAAATGCGACAGGCTCATGTCAGTAGATTTACTGGCATGTAAATGAACTCCTGCAGGACAAAATTCCTGCACACCGGCGACCCTGATATAACGTCGGCAGTTGCGAGCGTCGTTAAATAAACCATAATTTAAAACATTTTTTAAATGTCTTGCGCTTGCGACTAGTTTTGTGCAGGACTCAACTCATTTTAGTATGTTGATACAATTAGTCTTTGTTCACTTGCCTAAGTTGTACTTCACGTTTCAATCTGCAATGTGCAGCTATCATATATAAATCTCCCATTATTCTAGTATATTTAAATCTTTTAAATATATATATATATATATATATATATATATATATATTAATTTATAGATAGTACTATCAAAAACTAAACCTTTTGTCTTATCCAATCTTATCTCATTCAATTCTAGCTATTTCATTTATTCTTTCCATTCTAATTTTTTTACAAAAAAAAAAAGAGACCTATTTTTATTCATAAGTTTTCTTATAGCTATTTCTTGATTCATTTGTAGGAACTTTTCATTTATAAATTTATCCGTATTTCTTTTGTATATTGACATTCAAAAACAATATGAATGTCATCTTCTCTTTGTTCACATAATGGTCACGTGTCTTGAAGTATATTACCTGTATTATTTCTTAACCTCCAGTCTGAACGATGAGAAAAAAACAAATATATATACATATACAGGGACATCATTTTATTTTTACTTCAATTTTTATTGTACCTGAGTTTTTAAATGTACTTCACTCCCACCCCTTCTACTAATGAAATTCAACCGTCCTCCACACAGATCCAACACCGCATATACAGTCATAGTAGCCTTACGGTCTTAGTAAACAGTACGTTCCAAAAATATGTTCGCGTTTTCCAGTGACGAAAGAGCATTCAATATTGAATCATTTTCGCACAGGTACTGTCATCCATTTGCCTACGTCGTACCCCGGTTTCCCCCACCAGCTTTTATTCGCCAGCTAGTGGCTGGGCTGTCTTAGCTCTTTTCTGAGAACATTAATTTCTGTTAGGAATTGGACGTCTACGTAATATTATACAACTGTTTAAAATAACTTAAATAAAAGGGCCTCGTTAAGTAATTAACTGTCACTTGATTTTATACGACCCTACGACATAACCACTTGGACGGACAATAGATAGTATATCTGAGTAATTTTATCTTTTCGGATCGGGCAGAAGTGAAGATTGAATTTACAGGACGTAAGGTACTCTTTTATAGAGTAAGTACAGAATTATTTCAACATGAGTTACTAGTACGAAGGACGAAACTGGTAATTGGAATTAGGTACAATAGTCTATAGTGCGATAATATGCACAGAAGAACTGAAGCCTGTATCGAAATGAACGGCCACCATTTTTTTAAATTTGTTTAAATAGCCATATTATGATTATTTTTCAATTTAACTTCATCCTCTATATTGTACGCTAATGTGCTGTAGACCGTATAATATACACTGCATAATGAATACGTCTGAATGGATAGCTCAGTTCTTGAGTAAAAACACTCATTTTTAATACTGTACTGTATTTTGTTTAAACAAAAACCTAACGAAAATGATCAAACTCAAAAGCGCAATATTTCCTAGTTTACGTAAATGGATGAACTACTTTTCTTCCCTCCTATACCTAGTAAAGTGATTTGTTTGTAGCCTATATCACGCCAGTATCATCGAACTCCAGTCGTGGAAGGGGTAGCAAACGGCGTTGATTCAGAGGTATAGGCAAGTTAATATTAAAAATGTTAGTAAAAATAAAATGATGTCCCTGTATATACGTAGTGAAAATGACGTTCAAAACGGCGCATCATATAGACACAAAATCTTCATGCATCCTAACTGAACGCTCGTTTTAAACTTGATTCTTTCAATATCATTCCCAGATTACATGCGTACACGCATGGAAAATCTAACCGTGTAGGTGCAGCTATACAGTGTCTTTAGGTTTGTTCCAGCCAGTGAGCTCTATACTTGTTCCAGCACGGTTCGGAATCGATTCTGAACTGCCTGCTCATGCACAGTAGCCTAATGTGTTCCAACAAGACTAGAACTGATTCCGAACCGATACTAAACTCCCAGGCCCCTGTCCCAACGTGCTTCAGAACTCGTTCGGAGCGAGTGAAATTGGTTCTCGATTAAGAGCAGAACTGGAAATTCTGAACTGTTGACGCATGCGCAGATGGTTTAATGTGAAGTTACGGTTGAAATGGTTCGAGACTAGGCAGGTTAAAATAAAATAAAAAAAAAACTGGCGATCATGGGTGATTTGGAAGGTGATAGTGATGTATTTTATGATGAATTAAGTTCGAAAGATGAATATAATTTTAATATGAGAAGAAACTCCGAAGGCCTTGAAAGAACAGTTCAAGAATCATTCCAACAACGTAAAATTCCTAATTAGTTTTGACACCGTACACAACTAGCGCATGCGCCGAAAGAACCTCCAACTGAGAGTACTAGGAACAATAGACTGTGCCGGTCTCGTATTTCCGTTTTCGCATTGTATGTAATGAGGCGATAGTAGCAATCCTAGTGGCTAGCAACTAAAGTACAGCTGTCATTGGATGCATATTCCCTACGTATTGAGCTTCATGACTTATATACTGGACTGTGTTATTAGTTCGGAACGAGTTCTGAATTGCTTGCTGGAACAAATCTATAATATAATCGATTAAAAATTAGAAAAGTGGAATTCTTAACGAGAGCCTAAAGTTTGTAATCGATGTCTGAATATTTTTAAACATTTGAAATTGCTATCTTTTGCTCTTTCTTGAACCTCGAATATGATAGGTCTAGAGATATTGTTCGTTTGTCATTTTAACGTAGATTGACGTAGCCACAACAAATCAAATTAATCGCATTTGAAATAAAACAAAATTGTGAATGTTAATATCCATGTGGCTATGGAAAATTATTTTTTCCTAGTACAGTGAGACATTTTGGGGATGTGTATAAACATAATAAGGTCAATGCGATGATGCAGTATTGTCGAATTGAGGGGGTCAGCGCAACAGTGGTCTAAGCCAATTTTTTAATGTAGAAAAAGCAAGTTCAAGTTTATATATATGAGATTTTTTAGAGGAAAAATTATATCCTTTCTAACAAACTATACAATGGTGGATTAGTCTATTCCACTTCGTAGGAAGATAGTTGACGTCAAAATCAACAGAAGACTCAATATTTAATTTTTCGCATTGAGGAGGGTTAGACCACTGTTGCGATGACCGTCTCATTTGGTACTTAAATTCAGAGAGAAAAATGTACGGTAATACAAAGTATAATCACCACTAGGACTAGTGAAACAGTTACATGTTCATTATAACCTCTTGCCGATAACTTAAATTAAAACTGTTGCTATTCACTGTGTGAGCCAGAAATAAATTTAACTCAAATGAACAAGGGGAGATAAATTTCGTAATACTGCAGACTGCTTTTTATAGATATACAGGATTCATTCTCATACAATTGTATTTCCTCATTTGTGTTAATAGTATATTTTTATCCTTCTAATTACTAGTACCGGTATCTAATTAGGGTATGATATAATGAAAGAAATGAAGCAACTAATCTTTGACTTTTTTCAGTAGTGGTAAATACTTATCTTCTTAGGAAAATATTTGAGGCTAAGAGGGATGAAGTTACAGGAGAATGGAGAAAGTTAAACTACGCAGAACTGCACGCATTGTATTCTTCATCTGACATAATTAGGAACATTAAATCCAGACGTTTGAGATGGGCAGGGCATGTGGCACGTATGGGCGAATCCAGAAATGCATATAGAGTGTTAGTTGGGAGACCAGAGGGAAAAAGACCTTTGGGGAAGCCAAGATGTAGATGGGAGGATAATATTAAACTGGATTTGAGGGAGGTGGGATATGATGATAGAGACTGGATTGATCTTGCACAGGATAGGGACTGATGACGGGCTTATGTGAGGGTGTTAATGAACCTGTGGGTTCCTTAAAAGCCATTTGTAAGTAAGTAAGGGGTAAATATAAATCATGAAACTGTTTTATTACCTAATATAAATTGTGCATGTTGCATTTCGTATTCGAATGCTTCTCATATTGAAGGTCAAAAGATAAAATGGATTTAAGCTCATGAGCACAAATAGTATGCAGAAACAAAAACATTACTTTAATAATGTCAAATTTTATGTAATTAATACTAATGAATATTTGGTAAACTTCCCCAAAGCGGTAAATAATTATGCCCCCTTGAGTGCTTTCGTAAAAGACGAATTATTTTTCGTGGACCAATAATACAACGCCAAACCAGCCATAATTACCAATTTGTGAATATCGCGAAGATCGCGGGATATTTAAATAAATTATTCTATGTTTTAAGAGAATTTTCTTCATCGTAATAAACACACATTTCTTCGTGTTTTTAGCTGGGAAAGATAGGTCATATTTAAAGAAATATAGTGTAAGTCTTATAATTGTGTTAACCCATTAGTGCATAAAGTTGGATTATGTATTTAAAAGAATTTTTTTCATAAAAATTTGTTGTTTAGCACCAGTTGAACACGTATTAAGCAATAAAACATTTTATTTTCTTTTTGTTTGAGAAATACAGGCCGTCCGAAAAATCGGACGCTATGCACACTGATCAGTTACATTGCAGTTTCTTATTTTAGGTATTTTATAATAATAAGATCCCTTTAATCACTCAAAATCACTTATTGCCACGTATTTATTTTACTTTAGGTAACAATTGTCATATTTACTACTGATTGTGGTATTCTGTAAAACATTTACGGTGAAAACATATTTTACATTTGCAACAAATAAATTTGGGTTTGTCCTTGTACTTACTACATCTTCTCTTTGAACGAGTGGTTCAGTCCACATAACCACACATCCTTAATATTCGTAGGTGCACTTTTTCCTTGATATGTTGTTTGTCCGTATGTTCTTAGCAGTGCTAATTCCAAAAAACCGTCGAAATTGTAGAAATTTTTGCCAGTATTTTGGTTCCTGTAGAGTAACCACGCATTTACTATACTGTCGTCCGAGATGTATGCGAATATTGGCTACCACCATTTCTTCTGACCATTTTGGATCTGTATGAAGTCACATACTGATCGATCTAATGTACTCCTCCCATTCCTTTTTTGTTCGAAGAAAATAGTATAGGCTAAGAAATGGAAACTTTACATTATTTTTCACTTCACCATCTAGATATAGTAGATATAGACATGTTTTCAAAGTTAGTGGCTGCTGTAACAACGCTGTTATCATTCCTTCGAACAATAAGGACGTTATTACAGGTTCTGAAGTCATGTGAATCTGTCACTTTTTTTCTTGAATTCCGAGAGGACAGTTTTCCATTCTATTTTCCTGTCAAGTTCCCGTAGCGCAAATCTCTTTTTTCAGAGAGAGATGCATAAACATTTTTACAGATGTAAAGTAGTTATCAAAAAGCACTTTATATCCTCCATGCTCGGAAATTCCAACTGCATTGGTTAGGGAGCGAGATCTGGGCTGTAGGGTGAATGTTGAAACACTTCCCAGCAGAAGAGCTGTTATGCACTGAGCCGTAAGAGGTTGAGCGATTACCATCTTTCTTACAACTCAACAAATTCCTGTCTGGTCAGTATTTTCACAGCGACAGAGAGGAGAGAGGCGCAGGCGGCTGTCACACACTGGTTCCGATCCCATAGCGCAAATCCCTTTTCTCAGTGAGATGCCTAAACAATTTCACAGATGTAAAGTAGTTATCAAAAAGGCACTTTATATCTTCCATGCTCGGAAATTTCAACCTTATTGATTAGGGAGCGAGATCTGGGCTGTAGGGTGAATGTTGAAACACCTCCCGGCAAAAGAGCTGTTATGCACAGAGCCGTAAGAGGTTTAGAGATTGCCATCTTTCTTACACCTCAACAAACTCCTGTCCAGTCAGTATTTTCACAGTGTCAGGGAGGAGAGAGGTGCAGGCGGCTGTCACACACTGGTTCCGATCCCAGGTGACAAACTTCTACGACACAGGCATATAAAAGTTGATCCCATGGTATGACAAATATCTGAATTCCGGTGGGGAATATGTTGAAAAATGGCTCAAAAGTTGCTTTATCTCTTCCAATAAATCTTTCCGTGAAAGAAATTGTTTCTTTCTCTAAACGGCCCCAGGGAAACTTACTTTCTGGACGCGCCTCATATTGCAGAAACACCATCACTGTCCTTACAAGCAGTCTGTAATTCACAAGCACTAATAAACATTTTTCTGCCAAGGTGATTGAGATTGGCTTTGTGTTCATCAGATTTGTGGCTGTCCGTATGTGTCCAACCCATCGTCTGGTGATATAATAAATGAGCTCCTCTTATGCAATTTTATCTTTATTTTCAATTATTTCTATATCTCGTTCACATTTAGGCTGAAAAAGAGTAACGAAAATATCATAACAGCATTCGTATTACAACTTCCATTGTAACTGTATCCAGAGCATAGTGTCCGTTTTTTCGGACGTTGACATTTACAATTCGTTAACAACAAACCTTTTAACAAGAATGGAGATTTTTATGTGCTGGTTCAATAATGGAAGTATCAACAATAGTATAAGCCTAGTATCAAAAAATTACGTTGTTATAAAATATATTAATTTATAAATTTAATTACCCCTTGCGCACAACATCGTACTGTTTGGTTGCTATCTTAACAATGTGTGTTCTCTAACACTGTAAATTCAAGCTGAAAAGCAGAAACTGCTAAAATCAATATAGCTACTACATTGAGGAAGTAATATAGCATATTTTAAACAAATTAGCTCGAACACTGTAACCTGTACAACATAATTCTTTTGTGTCCGATTTTTCGGACACTATGTACTAATGGGTTAAAGAGATTACTGGTAACAATACATTTGAAGATTAACTATGGTAAAGGCCTTCAGCCATATACATGTATTGCCTCATCCGTTGACATTACTACAAACAAGCCTTTTAAATGATTGTAATGAGACAATTTTGACGAACTCATGTTCTCCTAATTAATTTGTTTTTGATTAAGGTATTCATACAAATGAATCTATGTGTGTGAGTAGAAAGCAATTTAATTGTTAATTAAAGGAAGTGTTGGTATAATATTATGATAAACAAAATATTTTCGATAGGTATGGTTATCAATAGCATCAACATAGATCTTATAATAAAAGTAAGAAAATTAAAGTGTTTTGCTTTTTGTATTGGTCAGTGTATAATATCTAATTAATTGAGATCCAGAACATATTTTAATTTACGTTAATTTGCTGTAGAGTGTAAGTGATAATTGACTTCTTAGTACTGTGATTCAACACATGTGTCCCAAAACATGAATAGTTGGCACATGCCCCAGTCTTGTCTGGGTTTCCTTCCTTGTATGTTGCAGTTGTCTTTTTTGGGTCGAGTTCAGGGAGAGAGGCCAAATGTTGAGATGTTCCTGAAAATAGCTTAGATTTTGCTTCCTTTTGTCTGGGCATCGGCTTCATGTTGTAGTAGTTACCTACAGACCTTTGTTTGCTGCACAGTAAGGCTTCCAGGCTGTTTGAACACCTAATTTCTATGTACTAGGTACATTGCAGTAACCGCATGTGCAAAACACCCCATATTGCATAACCCAGTGTTATGTTATTGTCCTAGTTTTTGGTACCAACATGACATGAAATTAGACTATATTATTCTTGTGCTAAGGAAGAAGGTGCTGTATTTGATGGTTTCATCAAACAAACGTGTTACTAATGGTTTATGATAATTTAGTCGAAGGCTCGTTTTGATTGAGCTGACAATTCCAGTTATGAAAGTGTTCCTATATTTGACGTCAGAGATGGTGGATCCCTATAGCAGTGAGATTTTATTTGTGAAATAACCTTATTTCAAATTGTAGAATTTAAAAATGTGGTAAAGGTGATGAACTTGAGTTCATCAGAAAAGGTGAGCCAGTGTAATGTGTTGCTAATTTAATCCACGGTGAAATGTGTACATTGGATAACATTATTTCATGTATTTATCATTGATTGCATGTATTTAATACAAGACTGAAATTAATCTTGTTAAAAATTACACAATTTTGTATTTTGTTGAAAAATAATGAATTTACCACAAGGGAGTGCATTATGTATCTGTGTAATAGGACTGTGCCATTGTTAGAGTTATGTCATTAATAGATTCTTTTCTGTGTATGATTGTCTTGTCACTAATCTCTTTAGACCACAGATATATGAATTACTTGGATATATATCTACTTACGTTCTATACTCCCTTACAAAACATAGCTTTGTAATAACATTAGAATGAGAAGTTACTATAATAAATTCTTTTCGAAGCACATATCTCTAGATGATGATGATGATGATGATGATGATGATGATGATGATGATAATTATGATTATGACTGAGTATGAGTGTGGTGATGGAGAAGATGTGATATTATTATTATTGTTGTTGGTGGTGGTGGTGATGGTGGTGATGGTGATGGTGGTGCTTGTCTTAGAAGTGCGAGCATAAACCTAAAGAGTGCATAGGGTCTATTCTGGATATAATAGAAGATGTGTGTCTAGCTATATGGACCATGAATAGTAATAAATAAATAACATTTCTGAAGCATCGGTATTATTCAGATTCTTGCTGTAATGATCACAGGAAAGGGAGTTTTAATGCTGATAGAACATTAAGTTAACCATATATATTTACAAATTAATTATTTTCATCCCATATCCGAAGTTGTGTAGAACCTTGAATTTTATAGTATTTTCCTGAGATGACGATCTTTTTTCACACACTTTCATGTTACTCCTTTGAATATGGATGAGAGTTGAGAACAGCTTCATTTGTGAGTTACACATTTATGTTCGATTACTTTATTAAATTATGAAACTCTGAATGGTATTTTTTAAAGTCAATTGCTTAGTGACCTACATAACGGATATTAATGTGGTATCTTTACCAAGCTAATATTGTAACTTGCTGCAAAAATTATATATGTATAGCTATGTCTCTGTATCGAGAATTGTATTGATATATATGTAATTTATATAGTACAAATTTGCATGTCTATGAAAAGCAGAATATTTTTTACTGTGTGTTTTGATGCCATAGTCAGGGACTGAACTGAGGACTGTACATAGAAAGCTATCCCCTAATATACAGGATATGTTAGACCGCTCTGTAAGAGAATGTAGGTAACAGATCATTCCCCCTTATGCCTTAATATTCACATCTACATCCTCCTTGTGAACTATTTGATTACAGAATCTGGATTTTGTTTCATTTTTTCTTCTCTAAGGTAAATCTCTAATATTACCTAAAAGCGTGGTATATAACTGATATTATTGCTGATCCGATTTCACGAGCCAGCTATAATTGGTAGGGGATCATTGTGCTAATCACATGTTACTGCTGTACCAGTTGAATGATCGTTCACTTCTATTGAGTAATGTAGTAGGCCTTGGACCTCCATGGACTGTTGTGCAACGGATTCCTGTTTCTTTTCTTTTTGTTAATGGAATGGACAATTTATTATTGAACGAGATTGCATAAATTCAGAAAAATAATATCAGATGAATGACTACCAGTATGTACAGCTGTCAAAAGAAAAAGTGGCCGCTCTCCTGAAACAAAGTTCCCTTCGGGTATCTTCGCTACAATTCGGAGACAGGCGATGTTACATGTTATTGGACCACGTTGCCTAATATCTACAGTTATAATTGAAGTATTCTGCGTGTTATTCGATAGCGTAATGGTAGCGTTCAGGCCTCTTATTCATGAGGTCCTGCGTTCGACTACAACCCCATGCTTTTTATGTTCTTTGTTGTTCTGTTTTTGAGAGAGACAAACTATATATAATGCTCCTTTCTCTTTTACGATTATTTTAGTAATTAACATCAGGTTCATTAATATATTATGCCATGACTTTATCATTATGATATTGTGGCTGCAAATGGAAAGAAAAAAGATTTTATTCAAAATAAAAATATCTTTCGTGGCATAAACAAAACAAATTTACTGGCGTCGGCCTTAAAACATTCAAACAATTAAGCGTTCAAAAAACAAAACAAAAAGCCACAATTCAATATTTAGTCTATCTTCCTCTTATCTCGATCATCTTGCAGTCAAGTGGGCATGGAATCGACTAGTCTTTGCAAATAGCGACTGTTCTTAGACACGATATTCCAGGCATTCTGAACATACATACATAAGTGTTCTGTCCATGGGCAGGTCTTTCATTGCAAACCCAGCAATCTCCAATCTTTCCTATTTTCTGCCTTCCTCTTAGTCTCCGCATATGATCCACATATCCTAATGTCGTCTATTATTCTTTTCAACCAGAGACCCAACCAATTCCTTTTTCTCTTTCTAATCAGTTTCAGCATCATTCTTTCTTCACTCACTTTTTCAAACACAATTTTATTTCTTATTCTGTCTGTCCATTTCACACGCACCGTTCTTCTCCATATCCACATTTCAAATGCTTCAATTCGTTTCTCTTCATTTCGTCGTAATGTCCATGTTCCTTCCCCATACAATGTCACACTCCACACAAAGCACTTCACTAGTTTCTTCCTTAGTTCTTTTTCCAGAGGTCCGCAGAAGATCCTTCTTCTTCTATTAAAAGCTTCCTTTGTTCATGTTTGCAGTTTTTCTTGGGAAGGATAGGCCTAAATGTGGTAACATCCCATTGCTTTCTGCACACCACTAGCTCTTTCGCATCTTATTAAATTCCAAGGGGGCCCAAGCGTGGAGGTGAGGAGAGTGTATTTGACTAATTGGGCCCTCCGGACTTCACCAAAAGTCACGGCAAGGGTTAAATATTAATTCTATCAGGATGTTTGACCCAATCAGAGATCGGGAAATCTCAATTAGCCTTTGCCCCCCGCATCCTGGACTAGCTTCTACGAATCATCAGAAAATCTTAGAGTGTGATTGGGCCAATTTTTCCGAAAATGTTTCCACACTTTTGCCCTCATAGCTCAGTGGACGAACGTCGGAATTTAGATGTCAATGTCTCAGGTTCAATTCCTCGTTACTCCTTTTCATTTTATTGTGGTTCAAGATAGTATAATGTAATAATACAAAAAGAAAAACTAATACCAGTATTATGCAACTGGATTTTTCCAAACCTAATATTAAATTTATGTTATTTATATCGCTAAAGAACGATTACAATATAAATAACTTGAATATTATTTATACAGTATCACTAAAGAACGATAACAGAATATAAATGGTAAATATCGGTTTGTTTAATGAATATAAGATATCATATAATACTTATTTAATTATCTAAATAAAATAACCTATTTTACAAAGAAAGATGGTTATTTGTGTTATAATAATTACTTGCATAAAATAAGATTATTTATATTCCGAAAGAACAATAACAATATAAATAACTTGAATATTATTTATATCGCTAAAGAACGATAACAATATAAAAAACGTGAATATTATTCATATCGGAATTTCACAGATTTATTACAGATGTATTTAAGAAATTGTAGAAGAATAGTAATTAGTAACAGTGTCCTATTTATTCTTCTTGGAGCCAAATTTGTAACTTTTAAAAGTGTGGTTACTATGTTGAAGTGTATGTGTTGTAACGGATGCTTGATTTGTTATGTATGTGAGTCAGTTATGGGATGCTTGATGTCGTCGCAATGTCGTAATTATAGTTTGATTGTGTTTGTGTGACTATTGTGTATTAATTTATGGTGTATGGTACGGAAAGCTGCATATTTGTGTAATAGAAGTGTTACGTATGTGTGTTGTTAATGTTTTTGTATGTTTCAAATTGATAACTGATATTTGTTTTGCAATCGCAATGCCTAATTTACGGATTGTTTATATTTTGTTTACATCGCGTAAGCTAATTTAATTTTCTTTTCCATTTCTCTTTATGCTTATGTTAACATACATATGTAAAATAGGGCTAACCCCCATTGGAGATATAATAATAATAATTATAATTCATATCGTTATAAAACTATAACAGAATACAAATGATGACTTGAATTTTATTCATATCTCTAAAGAACGATAACAAAATATAAATAACGTGATATCCATAAAGAACGATAACTGGATATAAATGATAATTTGAATATCATTTACATCGCTAAAGAACGATTAAAAAATAAAATGGAAACTTGAAGAAGGCCCGAACCCACAACCTTTGAATCATTAAACAAACACTCTACCGCTGGTCTATGAGGCGCAGATATGGAACATTTTAATAGTTCCGGAACTGCTTGTACAAGCACATGCATTGTGTAATATCGCCGCGACCCGAAGTGGACTTTGAAAATATTCGCTGTTCACGAGTGCGGCCACTTTTTTTTTTTTGACAACTGTACTTTTGTACTTGCATGAACACGACCATTGACAGTATAATATCCAGTGTTTGTGGAGTGCAAAAATTCTCATTTGATCTGCTGGAAGTTGCCTCCTCATGTTCTGCCTCCTCGTTATTTTTCTTCATTCCTTTTAACCCTTTGAAGCACAAATTAAGTTTTTATATTTTTTATATCATGGATCATAACAAAGTTTCGATCAATTCTTTTCAACATTTTAACTCCGCACACAATTTCAAAACATAGATAGCACCTCTGTGTATACTCAAGAGGCGGTTCCTTGGTGGAATATCTGTGCCATGAAATTTAGAAAGAAAGAAAACGGTGGTTCTTCTGAATAACCACTATGCCCCAAAGGGTTAAGCCAGTTGTAATTTTTCAGGTATATGAAAGTTTCATATCAAAAGGACTGGAGTTCTGTCTCCAGCAGGTCACATGAAATGTTCAATAGATAAGTGAATGTAATGAAAGTTTTCTCCAAACGTCTTGATTTCCTCTGCCATTTTAATTACAGCTTTGTTCCTTAATTGTCGTAACATGAAGTCACTGACTGAAGAACATTGATAGTACGAAAACCTTTCCTTAACCTCTTCAGTCCTGTTGTATTGTATACTGTACATAATTTTCTTTTAATTCTTTTGCAGTATCTTCGATACTTTTGAATTTTTGAATAATTAAATTTGATAGAAATGAATATCACTTTTGCAAGATTTCTATACCAGATTTATAAATTAGAATTTAAAATTTTGGGGCACCAAGAGTCAAAATTGCCCCAAAATTTGATTTTCTGTGAAGACTTGATTTGGGATTTTTGGAACCCCAGAATGATTATGTGACCTTTTTTTTTTTTTTTTTTTTTTTTTTCAATTTTTTTAAATTGTAAATTCGAGACTGAAGAGGTTAATGTGACTTTGTTTCAATTTTTTTCCTACCTTGCTCACTTTCCCATTTTCTTCCTATTTTGTGTTTGGAAACTCTCTTGAGAAATCACTAGAATGCAAAATATCGGAGACAACATAAATGAAACACTACACTAGCATTCCATATAATTAATTATGTTTTCTTTTCCTTTTTTAGAGTGTACAGAACTCAGGTTTTAAACTAAGTGAAATGAAAACTATTCTATTGCTATACAAACAAATTGCACAATTCATAATAAAATTGATCATTAACGCCTATTTTTTGGAACTATATTTATGGAGGAACAAAAAGACATTGTGTTAGATTTTGGTGCATTGATACCGTATTATAAATGCTGGTACAGGTGTCAAATATAAATTCCTTTGTTTATTATATTTTGAAGTATTATCAAGTGATTACGATCATTTAGGTGAATATACTTCAACAAGATAAAATCGTCATGCATGTAATCTATTGACCAACTGAAATAATGGATGTCTGTTTAAAATCGAGTGTATGGAAAAATATATGCCTTTATTTTGAATACAAAATTTTCAGATTGAATATAATGGATTAATATTTCTTCAAACAGTAAAGACGAAAACATATTATATATAAAATTGATTCTTTGTAAACATATATTGAGTTATTTCCATATATCTTTTCTATTGTAGTTGGTACAGTGGCGAAGGATCGATCATGCCCGGCAAGTCATCAGGTAGTCGTGGCCGACAACACCACCATCACCACCAAAGCAGACGACGAAAATCTCGTAAGATGGCATCTGGGAGCTCTGGTGAACCTGGCGGTGAAGGTGAAGGAGGAGACTCATTTGCTGATCTGGATGGGGAGACCCATCAGCTTCTAGATATAACAGCTCCACAGCCAAAAGTGGCACCACGTGCTGCTCCACATGAAGAGACAGAGAATGTGTGGAGTATATCAGTTCAGGTGTTCATTCCCTTCCTGGTGGCGGGGTTGGGGATGGTTGGTGCTGGCCTCGTGCTTGACGTTGTGCAGGTAATAGATTTAGAATTCCTGTAATTGTTTCTGAACACTAATCTTACTGACTTGGCATGGAATAATATTTACAAATGCTTCATGCATGTACCAAAATTACAAAGATCACTGAATTTGTCATGGGTTTATTTAGCCTTTCACTAGCATCTTCATTTGCATAGAATTGGTGAGGGAATGAGATGAATGTATTATAGTAAGTGAAAGCATATGTGGAAGGAAATGGTTAGCTTACCGTATTTGAAAGCACTGTCCTCATACCTGCATGGAAAGGATAGAAAAATTTGTTAAAGAAAAGCACGAGAAGGTGTCTGAAATTAAAGCACATACCAAACACGGTGGCAGTAATCTTCTGTGAGATATTAAAGATTTTTGATGCCCCTATATTATGGAAACACTATGTGGCTGGAAAGTTTTGGTGAACTTGTTCCAAGTGAATTAATGGATGAATGAAAAATAGTGTTTTTTGTTCGGTCATTCGATACAGAATGAAAAAATAAAAAAAGGATGGGACATTTCAGTAATTAGATGCATACTGAATGAATATGGGCAGTTACAGCTTATAAATTTGGGCTTCGATAATTTTCACATTATACAGGAACATTATTATCAATGATCCCAGAAAACTGTGGTCAGCCGCACCCTGCGTGGTTTTCAGTTAATGCGTAACTGTTTCTTCTGCGCAGTTGACCTCCAATAGCCATATGGCATTCAGTGCACTTAGAAGTCATGTTACAAAATTCTCAATTCTTCAAGTGTACGACGTTAGTGTATAAAGTTTTGTGATTTTTGTGTATTTATGTAATGCCTAGCAACAAATTCTCATTGCATGAACGTGTGTATATGTACAATACGTTTTATTCTCCAAAAATCTCAGCCTAGTTTAAATTGGTGCGAGACACGTGTGAGATCATTATCTGTTTCAAATTGTAGTAAACTACACAATGTGTCGGTGCAACACATGAAAAACAGGAAGTGTGGGAACCTGTGACTTCTGTTGTGAGTTTCAAATACAATGAAACTGTGTCTTACCTTTTAAATAAATGTAGTAAGATATTAATAACTTCCTATTAGTGTAATCTTCTAGTTATGTTGTATGCTAAGAGATTATTTGTTGTTTTTGTAATTAGAGGTTTTAAATAGACACTATCTTATATCCTGCTTCATTTTGAAGTTAATTTTTCTAAATGATTCTATGAAATTAACGCCACTTTCTTGCCTGTATTTACTCATATTAGTTTCATACCATCACCTCCTTTAAAGCCACTTTAAGTACTGCAGTAGGAATAGCACAGGAATATGACCTATCTGTTACTTTCTTGGTTACCTATACTGTTATCTCGAGTTTTCAACTAATCTGGTGCTGGTAGTAGAATATTGGCTGCTTATGTGATCCCTTTAGACCCAGTGTTCATTCACAAACTAATTGTAAGTGGTAGCTAGTGATTGTGATTGAGTAACATGATGAGTCGAGATAAAATCACTCATATTTTGGCATGTTTCTTAATGCTCACAATTTCATTTTATATGTTATTTAATTATTTATTTATTATTTTCAAGAATGTCAACTGGAAAATTTAGAAAATGTACCTGTTAACACATTGATGGTGTTGAATTTCTACTGTCAAAATTTCCATGATATATGATCAATTGCAAAATGTTAAATTCTTACATTAAAAGTGCTGTGTTAAATTTGATTTTTAAGGTGCTAAATTTTTTAATTTTACTTTACTGAAATCTACAGTCTCTATCAATGCAGTATGATAAAAGTGCATTGGCTCCATTTTCGAAAGTTTTGGAATCTAATACTTAGAAAAAAAAAATGGAAAGGAAATTCGAATAGTTTTGTGTTGTATTTTAATTATATAAATTATAGAACACATTGTATTTGGGATCCGGAATTTTCGTCACCAGGTGATTTCGTCACATATTACATTTTGCCACTGCAACATTATGTCACCAATTCACTTTTGTCACCACCATATTTTGTTATCAATTTAATTTTCTCATCATCATTCGCCACCAAAATTTCCCCCCCTCCTCCTTAGGGTCGCTTCCCTTGATGATACCTATGTAAAATGATACTCATACGTAATATAAAACCACCTACTTCCTTGTGTTCATATTGTTCATTTTTTTTTCCAAGGATATATTGATTTTTTGGATTCGAAATCAAGTTACAGGATCCATTGGTTTAAAAATCAAGTTAAAGTATGACGGAATTATTTCGATTCGTAAAAGGTAATAGAGCAAGAGATAAGTTAATCTATAATGGACATACTGTACATATGTATACAAAGCACAAAGTTACGAAGACCGAGAGTGTGTGGAGATGTGATCAGCGCGACATTTGTAATTCACTGCTGATATTTCCTCAGATAAGAAAACCATAAAAGAACCTACAGAGCATTCGAACCACTCAGCAAATTGGAGCTGGGGAATGTGTAGTAACAATGAAAGCTGAAACTGGAACTTCAGTGGAAGCTATGTCATCTACTTTACAACAACATGCAATTATTATTTTTGTGACAAAATCCCCTCAGTATCAAAAAAAGATGACACAATGTATATAATGACTAAATATCTTCGGTGACAAAAACATATGACAAAATCTATTTGATGACCAAAAAACTAATGACGAAAAATAGATGACACACTATAACTGTGATGAAATTTCCAGTTACGAAATGCCCTAGACCCATCGTATTTTATTCATGAGCTACCACTGCTGGTACTGTATACATAATTCTATTGGGAATTCACTTTCTTTTTCTTTTGTTCGTTAAAGGATGTGGGAAAACTTGTAAATTATGTACTATTACCGTACTTTGTATTTCTTACTAAAAGTATTGTTCTTAGTGATAGTATTACAGTTTCCATGCTGGTCATTGAATCCGAGCTTCATGTATTTAAACCAACTAAAGGCAATAAAATCCTTAACATGGCTTCTTCTGGGAGGGGAAGTAACCCTGGGAGGCTCGTGTACTGCATGTAAAAGAACCCTGTCCATGATAGATGGCTCGAGACAAAATTCGTCCATTTCTTGCCGATGTTTCATTTTGATGCAGAATAACTTACGCAGTTCAAAGCATCATTAGAAGAAATACTATTATTACTTCTCTTTTTTATTTTTATGTGAAGGTGTGGTGTTTCTTTTTCTTTTCATATTAACCACAGAGCTGGGCTATGCAGTGCACTGTATAAAATTATTTCTGAAAATCATTGAAGTTTGCAAAGGCACTTACATGTTATATTCTTTAATTTTTTACTACACTTATCACTAAAGTATGGTCTTCATTGCCCGTGTTCATAAGTTAACTGCGCTTGGATAGTGTGGTGTATGCCTAGCTTCTTGTTTGATGGGAGGGGAAGATACGGACATTCCCTCCATTGTACAGGTTCAAAGTTGCACCTTCTTTACAGGACAGCATTGTTGTAAATAAATGCATTGTAACACATCCTTAGAACTTTAATAACATTATATTATTGATAGAATGCAATACTGTACAACAGTTTTCATTTATGATTCACCTATTGATGCGTCCACAGTTCCATTACAATAAAGAACAATATATTTCTGTAAAGTTTCGAAAGAAAAATCTCTTCGCCTATCACTTAGAAACATTTTGAACTGAGAAAATGTGCGTTCCACATCGCAAGACGTGAGTGGTGCAAAACGAAAATATGAGCTGTCACATGTATCATCTGAGGACTCGCCATTAACCGAAAAAATATCTCTTATTTCACACATTGCTGAAAATCCACAGTTGTTTTTCAACATGGTCCCAAATTTCGTCTTAACCGGTTCCAAACTTGGATGTGGTTTTGCTTCACACAGACTTTGGTACAAATGTTCTACGAGTTGCAGGTTACTGGACATTTCGAGGGTTGACGATTCTAGTTGTTTTATTGTTGTGGGAACATATTTGTAAACATCTTTTATGTACAACAGAACTTCATAGAGTGGTTCCGAAAATGACTTTGCAACCTTTATTGACGTACTCGCTTCATCATCAAATGTTTGTATTACACCACAGACTTCCTTTTAGTGTTCACAATAGTACAATGCTGCCTTCAACCCACCGAGTTAAAATGAGATGTGGTGGCAAAGAAATTCCTGGTATCATATCTTTGAATTGCTGTTTTCGAGACAGGGACTTCAAAAAGATTTTCTTCCCGTTGGAGATTAAGCTGTCAGTATCAGGGAATAACGACCTAATTTCTTCAGCTACCCTATGCAGACCATGAGCCAAGCAAGTTAAATGTAGCAGGTTTGGATATCTAGTCCGGATTTGGCATGCTGCTTTTAACATGTATGCTGCAGCATCCATCACAAAAAGAACATTTTCTCTTTGTATTCCATCAGGCCACAAAAGATTCATAGCAGTCTCAAAGAGAGTATCAATTGTGGAACTATTTACTACAGTAAGCACCTCGGTTGTTAACAAGTATTTTTGTGAAGGTTTATCCAGAGATAATATTCCAGCAATAACATTGCCAATAGACCTTCCTTCCACATCTGGCGTTTCGTCTATTGAAACCCATATTTTATTATTTGCGACAGATTTCCTAATGCTGTTGATGACATGATCTTAGCACGGGGATAAATATCTTTTGCGTAGAGTTGACTTGCATGGAATGTTTCGTCCAGTATATTTCTGCAGAAATGATTTGAAAGTAGCATTTTGTAACTCGTGTAACGGAATATTGCAACATACCATCATATTACAAAGGTCGTTACAAAACTCTCTCTGAGTAGCCTTATATGAATCTGAACTCGATGGTGTATCATGTCTGCCAAACAGCATTATACTTTTTTATGTTGTTTAGACTTAGTGCTTCTGGATGAAAATTTTTCTGTGGCCTTTAAACTGTATATGGCATACTTTGCAAAATATATTTACTCCTTGTATAGTGAAATACTCACGGCCAAATTCCTCCACATATTGTAACAACTTGTTTCTTTACGTCTGACATTACTGGCACTCTTGTTTACAACTCTGCATGGTCTGCACGTTCCCGACCGATTGCTGTACGAATTGAGAATGCGTCGAGACGCTGCCGTACCCATCGCAAGTGATGTGGATGTGACGTCAGACTCTCGGTATAGCCCTTGTGCATACAACTTGTATCGTAGTAGCAGGCAATGAAAAGGCAACAAGGTCCGCGCTTTACTTATCACTGCTACATTTGTTTCGCAATTTCTTTGAATTGGACACTCAGGTCGCAGTTTAAACAATAAGAAATTCAACTCGCTGCTTAGCAGTGGGCTATGACATGTGAATATGGAATTATGAAGCATTGCTGAGATTGTTGTTTAGTCAACTGTCTGAAGACAGGTCTGAACCCCGTAAGTGATACCACGAAGGCACCACTTATGAGGGAACTAGGCCAGGAGATAATGGGGTAGAGTGGCCTTGCTGAGATTAATCCTTTTTATTTCATTAATGCTGTGCCATTGTTCAGAACATTAGTGATTCTCATTCACATTCAGTATAATATAATATAATATAATGAGTACTGAAATCATATCTAATTAGAACGAATCACATCAGACCATAATCATTTCTTATGAAATAGAATGGAAAGTTTCCTAAAATTCACGAATCAGAATGTCATTACTGTGTGCTCTGGTTCATTTTGAGTCATGCTTATCTTCCAGTAATGGGATGAAGCTGCAAATTATTATTATTTTTTTGTTAGTATATTTGTTTCAAAATTCTGTAATATTTCTTTATTGCCAGTGAATGTGTTTTATATTATGTGTAAATTTTATGCAGGCCTAATTTGCCTTTTAAGCTTTTGAATGTGGATGATTTTGTGACATATAGCTGACCAAGAATTAAATACTAAAATTTTAATGCATATGTGAAGGAAAAATAAATCCTATTTGGAAAAGTACTGTTTCAAATTTCATAACCAGCAGGTAGAGTTTAAAATAACGTAATGGATTATGGGATGTCTGATTATTGAATGATATTCTTTGTGCATTGGTACCAGGCTGAAATAGGGCTGTTTCAACATGCACTCAATAAAGTGGAACATTCACTATTATGTGCTGTACTAGGGTGGGTCGAAAAGGGGGTAAAACATTTTTTTTTTGCGTAATTCAAAAACATACAATGCTGAAAGGTTGCATTACTGTCTGACGAACATGCACACAAAAAATTTTGGAGTTAAAATTATTTTTAGCCAAATCTCATTGGATTTAAATATATTATTTTTTTTATAATTTTTCTTTAAAATCTGCATATTTATTTATTAGCTCTTTGCTTGATGCAGGCTGTAAACAATTAACTTATAATTTCTCATTGTCAGGGAAGTATGAAAAATATTTTGTAGGATGCACCAACCCATAACTCACCACAAGGAGGTGAGTGCTGCTGAGTTCCATCCCACCTGTTATGTGTTCATGAAAAGGCTACAAATCTACTTCATTCATTCACGGTTTCCTACCCAAGGGCAGGTCGTTCACTCCAAACTCAGCATTCTCCAATCTTTTCTATTTTCTGCTTTCCTCTTAGTCTCCGAATATGATCCATATGTCTTAATGTCGTCTATCATCTGATATTTTCTGCCCTGAAATCTCCCGTTTACCATTTCTTCCAGTGCACTCTTCAGTATACAGTATCTTCTCAGCTAGTGGCCCAACCAATTCCTTTATCTTTTCTTGATCATTTGTAGCAACATTCTTTCTTCATCCACTCTTTCCAACACAGTTTTATTTCTTATTCTGCACACCCACTTCACCACTTCACACTCTCCATTCTTCTCCATATCCAAATTTCAAATGCTTCTAATCGCTTCTCTTGACTTTGTCGTAATGTCCATGTTTCTGCCTCATACAGTGCCACATGCCACACAAAGCACTTCTTCCTTAGTTATTTTCCCATAGGTCCACAGAAAATGCTCTATTTTCTGTTAAAAGCTTCCTTTGCCATAGCTATCCTTCTTTTCACTTCCTGGCAACAGCTCATATTACTGCTTATAATACTGCTCAAGTATTTAAAGCTATCCACTTACTCAACTGTCTCATTTCCAATTCACATGTTTACCTTCTCTATTTTTTTCCCATTAACTATGGCCTTCGTCTGGTTTGCATTTATTTTCATCCCATACTGCTCAGTAGCATATCCCTTAGTATTGTCTCCTCTTCTGCTAACAATGCCATTATCATCATCAAATCTTACGCAGTGGAAAGACTCATCATGCCATGTTTGCAGTTTTTCTTGGGAAAGATAAATTCAGTAGCTTCCCGTTCTTTTCCACACACCACTCTTTCTTTTGCATCTTAAAAGATCCCAAGGGGCCACAGCGTGGATCTGAGGAAAGTGGATTTGACTAATTAGGCCCTCCAGACTTCATTGAAATTCACAGCAAGGGTTAAATATCAGTTCTATCAGGTCTTTTGACCCAATCAGAGACCGGGAAATCCCAATTAGCCTTGTATATTTATTTTTTAGAGTCTATTAGAGAAAAATATTGTGATTTAGTTCTGTAGTTACAATTACAGATACGTGCCTGTCAGCTACCACCAGCCTTACAAAGTCAAAAAACACATCGCCATGGCACAGGACAATCTTTCCTGAATTCTCGACGGGCAGAGTGAGAGCAGAAAAGCACTGGTGCATGTGCTGAGTGCCAAAGAAGAGAGAGAAGCAACAGATCAGCGTGCCCAAGTTCATTCAAGTGCAAACCAGTATGGCAGAAAGGTGTGTGCTGGAAACGTGGTCAAAAATGGAAGTGCGTGCTGTCGTGTACTATGAATGGGCATGTGGGACTAGTGTTTCAGATATTCATTGCCACCTATAGAGCATCTATGGAGACGATGTCATGTCCTGTCAAATGGTTGGGCGCTGGTGTTCAGTGTCCAGTGAAGGAAGGCAGAGTGTGGAAGATGAAGACTGATCTGGGTGCTCCTCCTTGTCCATGACTGAAACGTCGATAGAATACAGGAAATGGTGTTAGCCAACAGGTGCGTAACTGTGTCTGATGTCGCATCCACCACATTGGGTGTTGGACATACTCAGGCCCATCACATGATTCATGACATGTTGGGATATCGGAAGGAGTTGACAAGATGGGTGCCGAGAAGCAAACTCCTGATCATAAGACTGCAAGAATGGCAGTAAGTCTGGAACACTTGTAGTGATACAAGCGCGAGGGCAATGGCTTCCTGTTTAGGATCATCACAGCAGATGAGACGTGGGTGCACCACTTTACCCCAGAGCCGAAGGCCAATTCAATGACATGGAAACATACCAGCTCACCTGTCCGGAAAAAATTCGAAGTGTCACAGTCTGCAGGGAAGATTATGCTGACAGTGTTCTGGAACGCAAAGGGTGTCATTTAGCTTGATTTCCTCTCTGCGGGGACAGTCAATGCAGCATGCTATTGCCACACACTAAGCCAACTGAAATCCGCCATTTGACGCAAGAGACCGGGGTGCTTAAGTCGAGAGGTTTTGTTCTTGGACGACAATGCAAGACCCCACACAGCAAGGGACACTGCAGAATACATTCGTCGTCTGGAACAGGAGAGATTGAAATACCCGGCCTAGCCCTGACCTTGTCCCATTGGACTGCTACCTTTTTCCAGTGTTGAAGTCAACACTATCGGGACATCACTTCGGAAGCAACAAAGAGATGCAACAGGCTGTGAAGGATGTCCTGAAAGCACTGGGCACCAAATTTTACCAGGAGGGTTTCTTAAAATTGATTTCACTGTACGACAAATGTATCAGTATCGGTGGCGACTATGTAGAAAAATAGGTTTGTCTTTTGTTATGACAATGTGTTTTCTCACTTTGTAACACAGCTTCCCTGTGAAATAAAATGATGAAACTTATATTCGAAATGTCCCTCATATGTTATATCATGAGTTGCATTGTACTTCCCACTGATTCACTGATTCACCATGACCCTTACAAGCTATTTTACGTAAAACCTTGAGAAATGATACTGTGTTGAAATTCACTAGAGGATGTAATTCTTAACTTTCTGTTGTTTGAGAATTTGTACTTTTACATAAAATTCCATAGTATTAAAGTTTAATGTTATGAGTACTGATGGAATTTACTTTATTTTTTCCAGCATTGGCAAGTATTTCGTGTTGTGTCAGAAGTCTTCATCTTAGTACCAGCATTGTTGGGTCTGAAAGGAAATTTGGAAATGACATTAGCTTCACGCCTATCTACACAAGCAAATTTAGGTCTTATGGACAACCCCAAGCAGCAGTGGAGTCTGATTGTGGGCAACATGGCTCTTATTCAGGTTTGATGATACATTTACTTAATGTATGAAAATATTCGTTTTTATGAACATAACATACAATATTTTTAACAAAATTTGATTTAACTATTCTAATTTTGTAAAAGAATAAAATTGAAAGTGAAAGTTTAGAGAGTACCCTCAACCTACAAAACTTGTTATTCCCGAAATTTCTTCATCCCCTCTCCCATTGAACAAATACACTAGGAACAATCATTGCGAAAAATTGCATCTATCAGTCTAGACTGCATCCCAATGTTTTGACGTAGATCAAAGTCTTTCTCCTCATTAGGTGTGGGAGGGTAACTTGGAAATAACCGTTTTGACTCACATAGACTACATCTTTCTCTTTAGGGTCCTTACACACGAGCGACTTATAGCCGCCAAGGTCGACTCCAAAAAGCAGTCGACCTTAGCTGCTTGTCGCCGGGATGCAGTCAGTAATGTATTTAAATGGAAAATGCTGGTAGCTTTGCAGATGAGCGCTGACCCCAACGGCAGACCGACTGCAGCCGCTGTCTTGCAGTCGGTCCCGGTGACCGGCGGCAGCATTTTCTGCTTACACACGGACGACTTTTAGCTGCCATGGTCGGCGACACGCAGTGGTCCAAACGTAAATCTAGCTGGATATAATTAATATATTTTCTCCTATTTAACAGATTATCATGTAACTTTGTACAGTAGTTACAAGTAGTACATTTTTTATACAAACTCTGATTATGTTTGTACCTGTATAAATGGAACTACCCGCTATAGGAGGTGCGTTTTTAAAAAAATTAATAACTTTTCTCCTATTTAATAGATATTCATGAACCTTTGTACAGTAGTTACAAATAGTATAATTGTTTTGTATACAAACTTTGATAACGTTTTTACAAGGAAAACTATCTCTTATGGGGTGTCTGAAGAAAATTAATAACTTTTCTCCTATTTAACAGATTTTTCATAAAACTTTGTGCAATAGCTTCATGTGGTATATCTGTTTTGTATACAAACTCAGATTAAGTTGGTACATGGGGAACTATCCCTTAAAGAGGGTGTATTTAGAGAAAAATTAACAACTTTTCTCCTATTTAACAGATTTTCATGAAACTTTAGAGTAGTTACAGGTAGTATATTTGTTTTGTATAGAAACTCTTGTTACGTTTGTGGGAAACTGCCCCTTATAAGGGGTGCAAGAGGGAGGAAATTAATAACTTTTCTCATATCTAACAGATTTTCATTAAACTTTGCACAGTAGTGATAGGTAGTATATTTGTTTTGTATACTAACTCTCATTACATTATTGTGTGAAAGAAACTGTCCCATTGTAGGGGTGAATGTAGGTAAAATTAGTAGCTTTTCTTATACGAAACAGATTTTCATCAAAATTGTACAGTAGTTAAGGGTAACATATTTTTTTGTATACAAGCTCTAATTATATTTGTGTAAAGAAAACTACCCCATTATAGGAGCGAATTCAAACAAATTTAATAAGTTTTCTTCTATCTAACAGATTATGATCAAACTTTGTACAGTAGTTAGAGGTAACATATTTATTTTGTAACAAAAGGCAAAGCTTTCTCAAAAGTTAGTGGAATTGGTTTTTATGACAGCTGACATGTACGTTCTTTTTATTTTGTGGCACATTTCGGTGTAGTAATTGTAATTTCCTTGACAAAATTAGCAGCATCTTTCTTTCCCTTATCATTCAAGCTTATCTGTATAAGAAAGTGAAGTTACTCCTTGTTTTCAGACTGCAGTGTGTTTTTTTAGTTGGTAATTTAACGACCTCTATCAACCACTAGGTAATTTAGCGTCGATGAGATTGGTGATAGCGAGATGTTATTTGGCAAAATGAGACCGAGGATTCGCCATAGATTACCTGATATTCGCTTACGGTTGAGGAAAACCTCGGAAAAACCCAACCAGTAATCAGTCCAAGTGGGAATCGAACCCACGCCCTAGTGCAACTCCGGATCGACAGACGAGCACCTTAACTGACTGACGCCGGTGGCCTGCAGTATGTTCCTAGCTTTCCTTTTCTCAGAACTTTCAGAAGATTCAGAAAAAAATTTACTAGGCCTGCACCGTCTGTCACTTTTTGCAACAGATTATCGAATGATAATCCTGACATTCTGAAGTAGTGAAGAAAATTATCTTCATGGATTCGAAGCTCGTGAAAAAGGCGGTGAAATTGGCCATACTGCGCTCATTGAATGAAAATCCGTTGTATCCAATATTTTCCATGTTTAACAAGTCTTTTTCTAGGATGGACAAGAAATAATAGGAGTTCTTCCTCGACGTGCATTATTATAATGCGAGTGAATAATGACACACCTTTTGCAGTTCGACTGCCACCAGAACTGGCGACACACAACGCCCGTATCGACTGCAGAGTCGCTCATGTCGACTGCTTCTGCCGTCGAATAACAGCTCATGTCGGCGGCAGACCGACTGCTTTTTGCAGTCGACCTTGGTGGCTAAAAGTCGCTCGTGTGTAAGGGCCCATAGTATCTATCTATCCATCCATCCATCCATCCATCCATCCATCCATCCATTCATTCATTCATTCTGTCCGGGAGAATTTGGTACAGAGACTGCAAAATTGGCTCATGATCATTGCATTAGGCCCGTAACACACTTGCAGAGTTTTCGCTAGCAAGAAATGTGTTGCGAGAAAATTAAAAAATTGATAACATGGATTCAAGTGGACGTCCACACACTGGAAGAGATTCTCACTCGAGGCAAAAACCTCGCGCGAGTTTCTCGCTGGAATCGGTAGCTCAGCGAATTTTCTTGACACATTTATCAAAGATGTTTGACATTTATACTCTTTATGATTATTGAATGTAGAAAAAGATGTCACAGGTGGCGATGAATTGTATTGTTTTTATTTGAAAATGAGGAAAGATGGCTGATAATTGCAGTCAAAAACTTATCGAACTTGTACGATGTTACCCGTAGGCCTATTTATATGATACACGGGATGAAAACTATAAAAACACGAAACTTAAAGAAGAAATTTGGAGACAAACATCAGATTATCTGAAAATAAATTGGGCTATATTTTACTTTGATGAGATTTAATAGTATTGATTAAACATTTGAAATAATGTATCTATAATTATGTCTTAACAGTTTACGTAATTTTAATCAGAGTATAGCAAAGAATCCTCTATCATATCATGAATGGCAAAAAACTGTGGTTCATTCAACCTGAAATAACGTCTAAACGTATCATCATTCAAATCGAAGCCAGTGTCCAAAACTCGCCCTTATTTTCGTAAGATACAATGTGATTTTCAGATATTTCTGGCTTTAATTTTAGGCCTACTTCTTCTTTTCATGAACAAAATATGTTCATGTAACTCCATTTCCTCATCATCTGAATACTCACATTCAACATAGCGTCCGTATGTAATTTGTAAAGTACGACAATATACTTACAGGTTATATATTTAAGTACGACAATATACGTAAATATGGGAAGATAATATTAAAATGGATTTGAGGGAGGTAGGATATGATGGTAGAGACTGGATTAATCTTGCTCAGGATAGGGACCAATGGCGGGCTTATGTGAGGGCGGCAATGAACCTCCGGGTTCCTTAAAAGCCAGTAAGTAAGTAATATACGTAAATACATAACCTATAATATTTCCCCCCTGAGTGATTACTATAATCAGAAAAATGCTTTCTGCATGAAGGCAGTGCATAGATGATCATAGCGAGGTGTGATCTGTGATAGCGAGAACTTGCCAAGTGTGTGGAGCAAGGCTCTTCACCTCTTTCTCGCAACTTATTTCTCGCTAGCGAAAACTCTTCAAGTGTGTTATGGGCCTTACTGTGGTTGTTTTCTTTGCAGTCTGACACGGTAAGGGATTGGTATCAAAAAGAGATTTTCGCCAATTTAATAGTTAAGTTAGATATTAAAATTCCAAATATGCATAGAAACATGATGCAGAGTACTGTCACAGCCGATGAGCTGCAGTTAGGGAATAAGTCGAGGCTCCTGGGATTTGAGAGACACCGGCTGACCAGGAGCATGAGCAGCATGCCCGAGAGAATTTGGCACAGAAGGCCATTGCATTAGTTATTTTCTTTGCAATCTGACATGATAAGAGATTGATTGGTATGAGAAAGAGTGTTTTGCCACTTCACGTATGATGTGTTTGATTTGAGGCTAACCTCGACAGCAGCAACTTTTGCAGTGACATAGTCTTCATAAAAAATTTGGCTGGTTTGCGATGCGGACGCCACATATTATACTTCTCATGTCATCACCCTATTTTTGCCTTGTATTATTTCATTGAGTCTATATAGTACTATGATCTGTCACCCATTAAATGATGATAACATTCACAATCTCGTTTCATTTTCTGCACCAACCACATGTAGTTTTACGTAAAGATATGCAACACCTGTCGATTTTTTCTCTGTTTATACAATACATCATAACTGAGTGAATTTATCTGGATTCATAGGCGGAGTTATGGGGGGTATGGGGAGGCACTGCCCCCCAAACTTGTCTCAACTATTTTTTTTTTCTATTAACGTTAGAAAATATTGAATTCAAAAGGTCCTTTTTGCTTTTGTTTATGATTAAGTTTCTGTGCTTAAATTGATGAATTAATGTCTTCAGATCATGTGTCTGGACTACAATATCTATTTCAAATTTCTGAATGTATAAGAATTTCTATACCTCATTTGAGGAATGGAAGCATTGTAATATTTCTTTTGTAACAGCCTGTACTCATGTGTTAGAAGTTTGCAAGTGTTCAGGCTGCCACTTGGAGAAATATGAATAACATACTGCACAATAAAGCAGAAAAAAGTTGTGATCCCGGTATAATGTGTAAAGATAAAGACGAGATTAAATAAAATAATTAAGAGTTTATATTTCATGTATCTTCAGGAAGGTAAATTTCATATAAAAGAGTTTCTGTTAGCACTGTTATGTAATTTTATTGATGTAATGCATGCGTTTCTGTATGAGAGAGAAAAAGAGGGAGATTGTTTTAAGATGTGCCTTATTATAATTTATAGTAGACCTACAGTTCAAGCCCTATACAACTCGGTCCGAAACATCGTGGATATGGATGTAACACTGTAAGAAACATGGTCCCGAAAATACTTTTATTAAATGATATTTCGATATACTGTACCACGGTCAAGCTGTAACTGGGGGAGGAGGTACATGATGTCCCCATAACCCCGTTATATTGGGATTCTATGGTTTTGCTTTGCCCCCCTCCCCCCAAGGAAACGGTTCTCTCTCTGCCAATGTCTGGATTGCAGGGCCAGGTGTGACGGTATTTCTAAATCGTAATTTTTCACAAAATATTATACTGTCTAGGTGATGTGAAGAATCCATAATCCATAATCTGGTCGGATCTCGTGAATTCCAAGTGCATTTTCGTACGCAGAAATGTTGCATAATTATTTTACCAAGGGTAATGTACACCATGGCAGTAACACCTCCATTATCACATACTTCATAAAGACTATTTGCTTGGATTTCAATACTGTCGATAATTTGAGGGATGATGTTTTCACTGAGCTCAACATGGTTGCATTTCAGGGTTTATGTCAGGGTTGGGCACCAAGAGTGAATTCTACTTACTCTCTCTTCAACCCCTTTCTTCCCTGCCGAACACCACGCAGCGTTGATGCCGTGACAGATGAATATTAAACATCCCTGTTTAGAGTTTGGACACACCCAGTGCCCAGCCCTGGTTTATGTCAAGAATCTGTCTCATCAATAGCCATACTGCGTCACCTTGTTAATAGTGTGAAAATAACAAAGCAAACTATCCATTACAGTCCCTAAAGATCCTTTAGGTTGACGGAATGTTAAGGCTTCCATCTGAAGAGACATTCGGCACTGAGTAGCAGTAGGGATGTCAATCCTGGCTACCTTTACTCCCACGCTGGTAATTTACTCATTTCTGTTAGAGATTGAATAAACCCCAGAGCCATAGTGTGGCTGGAAGGATTATGTCAATGAAAGAAGTTCAGGACTCCATCAGGAGTCGAACTCATGATCTTGAGAGTAACAGACTCATTATTACTGACTACTTATGCAGAATGTACCAAGCAGCAGTATTTATCTGTATTTGTCTTTTCTAAATGTTCAATAAAAGTGTGCTATACTAAATTGTGAAAAAGGAACTTGAATATGAATTGTTACACAACTGTTGCAATGCATGGATAAACAGTAACTGTGGACTCACAAGTTAACTCTTATTTGCCAATAATTCATGTGATGCAAACTTGAAAATTAAAATTGTGTACTGACACAGTTTTTAATTGTGTATAACAAATTCAGAATTTATTTTGTGAGATATGTTACAGTTTCACTTAATGACAAGTCCTGTGTGTGTGAAGAATCCAAAGACTGTGCAACATCTACCTTTACATAGCTGGAGAAAATACATCTTTATATTCCAGCTCAATTTGCTGCAGCATAAATTACAAACATTCACATAGTAGAATGTTCAGTAATTATGCTTCATAATAGAATTCTCACAGTTCACAGACTCCATATTTGAAAAAAATGTGAAGAACTGTGTTGTTAACAATACTATCTAGCAAATCATAGCAAAGGTTTCCAGTCATCTGAGTGAAATTATAGTAACATTATCTACTAAAATTATCGTTTTCTACAAATATTATTGTACTTCACCTTAAATAAAATGGGTATTAAAATTGAAATAATCCTGTGGGACAAAAAGAAACACATTTTTTTAAATATAGTTACATCAAGAGCAAGTGTAGGAATTGAAACAGTGTTGATCCAGTGTTTATCCAGATTTCAGACTAAAACAATAAAATATTGAACCGGACATAGAGAATATTCAGGCAAAGAGAGAGATGATTTCTCTCATAATTAGGTTTAGTATTTGCAGAATCTGTAACATTTTGTTCACTCATAATATGGTGTTAACAAAATTAAATTTGTCTCTCTTTTTCTAACTCACATATATTTTCCTGCAAAAAATGCTTCTATTATAACTACCATACAGATATCAACGTTTTCAAAAGTATTCTTGGTTTGTTATTTTTTGGGGGGGAGGGGAGGAAGTTTGCAGTCCTTAGCTAGTAGGGAACCACTGGTGTACAATACAGAACTTATTCATGTACAACAACTGATGAGGGATAAAGTTTTTTTTTTGTCATGTAACTCAACATTTTCGGAGTTACGAGAAATTTTGCACTACCACCACCTAGCCACATACACTGGGATATTAGTAGACCAACCTACATTACATTGCAAAGGAACTGCATGCCCACTTTCGAATCCTTGTCCCCATAACAAGTACTTGTCAGTTTTAATGTAATTGTAGTCATTGTCTTTATCAATTTGTTTCTTAAGTTAAATTTTAAGTAAACTTATGGGGCTCGTGTGATCAGTGATCATACAAAATAAGTAAAAATAAAAAAAAATTATTATAATTTGAAAATTTTACTCGAATTTATCGTATTCTAGAGAGGATCTTCAATACCATAATGGCATCATTCCTCGGATGAAATTATCATACAAAACTATAATTATTATAAGCCCTGAAAAAAAACTGATAATAAACCTAGCACACTTACATACTTACTTACTGGCTTTTAAGGAACCCGGAGGTTCATTGTCGCCCTCACATAAGCCCACCATTGGTCCCTATCCTGAGCAAGATTAATCCAGTCTCTATCATCATATCCCACCTCCCTCAAATCCATTTTAATATTATCTTCCCATCTACGTCTCGGCCTCCCAAAAGGTCTTTTTCCCTCTGGCCTCCCAACTAACGCTCTATATGCATTTCTGGATTCGCCCATATGTGCTACATGCCTTGCCCATCTCAAACGTCTGGATTTAATGTTCCTAATTATATCAGGTGAAGAATACAATGCGTACAGTTCTGTGTTGTGTAACTTTCTCCATTCTCCTGTAACTTCATCCCTCTTAGCCCCAAATATTTTCCTAAGCACTTATTCTCAAACACCCTTAACCTATGTTCCTCCCTGAAAGTGAGAGTCCAAGTTTCACAACCATAAAGAACAATCGGTAATATAACTATTTTATAAATTCTAACTTTTAGATTTTTTGACACCAGACTGGATGATAAAATCTTCTGAACCGAATAATAACAGGCATTTCCCATATTTATTCTCTGTTTAATTTCCTCTCGAGTATCATTTATATTTGTTACTGTTGCTCCCACGTATTTGATTTTTTCCACCTCTTCAAAAGATAAATTTCCAGTTTTTTATTTCCATTTCGTACAATATTCTCGTCACGAGACATAATCATATACTTTGTCTTTTCGGGATTTACTTCCATACCTATCTCTTTACTTGCTTCAAGTAAAATGTCTGTTTTCCTTAATCGTTTGTGGATTTTCTCCTAACATATTCACAACATCCGCATAGACAACCAGCTGATGTAACCCGTTCAATTCCAAAATAAACCTAGCACACACTATATGAAATACGATTTCAATAAGTTGGCCAATAATAATAACAATAATGACGACGACAATGATAATGAAGTAACATACGCTAATAGGGATATTCTAGATTGCAGATTCGCACGTCATAGGCCTTTCTTCTTCTAAAATTGTGGCAGCATAGTGAACCGAAGTGTGATATGTAAACAATCAAAGTCTGCCAGAGCACAGGTCGCCTTCTACAGCTATATAACCTCGATAGAAATGAAGACCATTGGAAAATAGTGCTACAGTGTAATGTGGTCATGACATACTCCTCACAGTGGTTCGTAAATTTGCTTTAACATACTACTCCATAGAATTTCTGT
This sequence comes from Periplaneta americana, assembly GCF_040183065.1. Taxonomy (NCBI): domain Eukaryota; kingdom Metazoa; phylum Arthropoda; class Insecta; order Blattodea; family Blattidae; genus Periplaneta; species Periplaneta americana. Next base: position 87,406,980 of record NC_091126.1, on the reverse strand, counting down.
TTCAGTATTCGATTATTGATCTGATACAGTAATTTAACCTAACAAAATTTTGTCGTCCACTTCAGTCACTTCTACAAAGACATATTTCCAACTTGGCAACCAAACTTTCACGTCTTGTTTAAAGATACACACACAAACAGTCAAAAACAAAATCAGAACTACGCAAGTACATGAATTATTTAGAATCACTCCAGAGTGCATTACTTTTTGGTTGATTTTCTCTTGCAGCTTTGTGTGTATACAAAAATTAATCTTCACAAAATTCATGCTGTTATGCTGAGCTGTGCATTGTATGATCCAAGTGACAATAAGCACAAATCCATACCCAGTGAGTGAGATTGTTGAAATGGATTATGTTTTCGTAGTGTCAAGCCATTGTCGTTGGTTTCCTCGCATCCCTGGCTGCTATGATCATGGGCTGGGTTCCTGAGGGTAAATTCGACTTGGCACATGGTCTTCTTCTCTGTGCAAGCAGTCTCGTCACTGCCTCACTTGCAAGCTTTGTTCTAGGTGAGTGACTAATTTTACAGTGATTATGAAAGTGCGCATATTATGTAGAATTGATGGGTTATATATTTATATGTTTCATAAAATGCTGATAAATTATTATAAAAGTAATTGATTTCGCTATGTTTTATTTAAACAAAAATAAATGATTATTTTCAAATAAGTCTGCGAGTCATAGTGTTAAATCAAAATACAATATAATTTACAATTATACTATATTGGTGGCAATGATAGTGAAGAAAAAGAAGAGATAATGATGATGATGATGATGATGATTATTATGATTATGATTATGATGGCAGTGGTGGCGGCGGCGGTGGTGGTGGTGGTGGTGAAATTTTTGTACCAGTGTGGTGTTCAATCTTTTTTTTTGGTAGCATACCCCCAAAATAACATTTTTCGACTTTGTACCCCCAAACTGCATTGCAATTATAAAAGAAATAACACAAGACTACTGTAATGAGTTTAGGACTATCAGCCTGATATCGCACTTGACTAAGATTCTCTTGCAAATACTGAATCGACATTTATATTCTAAGATGGAAGGACAGTTGGAAGAAGAACAATTTGGCTTCAGAAAGGGACAAGGTATGAGAGAGGCAACTGGACTGCTGCAAAAGATCGACGAAAGATACATCAAGGAGAATAAAGAAGTGTATACAGAATAAATACTAAATGCCATATTCGAAGACCAGAGTGTGATAGAGGATATTGTGGCGATGAAATTCGAGATAGGAACTGTCATGCTATGATGATTAGTTATGGAGATATTAGAAGCAATATCTAGAAATCAATGGGGTCATAGTTACTTTTGATCCATAGCGTGTAGTAATTTGAGTTAAATGTGAATAACACAACAACAATGTGATGTGTGCGATATGTACCTGCTCATGAAATGGGTTGGATTTCTTGGTTTCAGCGGAAGAACTGTAAAGAAAATAATTGTAGCTGGTTTGTTTTCAAGTACTGTACTGTGAGTTTTGTGTGCAATGTCACAGTTTAAACTGATGTTTCAATATGTATCTGTTTCACATTGTGAAGTAAGGTAAACACATGATATTTACATTACTTACATCAAGCAGGCACTGCTTTTCAAAGCATGCTATGAGATCCACCTGTTGTTTGGCATTGAACTAAATCCAAGCAAACCTGTGTGTGCGATCCTTGGAGTGACAAAAGTGCAATTTTAAAGTTTGGGATGTTCGACGAGGACATGTGGGAGTTACAGTCTGAGCTTAAACTCGTGCATGCATAAGTGTTTTCCATGGAAGTAATACTTGCTCCATTAGATATTTGGAAAAAATTGCAAGATAGAGTATTGGTTCCTATCTTATTTTATGTCCTGGTCTTCGAAGATGACATTTAGAATTCATCCTGTATAATATTTGTGTACCTAGAAATGGCTTTTGACAGAGTGGACTGGAATAAATTGATGGAAATCCTGAAGAAAATAGGTGTGGATTGGAAAGAGAGGAGGCTGTTCTGTAATCTTTATATGAAACAATGAGACAAAGTCAGGATAGGAAAAGAAATGTCAGAAGGAAGTGAAATACGGAGAGGAGTACAACAAGGATATCTTTATACCGTGTTAAAAAAAAAAAAAAAGGAATATTAATCGGAAATTCCTAAAAGAAAACTTACAAAAAAAGAAGCTTTTGAGTCGAAGGTCATTCATTTTTATTCATAGTTTCTTTGCCCAAGGACAGATCTTTCACTGCAAACCCAACAGTCTCTAATCTTTCTGAGGTAATGATTGTGTAATTAGCAGGTTGGCAATGTCTTGAAGTAATGGTGCAAGGATTTCTTGGAAATAAGAAGTATGAATGTTATGAATTGCTTCTGACAAATTTAAGATTATGAACTGTCAATTCGTTTTCTTCAGTCGTACTTGAACTACTTCCCGAAAAACTTGGATGCCATGAGTGACACACAAGGAAAGTAGTTTCACAAAGACATAGCCTCGATAGATAATGAAGGAAAGCTGTGATTTCTTACGAAAGAAAGCAAAGTGGGTTAGAAGATAAAGTCTCATTTATAAAATATGCTGTCGTTGTTAGTCTATGCTTTCCATTGGCTCCAAGATTCCTCATTTCATACCCAGTCAAGAGCATTGGATTTTTAAGATTGGTAGAAATACTTAGCATGATTTCCTTCAGAACTGAAATAAAGTTGGTCCCCGTTTCGTAAATGAACACTATTCATAACATAGGGCTCCAGGAAAAATTTGCTGGTCGTTTCTCCCCATGTAAGAATTTAGTGATAGCACAATGGACCCATAGAAGTTGGAAGTGCACATGGGCCTGTCCCACCCTCCACTCCTAAACGATACCACAAAATGGGTATATGTTTAATGAATCTACTCCCTTGTTCTCATTAGTACTTTTATATGTTAACCAGTTTTCTATGCAGATTAATTTTTTGGTATACTTTTAATTTGACAGAACTGAGAAATTTCATTGTCATTTTTGAAATCAATCAGTAGATTTCAGGTAAACTTATTTTTAAGTTGTAATAATTCTCTTACCCTGTCAATAAGAGTAGCAACATTTGGTGAGAGAATATTTGAGTGCACAACATAGGTGGAGTTAAGGGGGGCATGGGGGAACACTGCCCCCCCCAAACTTGTCTAAACTCTTTATTTTTCTATTAACATTAGAAAATATTGAATTCAAAAGACTTTTTTTTGCTTTTGTTTATGATTAAGATTCTGTGCTTAAATTGATGAATTAATGTCTTCAGATCATGTGCCTGGACTACAATATTTATTTTAAATTTCTGAATGTATAAGAATTTCTATACCTCATTTGAGGAATGGAAGCACTGTAATGTTTCTTTTGTAACAGCCTGTACTCATGTGTTAGTAGTCTCCAGGTGTTCAGGGCATCTCTTGGAGATATATGAATAACATACTGCACAACAATGCAGAAAAAAGAAAAGTGATCCGGGTATAATGTGTAAACATAAAGACGAGATTAAATAAAATAATTATAGTTTTACATTTCATATGATATCTTCAGGAAGGTAAGTTTCATATAAGAAAGTTTCTGCTAGCACTGTTATGTAGTCTTTTTACACATGCATTTATTTCTGTATGAGAGAGAAGAAGAGGGAGATTGTTTTAAGTTATGCCCTATTATAATTTATAGTAGACTTACAGTTCAAGCCCTATACAACTCTGTCTGAAACATCGCGGATATGGATGTAACACTGTAAGAAAAATGTTCCCTGAAGATACCTTTATTAAATGATCATATTCCGATATACTGTACCACGCCCCCCCCCCCATCCCCCCAAAGGAAATTGTTCTCTCTCCACCTATTGTGCACAAGTTCTTTCAAGTTTCTCAGGACTAGCATTTTAGCTTCCTGGAAGTTGCTAGCAGAACTACATGCTGTGAGAATCTTGTAGGAGCCTGTTATTGCAGCCAGAATAATTTGTATTTAAGAAAATTAAATATTTTGAAGGACATTTGAAAGAGAACTGTGTACGAACACATGCTTCATTGTTATAAATATTTACATAAATTATTATGTTGTCTTTTCTGTTAGGCCTTGTGATGGTTGCTGTGATTGTTTCATCACGACACTGTAACATTAATCCTGACAACGTAGCTACACCAATTGCTGCAAGTTTGGGGGATCTAACAACATTAGCTCTGTTATCTTGGATTGCATCGTTATTGTATGAAGCTATAGGTATGTTATTTTTGTATCAATTCCAAGGAGCAACATATGTTTTAATATGTGGTCTTAGGCACTGAAGATATGAGGGCCTTTCGGAAAGTAAAGGCAGTGAAATGAAACAAAAAGTAAAATAAATGGTTTCATATATCTAAACATTACAACCATTATGGTAGTTATTTTTCTGTGTAATCGTCATGGAAATTGTAGCATTTGTCATAGTATAGTGCAAGTTCTTGAATGCCTTGAACAAAGGAACTTTCCACAGTGAAGATGACTAATTCCTCCTTGCAGCTATCAGGTCCTCCTTTTTGAGGCGCAAAATAAATGGTCATTGCTGAGAGTTAGGTCAGCATTGTATGATGGGAGGTTGAACAAGTTCCACTTGAAGTATTAAAGTACCTCAACTGTATTATATTGTCTGAGGACGTGCATTATTGCGGAAGATGGCAGTACCAGAAGTTCATAGACCAAGTGATATATGTTGATTACTCGTTACATTTTTTGCATGTCTTTTAGTAAGTCTCAATATTGATTGCATTACCTCATTGCAGGAAATCACCAACACATCATGTCCACTGTTCTGGAGTAATGGTTAACATGTCTAACCGTGAAACGAGTAGGTCTGGGTTCGAATCCTGGTTAGGCCAAGTTACCTGGTTAGATTAAAATTTTGCCTTATGATTTAAGTATTTGTCTATTGTGCGTACAGTATGTCCACTGAAGGAAGACAGAATTTCCTCTGTAAAACACCTGATTACAAATATTACAGATCGCTCACGCATATACTAGGTTTTGGCGGTAATAATAGGAGTATTTCCATAAATCGTCAACAGATAACATGATGAGTAAAATCCGCCCAGTATCCATGGACTCAATTGTCGATTGGAACAATAAATTGATTTGTGTGCATTCGACCCGCTCTGGCGACCAATGAGCTCATTGCTGGCGACAGCTAAATGCAGAGACTGTTGCTTACGAGTTTAATCTCGTGCAATACTGCGTTTACGAGAACAGATATACAAGTGTCTAGAAAAATAACAGAATTACCATATATTGCAATTAACACTGCATCAGCAGAGGAACTGCACAGGGTATCATAAATCTGCTGAAAATTAGAAAATTGTGTAAAAAATGCGTTGAGAGCGAATTTTGCAGCCTGATAATATCTCGCCCGCATTATGAACATAATTCAATACCGTTAGTCTGACATGAAACGAAGACTGGAACAATTCGATAACCAAAGACGATGTAGTTATTTAACAACATACAGAACAAATAAAACACAAACACATATTGTAGCAATAATTCAGATGAAAAGAAAATTATTAGTATGACCTCTTATTCGTAAAAAAAAAAACTGCTAGCTGTGTACTGTATATAAAGCAATATATTAGGCCTACATTATGAACACGTTGGATTTAATGTGGACAAAAAATGTACAGTTATTATTTATCTGCTTGCATATCGCATAATATAATACACCTGTAAAATGAAAACATGTAGGCTTAGAAAAGAGGAAACATATTGTGGGGGAAGGGGTTGTAATTCTTCTCCTTTTGGATAAATTTCAGAACACGGATACCTGCTTTTCCTTCCTATTCTAAAATTCCAACCTTGTGCACACAAAATAAATTAGTACCTTTTCGTAAGCATGATGATGTGCATTCAACAAACACAGACAAATCTGCTCTTTTTAGTACGTTAAGATAATTGTTGCCATTGAGGTATCCATATACTGAAAATTTCCCAATAAAACAATTACATAATGTATATCAGATGACAGATTGTGTATTGAGCGCAAACAACATTATAACAGCCATGTATCAAAATATCATCTTGTGTGTTGAAAAATTTGTGTAAAACAGGTTCCTGGATGCTACAATTTAGTGACACATCAGTGTCACATTGTAACATAACCACACATTACAATGAGAAAGGAATTCGCAGATGGCATGACGTAAAGATTACCACAGTCTAGTATATACAGTCATGAAGCTTGAGTTGTGAGGGTACTAGGAACAATAGACTGTGCAAGTACTATTTCCCATTGTCTGTAGTGAGGCGATAGTACTGATCCTAGTGGTTAGCAACTATATATGGATGCATATTTACTACGTATTGAGCTTCGTGGCTGTACAGTATATACTAGACTGTGGTATTACCACAGTTGTATTACTCTATGTAGCTTACAGGTACTCTGCCATCTAGTGTTGGTTATTGAAAGCTCGTTTCTTGACTGGTGACACATAGCATCTGATATTTTCCACATGCTACCATTTCTAGCATAGCGATGGTCAATCTGTAATAAGTGATCAGGGGTAAAACACACATAACTCTGACATAGTAAACATTTCATAAAATATTTCTCCATAATAAAATGCAGTCTGTTCTCTTTTTTGTTCAAGAAATTAATTGATTAGTTCTGTGGTTTAGTTCTGTATTCTAGATTTACAGTCCATGAACATTAAAAATACAATAGACATTGTCAGATTACAAAGTAAAACAATTAAATATCACAAATGACAGCATTAAAAAATTCACTAATATTATAGAGGGCGGATTTTTACATATTTGCATGTTTTATTCCTTGAAGGTTAAAGATATGCATGTATGAGAGGAATGTGTTTCATGTTATGGGGAGTCAACATGGAAGTTTTATAGTCCATATAAATGCATATTCAGGGGGTTAGTGCATATTTCTCAAATATTTGCATGTGGATGTATATATTATACTTTTTACCCAAAGAACGTTACCAGTGAATGACTTCTCAAACCTACATTTAAATATTAACTGATCATTGTTTGAAACCCTCTACTCCAATGCAGCGACAATCATTCGTAATCATTGAAATTTTAAAATTGTTCCATAACTGTGAGAATATCATTTAATAAAAGTCAAACACAAGTTTAAGTTTCAAGACAATTCAATATTTTTACATCCAAACTGGCATTTCTTTGTGTATGAAACAGTGTCGTAGTGACAATGCCCTGCATGTGTCAGGTAGCAGCAGTTATAAATTTTACAAGTCAGTAAGCTAAACTGATGCCACAAGGGAAAGTAGTGGCGGATTTAGGCCTAGGGTGGCATTTTTTCTCTTTTTCTCTCTTCCCCCCCCCCCCCCCCAGTGAAATTTATTTTTGAAACACTTGTTCACTTGTTGGTAAATCTTTTCTAAAGTTTGTTCCTGAACACCTTGTGAAAGTTGGATATTGTTTTGTTATTTCATTGCCGTGTTCGTGATAAGAGTAAAAGGGAAGTATGCAGCTGCATAGTTATATTGTAATGTCGGAGGATGAAGTCAGGATCAATAACAGCAAGTGAAGGATGCTGCCATTCCACAAAAAAAAAATCTGTAGTCGAAAACTTTTACATCTGGGAAATATGTCATCACTCATTTGAGTAAGATTCATATTGCAGACTGTGAACTGTGATTTTGGTTAAAAATGAATTAACGTATTATCTCTCATTTTATCTGTTAATAACATTGACCATCTCCAGCACAGAACAATAATCACAAAAGAACATCCAATACACAGATATCCTGAAAGTTCTCAGTTCCTCTTTCTTGAAAGATTAGTGGTCACTAGTTCTAAGACGCCTTCTTATGCATGTAGGAATTTTTATCTAAAGAAGTAATTGGTTTTACTTCTTCAATAGTCTTAATAACTGCTAGTTATTTCATAAGAAAGAATAATACCTAGAATCTTATTATAAATCACTAGTAGCCGGTACATTTCAATGTTCATTATTAATTTTAAATGTCGATTTGCATAAATAAAAAGTAGCATCACAATTATTATAGTATACAGTATACAGTATAGTATATAGTATTCTAATTACAGATTTGTACATAAATACAGTAAAACCTGTTCACGGCGGAAGTGATGTCCCAATTTTTTTTTGTTCTTTTTGGACAGTTTTCTGTATTATTCAGGTGTGAAGTTAAAATTGAATATTTTCATTTGTATCAATAAAAAAAATGGCATGCCACAAACTGCAAGAATTGAAAAATATTCCGTTTAACACTGCTGACATTAAATCAGCTTTTTGTCGCTTATTCCAGTGGTGAATCATATTGAAGAAAAGTCTCATTTTCTGTATAAATGTTATCGTAACCCACTCATTAAACACTATTAAATCAAATTAAATTTAATATCTAACACTATACTATAATAGTGTACTGTATATCACTGCACATTATTTAATTGGTCTAGGAGCCATTTATTAGAAGCCTTGAATTCTGGCTTATCCAATTTTTTTTTTTGCCAGTTTGTTTTGCAGAATAGGTCCAGAAATGGGAACGGTCTTTGAAAGGGCATGAAGAACTCACTCTCACAACAGTTAATTTATTGCCACATAACCAGCAATTTTCTGTTTCCTTTTTATGTCACCATTATTGACCGCAAGCCACTTACTCATGAGACTGTCTTTATTTTTCACTCACTCTTGAGATGGTCTTTATTTTTCGAAGTGTTACACCTGAATTTTCCACAACTGAATTTCAGCAATATTTCCCATACACTTAGCTTCTCATTTTCCTTTAAGTCGACAACTTTTACTTCATCACTTAATAATAGTGCCACATTTTTACGCAACTTTTTTTTTCTATCACGAAATCACACACTTGTGTTATGCCCAGCTATGACAGTATATGGGTGTGAAGCATTGAGAATCTTTGAAGGGACTCATCTGCCTAGTCAACAGGGTAATAAAATGTATGACTGCCAGACCAACACACCCTCGCACCCTCTAAAATTTTGCAAAGAAAAATTGTTTTTATCTTAGTGACCTACATATTTCGTACATTTCTTGAAATTACACACTGTTTCAAAATATAGTTTACATTAAAATAGTGTATCCAAAATATTATTTCCGTTTTGAATAGTATCAGATAGTTTCCGTGTTGGACAGTTTTCATTTTATTCAGGACAAATTACACATAATACATACGAATTTCGCCAGGACCAATAAATTGTTCTGAAGTAGACAGGATTCCAGATTATTCTGGTTCCGATTTGAATAGGTTTCACTGTAATACAATTTTTAAATGATATCACATACTATATTTCTTTTTGGAAGAATACAGAATTAATTGCAACTCAGAAAACGAAAGACTGTCTTCTTGTTTGAGTGTATAGTAAATGATTTTGTGTATGCATGTATTTTAAATAATGGTTCAAGAAAATAAACTATAAACGGGAGCACCATTGACACCATAATAAAAGAATTGAATTGTTGCAAAATGCTTTAGACATATGGACGAGTATGTGCCATCTACATGACACCGAATTTTTCATTGGAGAAAAATTGGGAATAATGTTTTCTTATTGTGAAGTAAGAACATTGCATTATTTAAATGATTTTCATTGTAGGTACTTTATTACAGTCCTATTTTTACATGACAAATAAATGAGTTAATACATGAAATTTAAGTTTAAAAACATTTATACATATTTTCAAGATATGCATGGTGAAAATCACTTAATCTTAGATTTGGTCAGTGCAAGTGAAATATCTGGTCATATGATAATGTATTTTGCTTCCTAAAATGCCAAAGTGGTCTTCAATCTGTCTGTTCAGTCTGTGTTGTCTATTTTCATCCTCAGTTACTCTTAAGTAATTTCAGTTTTTCTTTGAGGAAGGCACTTGATATTAAGTGATGGGTTAATAAAGTGCTCGATTTTTGGCAGATGAACGCCAGTGGCTTGCACCAGTAATAATTGGAACCTGTGTGCTTTTGACTCCGGTTTGGGGTTGGATTGCAGCCAAAAATAAGTACACAAAAGAAGTGCTTGACTCAGGATGGACACCTGTCATATCAGCTATGCTAATTAGCAGGTAATTAATTGCAGATATTTTTCATATTAAAGGTAATCTTTTTTACTTGATACCTTCTTTTTTTGCGAAAAATAACACGAAAACTGGAATCTTCACATCTGCAGATGTTTATTTAATGCTCAATTGCTGTCTGATATCCACCGTGCACAGTGGTCCAAAACATAAATCTAGCTGACACAATTAATAACTTTTCTGCTGTCTAACAGATTTTAACGAAACTTCGTACAGTAGTTACAGATAATATATTTCTTTTGCATATAAATTGTCACTACATTTGTGTAAAAGAAACTACCCCATTATAGGGGATGAATTTAAACAAAATTATCAACTTTTTTCCTATCTAAAAGATTTTCATCAAACTTCATACAGTAGTTAAGGTATTGCTCGACCGAGGTGAGTGGAGCCATGGGCGTAATGTGAACTGTCGTGATGATGCTATACGAACGCAGGAGGAGTATAGATGGCGCTCTGAACTGCAGGACTCCAGTAGTCTCAGTCAAGTAATAATATACAGTCAACTTCGGATATAGTGAACGTCTGCAGACCAGTATATTTCGTTCACTATATCCAAGGTTCACTAAAACCAAAGTGTCTGTCTTTATAATACTGACGTTGCTATACGTACAGTATTAATGCCTGTTTGGGACAGATCATGTTCAATATCGGTACTAATGTTCTCTTTATCTTCCAATTTAAACACTTGATGCTTCGACATCCTGATGTTCACAGTTCGAAACTTGAATCTAATCTGGCCATTTAGGTAGTAGGCACTGGCCGATTTTGCACCTCTTCCCACTAGAGGTATGCTACTATAGTGAGGATCACGTAAGTTCAGTTCCCAAACAGCAAATATTTCCGCCTTGTCAGCGTTGCCAACTGTTACCAGATATCACCACATGTAGTAAAATCACGATCCTATGTACTGAATGACTTCTTTACTCACCGTACTTTACCTTAATGTTGGAAGGTTATTCTAAATAGTTTCAATAATAATGAGAAATGTATTGCTATGTTCTATTCTTTTATTCCTTTACATTATTATTAGTATTAGCATTAATAGGTTACTAGACGTAAATATACAACAAAGTATAGTATATAATATTCAAGAATCAAATCTGTTCCAAGACCAATTAAATTATTGTCACTTCACTTCAAAGATTCCAGCGTACATATACTGTACTTCCTAAAGGTAGATAAATTAATAACCAATTGACTTTTGGTTGGAATTCGAATGAACTTCTGATTATCTTTTGAAATTAGTAAGGAAATGGATAATACAACTATGCTAAAACTGAAATAATAATAAATCAACTTACAAAAATAATTTTGGTCCTTAAAAGCCATAAGTAATTTCACTTCTAGATACCTTTTTAAAGATTTCATTTGTTTGTAAATTGCTTAATAATGCTACACTTACACTTATTATTTCTGCAACTCCACGTCTGTCATTGAAAAAATGTATGATACATAACTGTGAAGTCTCTTTTTGGCTCTTGTGTCCTAAATTTAAATAAGAAAAAGCAAATGATTCAAGAAATGTGAGCTGGTGAAAATTAAATACTCAATTAATAAAATAATTACTACCAAAAGAATATTTTATTAATTCTATACAAAAGATGGATTACACAGAACAGATGGCCAGAAATCATAGATTTATACACAACATATAGCATGAAACGATCATCAAAAAATGCTTTTTGTACACAATAACATCTTTCAAACGAAGTGAAATAGCCAATAAGTTCAATAAATATTATGCTAATAAGTAATAACTATAATTAATAATTATCTACAAGCTGTAAAAGGGAATAAAATAGTATATTGTTGAAATTAGGGGGTTATGGTTTATTACGTGTATTTATAATTTTAATTACTTTTACTACATTTAATTATATTTTAATTTCTATTAGATTAGTTGGTGGTGTGGTTGTTAGTTTTATCTGTGTACGTCAGACTATTAAGGAAAAACTGAAAGAAATATTAAATCTACTATCTACTTTATATAACAATATTTAATCAAGAACTGAATATTACTATTAATTTAATAACATAAGACCCAAAACATCTCCAAGTCCAGACAATACACATGCTGATTTTCTTAAACATGTTGGCAAACAAGCAAACTCACTACTTTTATCTTGTAATCTCATCTAAAATACAATATCTGTCTGGAGAAAATCTATCATAACATCAATTTTGAAAAGCAATTATTCAACTAATATCTTTTCGAGTTATCGACAGATACCACTTACTAGTATGATAGCCAAAATTATGGAAGAGATGATTTCATAGATTGAATTGGTTCCTGGAATCTAGTAACTAACTTTCATTTTATTGGGTTGACTTTAGAGAATTGCATTCAACAAATGGACAGATTTTAAATTTTAGTCAAGATATTAAAGATATTTTAAACAGAAAACAAAACAACTTAACAATTTTAATTTATTTTCAAGGATCATATGGCTCTGTAGATATAAATCACTTAAGAAATTGCAAACTTAGGGTGTCCATGATAAAGTGTTACACTGGGTCAGTGACTTGATTATTTGATTCATTGTCACAAATATGTAAATAGAGACAGATTCATCTGGGCTTCCCACATTGTTGTTTTCAGGAATACATTTTCCAATATTAATGTCGATGGTCTAACTAAAGAAATAGATCTTATGATAATCTCATCATTTGCAGATAATATGGTTGTCTAGAACAAAAAATCACAGTCCACAAATATTAATAAACTGAGCCAAAATCCCAACAGACTTTTTGACTCTACTTGGAGAACTCAAACTTGCTCAATTAAGGGAAACTTTACTAATAAAACACAATCCCAAGTTATTTCAAAATGAATAGTATATAAGTTAACTTTAACAGATGATGTTAAGAAATGTGATACTTCTCCAGACATTTTAAAAATCATTAGAAACGATAAATGATCTGGTCAGTGAGTGACTACATACAGTATTTTTTATAGATGGATCCTGTTTACCAAGCCATAGATGTAGTGGTGTTGTAGTACAATACCAGTATATTCCCTTTTACAGGGAATTATATTCAAACACTTGTTTGCCCCATTTTAACCGTGACAACGCTTTTTAGCTTTTTAAACATTCTGGTTATTGTATTGTGTTTGTGTTTAGTGAAAGATTTTAGATAAGGGCGCAAATAGCCATAGTAGCTGACGCGCCCTTTTTAAACGCCACTAACTAACTAACTAACTTCAAACACTGACTAATTTTGATAGTGAAAATTTAGATACACTTTTAAGCTTACAAAATCTCCAGTATCGACTTCATAAATCTGAGAAGGCTGTCATACTATCAGATTCAAAATCAGATGTTCTTGCTGCAGTAATGGACGTAACAGCATGAAATCTCAATATTTTACAGTGTTTTAATATTTTAAGCAAAATGGTCGAATTACATCGACGACTGGTACTTCCGTGGATCCATGAACTTTATGGAGTGGGAGGTAATGAGGTAGCTGAAAGGTAGCAAAATTACTGTAAGGTTATCTATACCTGCATCTTACCACACTGTTAAAAGAATAACAAGATCAGAACATGACAATGTGGTAACAAAAATCGGAATGATTCTAAAGCAAATGAAAAAATTGCAATAGGCCATCCGGGGTCTGCTCCACGATGGAGGAAAATCCTCAGAAGAAACCAACTAATCAGACCAAATGGGGGATCCAAACTACCCTCGAGTGCAGCTCTGAATTTGCAGGCCAACGAGTCTACCGACTAAGCTACATTGGTGGCTCCACTAAAAATATGAAGTACATGGCACTCAGATTATTAAATTGACAAACCTAAACAATTATTCATCAGTTAAGCTATAAAATATAATACATAGCAAGCAAGTTAATTCAATTTAAAAGTATAAACAATTCAATCAGTTGAAATATACAGAAACTGATAATAAATATCATGCAAATTACTTCACATTACAAGCATAAACAATTCATCACTTGTGGTATACAGCCTACTATTTAATTTACAGCACATACAATTCATCAGTTAAGCTATAGACCTACAGTCTACTATTCAATTTACAGCATATATAATTCATCAATTAAGCGAAACAAAAATATAGTACAATACATAGTAAAAATAATACACCTAATTTAATAACTGAACTTCTATGAAAATCTACAGTGGCAGTACTCATTATCACAGGCCATGATTGTCTCAAATATTTACAAAGAACTGATATTTCAGAATCTCCCCATGCCATTTCTGAAATCTCAATGAAGATATGGATCATTGTCTTGACTGTTTAACTTTACACAGCTTTCAATCATCTGGTTAAATATTGGAGTGCAAGATAACAAATGACATCAACTGCTGAACACTTGGTATCAATCAACCAACAACTTCATTACATTAAAGGGGAAAAAAAACTGAAAGAATTAATTGTATATAGACACAACACATAAGACAAGGCAGCTTCAGAACAGTAATTGGCAAGGCTCTGTTGTTTTAGGATTCTTATGTAGATTCAATTTCACCTGAAAGAAAAAAGTAGCATCTATAAGTAGTAGTAGTAGTAGTAGTAGTAGTAGTAGTAGTAGTAGTAGTAGTAGTAGTAGTAAAGATAATAATAATAATAATAATAATAATAATAATAATAATAATAATGACTGTAAAGTATGGAAATTAATATTGTAATGTAATATCAAAAGGTGATTTCACACCATCAACTCTTATCATTTAGTACAACTCTTATCATTTAGTACAACAAATCTATTATATTCAGTTGCAATCACCAGTAGCTGTTCTTTCCTCCATTTTGTTGTTGGCTGATATTTCACAAGTCTGCTATGATATGCAGCACTATCCATGACAATAACGCATTGCCCTAATGTTCTCAGGTCAACAACTGTGTTTGCACCCACTTCTCAACTACAGGGCTATTCATAGCACTATGGTAGTCCTGACTTTTCTTTCAATTGTATGAAAAAATTAAATCAGCACCTGCAATAAAAATTATACCTGGGCATATAATTACGTCACATGAATTCACAGCATTTAAATAAAGAAAATAAAACATAACATAACATAACATAACATGACATGACATGAGATCCTCTTTGGTGAAAGGCTTTCCCACGTTTTTATTTAGTCACCAATTTTTATATTTTTGTACCCTGATTTAAAAAATTACTCTTGCCAAATTTATGTAAAATATAAATCAATATAACTTACCGAGTATAAATCCACCTTTCATTCCGGCATCTAATCTTCCACCCTCATTTGTTGGTCTATGAATAACACCATTCATGTCACTGGAAACTTCACCTGGTTTATTTCATGAATAAGTGGGTGATCATACTTAAAAAAACAGAGAGAGAAAAGCAATTCACATTGACACTCTAAGAGACACAAAAATTTTAAAGACAGGAAAACCGTTCAAGAATTTTATAACTAACCTCTAGTTATAATATGAAACTATTAATTGCAAAACATGTTGTTCCCACCTGAATTCATTACTAGTAGCCTATATTAATTGCAATTTCATATTCCACATAAGTGTTAATCTATTTGTTAGTAAAAAATTCAATCACTCAATGTCTCACAATACATTGAAATTTACCATTCATAAAAATCCAAGTCTCATCCAAGAATACCACGGGTTTAGAGTTCTCACGCTCCACATTTCTTATATATTCTCTTAAAAACGAATAACATCACTTTCTCATACATGTGTATAAGGATCCCCTTTGCTCCATAGAAATTTCATCTCTTTCAAAATTTTTTTCACCGATGATAAGGATACTCTAAATAAATATGTTTCATAATCATCATTCATATGTTGCAGAACTTTTGCTGCTGTTAGTACTTCCCCTGTAACAGTAAATGAAAATTATGCCATATTTTTATACATAGGCCTATGACTAATATCAGAATTACATTGCATAAATCAACACAATAATTCCTGTAACTTCCCTACCTTTATGTAACTTGTCATAAATAAATCTCGCAATTGCATCTTTCGTAAAATCA
This sequence comes from Periplaneta americana, assembly GCF_040183065.1. NCBI lineage: Eukaryota > Metazoa > Arthropoda > Insecta > Blattodea > Blattidae > Periplaneta > Periplaneta americana. The sequence continues at coordinate 87,390,947 of NC_091126.1, read as the reverse complement.
TCAGCATCAGTCACTGGATGTTTACGTAGTCTATGTTTTCCTGGTGTCACGAGTGGGGTCCCCTTGTGTGAATTGATCACTTTCGTGGCTGTAGTTAAGCCAAGCTGTAATAATAAAACAATAACATAATACTTCTAAAAATTGTTATATCATAAAATTCATGCATAATACCAACATTTACAGCTATATGAATAGAAAATGATCAACATGTTAGGTTGGGTCTACGATAGGTTTAAGTAGGCTAATATTTAGGTAATTCTCCAGAAAAGCTACACCAAAGAAGGCATAATTTTATTTTGTTTAATTGATTTCTGTGATATTTACATAGTGATGAACACGTGGTTTTAGTGCACAGCCACAAATACTTTCAGCACAAAAATCCTTTGACACTTACCTGTATATTCTAATGCATTGTTGTAGTCCCTCCCTCAAACTTGTTACTAATTACCAATATAACATGCGAGAGGTCCAGGACGAAGAGAAATGGTTAGTTTCCCAGTAGTGCGTCCTCGTCCTCTCGAGTGTTATATCTTAACAAGTACTTTGGGTGGGGTAGCTTTTCTGAAGAAACACCATATTTAATATTACTTAGACCAGTCATGAATAAATTATTCAGCCACAGTCAACGTTCCTATGCTTTATAGAGTATGTTATATAGTTATTATATAAAACTGAATTATTTTTAAGCACCATAACAGGCCAACATTCATGTAATATTTGCTGCAATATCAAGTTAATAATTACAATATGACTTGTATTTTCTTCGGCCGATGTGGCATGTAAATTGTGATCTGAACGGTTAATTTAATATCAAAAGAGAAAACTGGAAATTTACTTTCGTGCTGTTTGATTACTTGTTCGTCTAATTTGTAAATGTATTTAAGCTATCACCTACTGCAGTATTACAGTATCTTAAATGTATTTAGTTTGGCAATATGAAAATCACTGACTTGATTAAACATTAGGCCTAACCTAAAAATTTGTTTTGTTTGACCACAATCATGAAATTATTAGTGCAAACTCCTAAAACTGAATACCACTTTGAAATGTATGCTTAAGAATACTTACTCCTAATAATTGTCCTATTCTGGTTGTAATTGCTGTCTCCGTTAGCATAATTCCTTCTTCATTATCTTCTTTCTTCAACTCATTATACACGTGAACTACAGATTTCTGAAGCGTACTCTGAATGCCACACATTTTCTTCCTTGGAGGAGTCACTGCAACACTATTTCATTTTTTTGACATAGTAATAAAAATCTAAACACGAAAGAAATTCATTAAAATTTGAAATAATATTTCTATCCATTACCCACGTGCATTATCACGCCCAAGTATATTATATTCATTCGTACTTATCTGACTATTCTTGAATTATAACCACAACGCAACACATAACATAACTATTATGTATTAATATTAATACTAATATTAATTAATTATTAATAAGTTCGAATTTCACTATCTTCCAGTAACCGGCTGAGAAATCTAGTACAATTTTAATTTCATGGAACTCCAGTACCGGCAAATATTGTCGATATTTGCCTCAGCTGCCAACATACCGGTTACAAAATCACTACCATTTATAGTATTTGTCAGTATCGAAATTCGAAAAGAAGTTGGCAAAAGAAAATTCAACCTTCAAACTAGAAAATCACCATAATCCACTAGCATTTGTAGTAATGGGGGAAAAATGGTTAGGTTTCACCCTTAGGGTATCAAGTTACCTGGTCTTCCCTATATGTACTCCGCCTTGAAATTTCAATGGGCTCACTTTTACAAAGATGCGGGACAAAGGGTTGTTGACCATTATACTGTAATCCTTCTTGTATATACACTTTGGTCATCACTATACTCCCTTTTACAAAAGAAAACACTTTCTCTTCTTATTCTTCTAATAACCTCTTTTAAAGGAATCAGAACTAATCCTTCCTTTCTCCCTCACTGCGTACACTATTCTCTTTAACATGTTTCAAACTGTCTAGGAAGCTGAAGGAATCCTTTGTCTTTCAATGCACGTATGTAGTAGAAGGTTGGACATTTTGTTCTGAACATATTCTTGGAAGTTTATAGGACAAAGGGTTTCCTAACTCACCATTTTGGCCATTTTAAAATTACATTTTCTTGGGAAAGTTCTAGTTTTAGGTTCACTATAACCGAAGTGAGAGTTCACTATAAATAGAAATATTGATGTACTTTTTAATGTATGCGGATCGGGACCAATGATTTAGGTTCACTGGACTGTTGATGGCACAATTATGGTGAGCACCGAAAATGGAAAGAGACGTATTACATCCGCAGCAGACATTGAGTGTTGAGTGTTTTTTCTCTTGTGCTAGTTGTAAGTAAGCTAACCAATTAATCTATAGAATAGCTGCGCTAAGTGGTAAGTACAGCTGTTAGTTTCAATAGTTCATAAGTTGGCACCATTGAAATTCCGACAAGTGTAAACCTACCAACAACCCCTAGCGAGTCGCCTCTGGCTGTAACTCACCCTCTTTTAACAATAGAGCCAAGCCTGTCTAGGAATGTCACCGACCCTCCACTTTCTCTTTCTACACCGACTACAGCTGACCTTAAAGAATCTTTCACTTCCCACCCCACTAACCTTAAGGTAGCACACGTCAACACTCAAAGCGTTATTTGTCATTTCAATGAATTCTATTCCATATTCGCTCCAAATGGTATGCATGCAATTCTAATTTCCGAAAGCTGGTTGAAACCTACACTGTCCTCTTCTCTTGTAGATATTAATGGTTATGTATTGTGTCGAAATGACAGAACAGGCAAAGGGGGCGGCGGTGTAGCAGCTTACATTAGATCTGATCTTCGACCTAAAGTTATTCTTTATTCTCCCTCCGAGTACAGTGCACGGCCTGAATATTTATTTATTGAAATTTATGCAAGTCTACAAAAGTGTCTTCTGTGCGTTGTCTATATACCACCGAAGGTAAACCATTTAACTGACGTAGAAAATTCACTTTTAGACATTTTGCCGCTTTATGAACACGTTGTAGTAATGGGTGACTTTAACAACAATCTTCTAGTAACGTCCTCTTCCAGTGTACGGCTCTCAACCATGTTTGCGGCCTGCAATATGACAATTCTACCACTCCAAGCCACTCACCACACAGAGACTGTACTACTAGACATCATAGCAACTACAAATCCCCACAAAATAATAACGCACGGACAACTACCGGTGCCTGGGATTTCTGCACATGATATTATATTTGTAGAGTATGCATTGCAGTGTCCTAAGGCAACACCAAAACGCATTCAGTATAGGGATCTGCGACATATCAACGACGCCTCTTTAATTTCTGATGCGTTATTACTGCCATGGCGTGATGTTTGGACTCTCCGTATAGTAGACGAAAAAGTACAAGCTTTTAACAACCTTGTTATTACATTATATGACAAACATGCCCCAATAAAAACTAGACGCATTATGAGACCTCCATCTCCCTGGATGACTACAGAAATCCGATCACTGATGAGAGACAGAGACGAAGCTTTTCGGAAATTCAAGAGACTAGAAAGTGACACAAATTTCTTGCAGTACAAGCGACTAAGAAATATGACCACACAGATGATTAGAAATGCTAAGCTTAGACATGCTTACAGCCTCATTGAACCTGATATTAGAGCATCTGATATGTGGAAAAATGTTAGGTCAATGGGACTGGGACAATCTAAGTCACAAATTGACAATACTATTTGTCTAGATGATCTAAACAATTACTTCACATCCACCGCTACCCACGTACCTGACGCCGCAATGAAACAACAGACTATTAACGAATTAATCTCTACACCCGCCCCAGCACGAGACAAGTTCTTCTTTTCCTACGTAACACCTTCTGACGTAAAATCAGCACTAAAGCGCATCAAGTCAAAATCACAAGGAGTAGACAATATAAATATAGAACTTCTGAACAAAATTAGGGACATAATTCTTCCGACACTAACCCATATATTCAATGCATCCATAATGACTTCACATTATCCAGTCATATGGAAAAAGGCTATTGTTCGTCCCCTTCCTAAAATTAAGCTACCTGTAACACCTAATGACTATAGACCAATTAGTATTCTTCCTGTTCTCTCAAAAGCTTTGGAACGAATTGTGCACAGACAATTGACAGATTACCTCAATACTCACGATATTTTTTACCCTTACCAATCAGGCTTCAGAATGGGACACAGCACATCGACTGCACTGCTTAAAGTGACTGAGGATATACGTGAAGCTTTAGACAAAGGACAGATCACAATATTAACACTTTTAGACTACTCCAAAGCCTTCGACACTGTAGATGTTGACTTACTAATTGCAAAATTAAGAGCACTGCATTTTTCTGATAATGCCTTAGTGTGGATGGATTCCTATCTTCGTGAACGCCAACAGTGCGTGTCTGTTAATAATCGTTATTCCACTTGGCGTACCACGAAGACAGGCATACCACAAGGCTCTGTCCTAGGACCTTTACTATTTTCTATTTATATTAATGATATTTCTTCTAATCTAACATCCTGCTGACACCATATTTATGCTGACGACATACAAATCTATCTGCATACTCGACCTAATAACATAAATGACGCTATAACTAAAGTTAATGATGACTTGAATTCAGGGGCATTCCATGTCAAATCAACACAAAAAAGTGGACTTTTCAACCCGACCACCTCAGATTTTCATTAAATTTGGTAGGATGGTAAAGAACCTTAAGTTAAGTAATTATGTAAAATTTTAGCCCTCAATAATGCACGATATCCCTACAGCAATTCTGTCAATACGAGAAAAAATGTAAAAATGTTGCATACTATGTCAACAAAAATAATTCATAACTTCTCTTCTAATTGAGGTAGAATCTTAAACTTGGGCTTATTTTAAAGCTAAGGGATCATATGTTTCAATAAAAATAGGTTTGCATCAAAGTAATGAATTCTTTATTGAATAGTCACGTGAAACACATTTTAACATTGAATGTCTATAAATGCGGGACATAAATTATTTCGCGAAAAATGTATGTTATAGAGGTAAGAGTATTCTCCCCTTGGTGTAAGTTTCATTTTGGAAACGTTTCAGGAATATAAGTAAAAAAATATATCAATGTATTGGTTTGTAGCACTTAACCCCGTCTTACACCAACACTGCATGCGCACGAGTTCGTACTTGTCTGATAAGCTGCGTCATCGATCTGTCAGGCCGTCATGAGTGGCAGTTTATACAGTCTTTAATTTATACAAAACGTGCAATCTGTTTCAAGTGCAGTGTCGTTAGTTTTTGTAGTATGTGGTAGTTTTGTACGATGTAATGGAGTCGCGTTTTAAGTTATAGGCCTATGTTTGCTGCAATCCCTTCAAGAAATCAGGGCACTGTAATTAGAGGAAAAATTTAAGAAGTGTTATATCGTGAATGCTTAATGTATTTCCTGATTTAAAACAGGAACAAAAGGTGTGCGCTATGTGTCGCAAAGAAATAAAAATATAATATGATGCTATTACGCAGAATCCTCATAATGACTCTAGTAATGAAGAATACGTCGACTCTACAGCAAATGTAAGTTCATTAAATACAAGTCTTTTTGACCAAGGTGTGTTCCTTATTAAACAAGAAAGGCTACAACAAGAGAAATACAAGAGACAGAAATTTGAAAATATTCTAAAAGACAAAGTCTTCGATATAAAGATGCCGAGGAACCAGGACCTTTCTGATTCTGAAATTTTGTCTCAGTTGCAGGAAAATTTTCAAAATTCAGGTAAAAGTGAGAAAATCACCATTTTAACACTACTACCTGAAAGCTGCAGCGTAAATAATATAAAAAAGAGTTTCTTTCAGCTTTCGAATACATAATTCGGAAAGCCAAAGTCCTGGCAAAGGGAAAGGGAATTTTGTGTTCACCAAATCCGAAACCTGGAAAACCCTTGCTCGCGGCTGTTGCCGGTAAAGTTAAAGAATTCTGTTGTTCTGACGAGATAAGCAGAATGATGCCTGGTAAGAAATATTTGTTGTGATTAAAGAATCAGGGAGTAAATCACACGAGCAGAAATTAATTATATGCAGTGTTTAAAAATTCTAACCCTGACCAAGAAATTGTATTCTAGCTGGAGTTAGTGGACTATACTGTCTGTGTTTGTGTCCTATCAGAATGTAAAACTTATGCCGGAAGCAATTTATTAAAGTTTCAGGTCTACGTGGATTTCAAGAAAATTTTTCTTTATACTTTCCAACTTAACATTTCTTGGCTACTATGGTGTGCAATCCTCCTCATATAAATTGCTTGTTCAGGAAATGTACAGAATGTCCTGAACCATTCAAAATAAGAGAGGGTTTAGAGAAATGTTTCGCATAAAACTGCAGTGAATCAGTGACCTACAAGCAGTGGATGACGACTGACCGATCAACGCTTGAGACTATAATGAAACCCACAGACAAATTTTTCGACTGTCTCTTGGAGAAACTTGGTGATTTACCGACTCACTCATTTATATCATCTGAACAAAGTAAGTTTCTACGTGATATGAAATCATTTCGACAGCCATGTTGTGTTATGCGACTTCCTGAAAACTATTATTTCGTAATCCAAGATGAAATTCAGTCATATCACAGGACTAATGTGCAGACAACCATTCATACTTTCGTAATATATCATAACGAATAGTCATCCGATACAGTCTCTATTAAAAATCTGGTAATCATTTCACACTGCCCGAAATATGACACTACAGCTGTACATCTGTTTCAAAAATATCTAATGGAGTCATTAAAACAAACATCTGTAATTCACCACAAAAATTATGTATTTCTCCGATGGATTCTCTGCTCAGTATAAAAATAGAAAAAAATTTCCTGAACCTCACATTATATGAAGAAGATTTTGGATTTCCAACAGAATTGCATTATTTTTGCATATCGCATGGCTAAAGAGCATGCAACATTGTAGTTGGGACACTTAAAAGGTTTGCAGCTTGTGCTAGTTTGCAGAGACCATCCGATAAACAAATAACTACACCTAGGGAATTGTACGACTGGACAAGGCATCATCTCCCAAACATTAATACCGTTTATGTGACTAAAAAAGGCTATACTGAAGAGGAAAAAATGCTTGCTCTTCGATTTGCAAAATCCACCGCAGTGCCTGGAACACAAGTTTCATACAGTCCTGCTGTTTAGGATGGGTATTATACTTGCTAAGCAGTTTCAAAATGCAGTTGAAACAACGCAGCATCCTGTCTGGAAAGATGATCAGGCTATTTCATCTCAGCAATGAAAGGTAAGCATTTCTTACAGAACTTCAGGTTTAACAAAATCCATGTGACAATAATTTATTTCAGGTAATAATTTAAAAAATTCGAAATATGTACTACATGTTAAATTACATAGCGACATTCAAGAATATGATCAAATATAATTAAATACAACGAATGTGTGGGACATAATTATCGCGACTTATATATGGTTAGCTTACGCTTGCTGTGACATAATAGTTTTTATCTTTATAACCTATGAAGATTCCCAGTTGAAACTTATCAGTTCATTATATCACTAATTGAGGCGTACTATATATTTTTTTCGTTAAAATAGAACCCCCGCATTTTTTAATATGAATATATGAAAATTGTTTCACCATGTTTTTTTAGTGTAATTGAATACATGCAGAAAACAATATAAGTAACAAAAACTATCACATATTAAGAATGTATCACCCAATTTTTGTAAATTTATCTGGAGACGTTGTTGAGATATATAATTTTAATTGAAGCGGCGTGCTTACAAAAATATGATTTTTCTTCATGTTTGAAACGCCACTGACAGAAAACGAAAAGCACAGGACATATGAAACTCTGCAGTTTTAGTTAGCGCGGCAGGTCAAACAAACCGTCAAATTTTGAAAGAAATCTGAGTCGGTTGGGTTGAGTGCCTTGTTGATTTGATATGGAATGACCCTTCAATATCCATATGGTCAAAGACGCACGGACTTAATTTAAATGCAAGTAAATCGCAGGCAGTCTTAATAGAACATCAAAGATCGAAGTGTGACAAACAAAATTTGCCACCGATAATTGTAAATAATACTACTATTCCATACAGTTCGACTGTGAAGAACCTTGGTATTTATATGGATTGTCACCTGGAATGGAATGAACAAGTGAATCACACTTCCAAAAATATATTTTCTATTATTCATTCATTAAAGCGACTGAAGCACTTTCTTCCCAATAAATTAAAATTAATCCTTGTACAAACACTCGTGATGCCACACTTCGACTACTGCGATGTTATATTAAGTAACCTCAATGCAAATTTGAGCAGCAGGCTACAACGTGTGCATAATGCGTGTGTCCGTTATATTTGCAATATTCGTAAGTATGATCATGTTTCCCCGTCTTTCCAAACTCTGTCTTGGCTAAGGCTAAGCAATCGACGAGCCCTGCATTCTCTTGTTCTCTTATTTCAAATTCTGCGCACCGCTACCCCAATCTATTTGGCTTCTCGTTTTCAAAATTTATCTGCATATCATCAGCTAAGTACAAGATCTCATCATAACAATTTACTCATTATACCCTACCACAAGACATCTTTATATTCTTCATCTTATACAGTTTCAGTTGCTAGAAATTGGAACTCGCTTCCATGTGATGTAAGGGGTTGTTGGACAATAACTTCATTTAGGTCAAAATTACATAAATTCTTACTTAACAGATTAATTGCTGATTAATATTTGTTACTTATAATGAAACTAACATCTGTCCATTCTTATTATCATCATTAATTTCTCTAAATAGATTTACAAAACCTCTAATGGCAATTACATTAATATTCTCATTATAAAAATATATTTTAGATTTATATATATATATATATTTTTTTTCTCCCTGTAACATAGTTCTAGTAAGCTTATATTAAATTAATTTTCATCATTTTACTAGCTATCCCAAATATTAAATTAATTATAATTGATTGAATTAAATTAGCTCATAAATTAAGTTACTACTTTACCTTATAGGTTTATCTAAATTTAAATAAATATGTAGTCTACTAGTCGTTAAAATTGAAGAATATTGCTGGAGAACCTTTTGAGTGTAGTTTGTAATTTAAATATGTATTGTATTGATTAAGGCTGGTTGAGTGGAAGAGAGGGCCTTATGGCCTTAACTCTGCCAGCGAAAATAAAACATTATTATTATTATTATTATTATTATTATTATTATTATTATTATTATTATTATTAACAACCGAGTTCACAATATCCAGATTTGACTGTATTTGCTTTATATACAAACTCTCATTATGTTTGTGTAAGAGAAACAACCCCATTATAAGGGTGCATTTAGACAAAATAATTTTTTTTGTGTTTAACATATGTTCATGAAATTTTGTACAATACTTACAGGTAGCATATTTTTTTCTGTATAAAAACTTTTTATTACATTTGTGTAAGAGAAACTATCCCATTACGAGGAGTGCATTTAGACGAAGTTAATAACTTGTCTTCTAATGACAGTATTTCAGGAATGTGTGTTATTTGCAGTGAACGTGGTGAAAAATGAGCTTTTTTATATTTTGTAGCCATTTTCGGAGTGGTTACTGCTCTTGTCTTTTATTACAGCTGATGCTGCATCCCTGCACTCCTTAATGACAGCTGGCTTGCAAGACGCAATTTTACTTTCCATCTCTCTTTCACCAATTACTATACTAATCTACACCTTGTTTTTAAACTGCTTTTCGAAAATTATTTTCTTGGTCTTCCAACAGATAATGCAGCAGTGTGGGCTCTGTGGTACTATGTTATTGTAATAATCTCGTAACAGACTCCGGGAAATTTATTTCTGAATTGAAACATTTTCGGTATTTTAGCACTATCCTGTTAGATTTTCTGTCATATTGCTTCCAAAATATCTGAAAGTCAGATCTTAAAAAGGTAACCATTTTCGTAATTTTTCTTGCAATAGTATCACTATAGTTCTGTAATATTCTAATTTGTCCTTCACATAGTTATGTAAATTATTCACTGTAAACCTTTTCTTGTGGAAGAGTTCCATATGAGTCATCATGTGTCATTCGACTGCTGTTTGAGATATCATAGTTCCCTCTACAAATAGGAAGTAAAGACCGTTCTGTATTTTTATATAATAGTAAATAATAATTGAATTGGTCAGGAAAAAAAGGACCCATCCGGGTGATAGAAGTGGTAGTGAACAAGAAGAAAATGGTTTTATTGCATTAAAATACAGTCCATCATGAGACGCACACATTGACTAGAACAGAAATTCACTAAATCGACTCCAAGCCTTTCACAATTTGGACAAAGCTGTACTGATGAATAGGAAATAATATGAATCATATTCAGTTCTTTCTCTCTCCTGAAAATGTTAAATTTGTACTTTTTCCTACTGTCCTATTCAATTGTTTAATATTTATTGTGAAAACATTAAAATCCTTGTTGTTAAGCAAACGAATTTAACGTAAGAAATTTAACTTTTATTTGAAGACTAATTCGTAAGATTGACGCATAAAATTATTATAAATCAATTTCAGTGGTTCAATTTATTCAATATCTTCAAATTAGCATTCTATTTACCTTTATATTAGGGTTTTGGTCCGTTTGTGTCGATTTGGTACATTACTGACCGATGTTTTCTTTTCAATTAAGGCAAGTCCTGGTCATAGAATTTTTCCTTGTTAATCATCTTGGAAGAAATTACAAATACCTGAAAAGGCGCAAATGGCGCACTTTGCGGTTTAAAGTATCTTATAGCCCTTGAATTTTTCTACATTATATTAAATTTTTATTAATATGCTTGGATATATATTTTTTTAAGTCTGTTTAAAATTCTGGAATAAAAATAATAATTGAATTTTTTCCCTTAACGAATATTAGTTAATATCACAGACACACAGTTCCCAGTATATGTTAGTGCGGGCTTCTGTTAGATGATCAGAGAACTACGTTTTTCATATTCATAAACCAGTGTTAGCGATATATGATATGATATGAATCCTGTACAAGTAATCAGTCGATAGCCAGGACTAGTTTAGGACACTCGTAGCACGGGCTAGCGAAATGTCTATGAATAGCACCCATAGATTGTAACTGTAAAGAAACTGTAAACATTAGCTTCAGGATTCACATGGTGGTGGTAAAATATCTTTTGGTACCATTTACCATTATTAATATATAATGAGGTTCCATGAATTAGTTGGAGCAAAGAATCGAACATGGAGCTAGAGTCTTGAGTTGAAGGTTTTGTGTATTGACTCTGCAACCATACTTTAAGTGAAGACAACATTGTCTAATCTTAATGTCACTCATAACATGAGGTCCTTAAAATTCGCAAAGTTGTCTGTAAACTTCTGCAGTTCTATTGCTAGTGAGGCTGAACTCTCTAGTGGCATACTCCTTTGACACAGATAAGGAAATTGAAACTGCTATCATAACACAGAACGCATGAAGTCAATGATGACTTGCTGAAAAGTGAAGAATATTAAGATGAATATAGAGAATTACTCATGTCTCAAATATATCTGTCTGTCTTTGTCTATGTATCTGTCTATCTTTCCTATCTATCTATCCATCCATCCATCATATTCATCTATGTATCTATTTATTTATTTCTGGATGTGGCTTATATACCGGTATAAGTACACTGTAACACAGAACTTGTTAGTAATATTTTTGGCCTAAATTTCCATCTGACCTTAAAATTGTAGTTTAAGTAGCTATGAAATTATAACATTTTGACAGTTAGATTTGACACATTCTCTGCTACTATTTAGACATCATGGTTCCTTTGATCAAGATATGTGTTTTTGGTTCTTTAGCTCTCTAAATTTGGAATGAGGAAGGGGTTTGCATTGAAGATATTTCCTCATTGACAAAATACTGCAAATATATATATATATATATATATATATATATATATATATATATATATATAATATTTATTCCATTCTTTATTGTACAAATGTGTATGCTACAACATGTTACTGTTTTCGTTTCTTTTGTATATAATTTTCTACTACTCATTGTTCAAATAAATAGTATCTTTTACACGTCATCATTGAGTACTAATAATATACTGTATTTTATTAACAGCATAGGTGGCCTTATATTAGACTTCACTGTATCCAGCTTTAAGGGCATAGCAGTGTTCCAGCCCGTCATCAATGGTGTTGGAGGGAATCTGGTTGCAGTACAGGCCAGTCGAATATCTACATCTCTGCACAGAGATTCCCGCCTGGGCAAACTTCCTCATTATGTCTCATCAATTTGCCTCAACCCCTTCAGTGTCTTCTGCAGTCAGGGTAATAATTCCAAGAATTTTTACGTTCTTAATACACATTCTCACTCTAGCACCCAAATGCACATATCCATGTGAATGTGTATATGCCTATATTGAAGCTGTGTTTAACAAACCAAAAGATGCTGATGTGTTCGAATATTTCCTTTTCATACATTTTTAAAATTATCATTCCATTCAACTCCAAAGTTCTTTCAAAATCCATGTCTCCCTTGTTTGTATATTTATCTTCATACTATCGTCCTAGAAGATATGAAGATTCCACTGCAAGAATGATGGATGTCATTTGGAATACATTTTGCAGGAGAAGCAATTGAAAGTTTGAAATGCTTAGCGCTCAAAGCTTAACTGTGATTTTCCGATCATTACTGGACAATGACTATCAGTGTTAATGCCATATAACTCTCTATGTACATTATAAATGTCTTAAGCTATGAATTGACAGTCTTCGTTCATTTTCGACAAGAAAGTGACATCCATCATTCTTGCAGTGGACTCTTCATATCAAATTTCTCCCAACTACAGAAAGGAACAGACTCTTGTCCTAATACTGTATAATACTTCGTTGAAACCAATTATTTTACCAGGAATCTTATAAAGACACTTTGATAGCTCAGGAGTAATGAGCCAGACTTGTGATCCGAGGTTGTGTTCAGGCATTGATTTGAATCCCACTTGGACTGATTACATGATTATCCCCCCCCCCCCAAGATTTTCTCCAATATTGTAAAACGAATGTCAGGCAATCTTATGGTAAAACCTCGGTCTCATATTGCCAAAATACCATCTAGCTATCACCAGTAGATAATCTCATAGATGATGAAGTCATGAAATAACTGGCTAAAAATCCTATGAAATTCAGTAGAAGCTTTATGAATATTGTAACTTGTAATAAAATATAATAAAAGCTATAGAATACCATGAATTCAATATAAAAGAAGTTTCAAAAAAGAGATATGCAACAAAATAGAAAGCTGTCAGTCTGAAGGTAGCAAAAGTGTGTGACTATTCTTACTACTTAAGGAACGGCTCAGGCTTCAAACTAGGCTCATCAAAATGTATTTTCAGTTAATGAATATGTTGTAATATATCACATCACAGAATCGTATGATGTGCATGAAATACTGAAATATGTGTCTGATCATGTTAATATTGATATACTTATCAATTGATTATATCGTTGTATATATTGCATTTATAAGAAGATCTAATTCTTAATTTTTATATGATATATTGCAAAGATGAAAATCGAAATTGCTCTTCTGACTTATCACAATTTTATAATGTAGTAGAATCAACACAGAAGGTGCAAGAATAAATTTTGTAATGAACTCATAATCATTGACTAGATACAACAATTTTTGAGATATGTGTAATGTGTGTAGCAGACTGATTATTTATTTGACAGCACATGTTATAAACCAACAGAGGTTGAGAGTGCTGTTGTGGCATTTACACACATGCTTATTATGGTGGGTGACAGTTTGTGCGTATGAATTACAAGAGTTCATTCATGCTTATTAACTAGCCATATCACTTAACTGCATATTTAATTTGTTCAACTGAATTAGGTCTTCAGGAAAAGAAGAGCTAGTACATCCTAACTGTCTTCACTCGATTCACTGTTGCTAACCTCACTATACGTACTTCTACTGTTAGTGTCATCTCCCACGTTTACAAATAATGCTAGAACTTCATAGAAAGTGTAAATTGTCTAAATGAAACATCTCTAGAGAAGTCGTCAATTACTCTTACACATATTTGGCTTATTTTTTTTCCCCAGAGACTAGAATAATGACAAATTTCTATTTTGCATCAAGTCCTTGTTTTTTCTGCAGTCTCGAAAACTGTACGCACTATCATAATTCTTTAAAAAGAGTAGTTAAAGTTGTTATAAATTATTTCTCTACCTTGTCCATGGGTAACAGGACCACTGCTACTGCTTGCAATTGGTTCATGATGCATTATGAACTCTTCGAAACAAGTCACTCAATCTACAATATAGGCAGCCTAATATGAAACAAACTGATTATGATGCAGTAGCCACTTTCTGCTTAAGGAGAGGAAGAAATAAAATCAGACTGAACGTAGTCTCATTTCAGAGAAACAAAGGGAACAATTATATGGTCATTTTTCTCGGGAACAGTTTATCGTAAAAATATGGAACTTGAACTAATATATTCAATAAACACAGCCATTTGAAAATGTGTTGGTGTGAAGCTTTAATGATCATAGAACGTTGCAAGTGAAAGTATGTAAGAAACTTGTCGTAATGGTGGCAACAGTGCTTAAATGCTGTTTGGTTGAACAATTTCTATCACACACCTCCATGTGCCATCAAATACTGCGGATTTCTAATATGTTGTCTTTCATCTTACTTCCAAATTATAAAATGAGTTATAGTTCAGAAATAAACTGTACTGTGCCAGTATTTAGGTAATACATAGTCCATGTTTAGAGTTAATATTTAGTGGGAGTAATGCATATTAAATTATTCCCCAACTGTAAGATGACATTTTAATTATTTATTAACTATTTTATATGCTATATGAACATAAAGAAAATTCATAATGATGGATTCACGGGGTATCAGCCGAGTTAAAGTTGTGGAATACTCCAAGCTTTTGGCTACTGACTCCGTAGCCATTGCCTGGGAGATGCCAATGTCTGATTGTCGTCTCATATATACAGTGGTTCAGTCAGATGATGTGTGATTGGCTAGTGGTGGGACCAATCCAGGGCCGGGAATTCTGTATGTTCATAAGCTCTGCCCCTACTGGGGTTCCTCTTATGATGTTGGCGGACGGCAGGCTTGGATCGGCCGGCTGAGCTAGGTGCTGGTCCTCGGTACTCGGTGTAGGACCTGCTAAGGGCTTTAGTTTGTTCAAGGCCGGGGTCCATACCTTGCTGAGTTGCAGGCCACCATCCCTATTGAAGTTTTCTTTTCTAATTTAATTTCAATGGCCTCCAGGATTACTCGTTCCCAATAGTGATTGGATTTCTTGATGATCTCACTCCGGTCGAACAGGATCCTGTGCTCATTGTCTATGCTATGTTGAGCCACAGCATATTTCTCAGGGTAATGTAGTTTGAGGTGTCTCTTGTGTTCTTTCAATCTGTCGTCTATAATGCGACCAGTCTGCCCTATGTACGTTTGTCCGCATTCACATGGGATCTTGTAGATTCCTGGTGTTCTGAAGCCCTGGTTGTCTTTTACTGGGAGTAACTGGCTCTTAATAGTGTTGAGTGGTTTGTGGATAGTTTTGATATCATGTTTCTGAAGAATCCTGCTGATTTTATAAGATATGTCCTCGCAGTATGGAATGAAGGCTTTCTTTGTTGTTCTGGTTTATCCAGTTCTGTTGTGCAACATTTTGCCGTGGCCTGTTCAAGGGGTTTGTTAATGTCTCTCCGGTAGTAGTCATTTTGTTGCAGACTTCTACATAGGTGATCTATTTCCGCTGGTATGTTGCTGATGTGTCTCAATGAAACTTACAGCAGAGTTCGTATAGGCCAGTCTCTGTCTGATGCTTTTTCAATTCACTGCGGGCTAAAGCAAGTAGATGCACTATCACCTTTACTTTTTAACTTCACTCTAGAATATGCCATTAGGAAAGTTCAGGCTTGGAGCAACAATAACAAATATAATTGACTCTCGGGAGGAAATTAAATGCAGAATCAATATGGGAAATGCCTGTTATTATTCGGTTGAGAGGCTTTTGTCATCTGGTCTGCTGTCAAAAAATCTGAAGTTTAGAATTTATAAAACAGTTATATTAACGGTTGTTCTGTATGGTTGTGAAACTTGGACTCTCACTTTGAAAGAGGAACAGAGATTAAGAGTGTTTGAGAATAATGTGCTTAGGAAAATATTTGGGGCAAGGGATGAAGTTACAGGGAATGGAGAAAGTAACACAGAACTGCTTGCATTTTATTCTTCACCTGACATAATTAGGAACATTAAATCCAGACGTTTGAGATAGGCAAGGCATGTAGCACATATGGGCGAATCCAGAAATGCATATAGAGTGTTAGTTGGGAGGCCAGAGGGAAATAGACCTTTGAGGAGGCCGAGACGTGGATGAGAGGATGATATTAAAATGGATTTGAGGGAGGTGGAATATGATGATACATACTGGATTAATCTTGCACAGAATAGGGACTGATTGTGGGCTTATGTGAGGGTGGCAATGAACCTGCGGGTTCCTTAAAAGCCATTTGTAAGTAAGTAAGGTTGCTGATGTCTGAAATAACTATGGCTCAGTGTAGAAGACTGGAGAAAACGGATTTCTTCTGAGAAGGATGGTGGTGACTAAGGGCATTTAAATATAAATCTGTGTGCGTAGGCTTCCTGAATACTCCATGTCCTAAAGTGCCATCACTTTTTCGGTATATGCGAACATCCAGGAATGGTAGTATTCTGTCTGATTCCACTTCCATGGTGAACTGAATATTCTCGTGGATGTTGTTGAAGTGTCGTAGAAATTCATGAAGTTCATTTTGTCCATGTGGCCAAACTACAAAAGTGTCATCCATGTACCGGAAGAAATGACTGGGCTTGTGGCTAGCAGTCTCTAAGGCTTGGTGTTCGAAGTGTTGCATGTATAGGTTGGCTACCGCTGATGACAAGGGGGAGCCCATTGCCACGCCATCAGTTTGTTCGTAGAACTCTCCGTTAAATGTAGTGGTCAAGGTCAGAGTATTCCACAACTTTAACTCAGCTGATAGCCCGTGAATCCATCATTATTAATCAATGCCGAGAAAGCCTGAAGTCATACATAAAGAAAATTATTCTAACTAACGGTTTGTCCAAGTATTGTTAGAACACTTAACGACTGTTAAACCTTCAACAGTTTGTTAAATACAGTTTTTCCATTTGTTCAACGCCAGTTTGGCTTAACAGATTCTTAACCGTTTGTTAACTTTAAATGTAGGATTTCAGGCTGTTAACACATTTAACAAACAGTTAAACATGGCGGATAACACCACAGCTGTTCAGAAAAAAGTTGTGAAAATAACATGTTATGTTTCTCTTTGAGGAATGTTTAGAGTAAGGGCCGGTTTCACCAAGCTTCAGTAAATCAGTCCAAATGAAACATTAACTAGTACTGAACATTAAAATATTTACATGAGTATGTTTATATGTGCGCTGTCTCCGTAGACTTCAAGCTGAGCAGCTATATGTGCCTCGTCGCACTGGTTACGTCATGGCTCTCCGATGGAGCAGTCAGTAGCGAGTTGGCTTACCATCCCTGGGGCCCGTGTTCGATTCTCGGCGATAACTTTTTTTTTTATTAATGTAACTAATTTTTATACATGTTACCTTTCTTCATTTTTTTAATTTTGTGTAGTGGAACAAATTATTTCGCAACTCTGGCTCCACAAGGAGAATTTAAAAAACTCTTGGGAGATCAATTTTCTTCCCGAAATAAAGCAAAGATAAACAAACAAATTAAAGAAAAATAAAATAAATACACATGTGGATCTAATACATTGTCCACATGCCACCGGCGTCTATCACTGCCTGGCATTTTCGGGGCATTGAGTCCACCAGATCGCGGAAATAGTTCTGGTCCTCAGCGAAATCTTCCCAGGTAGCCAGAACTTGATCCCAGAACTGATCTGGATTTTGAGGTGGGATGTCTCGATATTTGTCAATCCTCCTCTTTTTCATGCTTTTCTGTGAATCATCTTTGAAAGTTTATGACGGTGTGTGCGGGGTGATTATCCTGCTGGAAAATTAAATTTCCATCTGAAAGAAAACGATTATAAATTCCAAGAATCCAGCTCTTTTGCTTCTGTTTTAAAGCCAGTGCAAACATATCTTATCGCTAGCTATAATATAATTCTAATAAATGAAAGTTAATATACCAATTCAGTTTTGTTATGTTTGAATGCACATTATGTATTAATTTACTAATATTTCTTAGGTACTGGTATGTAGTTATAATAATCACTTTCATGTCTTAAAATAAAACTCAGTTGTATGTTACCTAGTTGACTAGTTTCAGCTTTGTCTCAGCCGTTTTTATGATATTCTAACCTATGATCAGTTTCTTCTAAAATTTTGAGTACCGGTACCACGAACTTCGTGACGCGGTATCTTTTGTGAATTTTTGTGTCATTCAAATTTTCAAAATGATCGGTTTTTTAATGGTTAACATTATCTCCATTTGACTCTCAATTTTCGAGCAGTTCCAGATATAACAATTCTGCATCGAAACGTTCCGCCATTTTATATTGCAACTAATGAATAATTAAAAATTTAAAGATGGAAATTTCTATAACTAAATTTAATGATAGTTTTACTGGTTCGTTAGGCTAAAGATGCTTGGTGAGATATAAAAATGATTTAATGAACCAGTAAATACATTAATGAATCATTAAAACCTTAATGAAGCTTTGTGAAACCGGCCATAAGACTGGTAATATATAATTTAAAAGATTTTGGAATATTAATATAGGGAAGATAATCTTTATAAGTCAACTGATTATCATGCTGACGCTTATTTCGATGCTGAGCTATTATCCATTTAATATTGAGGAAATGTGCGATCTCAACATGGCAAGAAATTGAAGTCAGATTTGAATATCCTGCAAACAGAAATAGACCACTTGTTCCAATTCACCAGCTACTATTAACTCTAGATTCTATGTTACTGGCTCTTCAACTATAGCCGATGTCAATGGTACTTCAAAATATGCAGTGAGTAAATAATAAAATGTTTCAGCAGCAATTGCTTCTTTAGGACGAAATTACATATAATTTATACATGGACCTGAATTAGAGAATTTTATATGATACGGAATTCTCCTCGGGGTTTTGTGTGCAGTTGACTACGCACACATTCGTGTAATTATTGTTACCTGGTGGTCATAATGCTGAGATTTCATATTTAGCATTATAAAATATAACCATACTTATAATAATAGTAATTATTATTCAATAGTAGTCAATGCAACTTTCATTTATCAACTCTCTGTACTGTATGAATCATGGCTACTGTAACAGGTTACGATTTTACACATGTTTCATGACTTACTCTACAGTACAGAATTTAAATAATAATATCAGCCAATAAGAAGTTGTCTTATATATGCAAAATCATTACCAACTGCTGTTGAGTAGTTAGAATAGTATTAACTACAGTTAAAGTTAAGTGTTGGTTATTTTAAACAAAATTATGTTGAAAAAATGGAAAACATCTTAACAAAACGTTAAAAATAAACCAGCTGTTAATTTAACATTTGTTAAGCCAAATTAAACATTACTTGGAAAAACTGGCCAACAGAGTGACTTTACATAACGTGACAGACGCATATATTAAATATTTGTGATTAGACAGTTGAAAAGAAGTGTCAGTTAATTTAACAGTTAATTTAATGTATGAATCAGTCAGTTGGCTTCATTTGTATTTATCATTAATAAATGAATGGGCAAATGTGAGAAGAAATTGAAAACCAACAAAATCAGTAATCAAACAGAAATAATACTGTGCAATATAGCCATTGAGTTCGCTTGTCACTTCCTTCATAAAACTGTTCAAAGATCTAACTCCTGCTTCTAGGCAGTAATGACATCGTTGCCTCTTTTACTCCCTCACTCTGTCAGTGATGCCTGGAATACTGTGTATGTGATCGCAGGCTGCCACTATTCTAGGCAGAAGATGTTCCACTCAACAGGTTGCTCATACATCACACTGTGTTTGCTCCAGATGAAGACGTCCAGAAGATTTAGACAAGGTGATGTGGTAGGTCAGTCTTGTGGACTGTATTTGTCCACCCATTGCTCTCTTAAGTTTTATAGTAAGGATCTGTTATGCCACCAGATTGAAGTGTGAACTACATCACTGGGCTGAAACCACATTTTTTGTAGATTAATTATAACGTCCTCCAACAGTGGTCCTGTAAACAAAAACCATATCAACAATTCTTTCGCAGAATATTTCGCCATGTTTGGTACAGTAAGGTAGTCCATAATTAAACATAGCTTAACTGGAAGACATGATATCTTTCAGCTTGTTTCTTGATCATTGTTGTGACAGTAGGAACAGCAGCAGTTCATATTGCTGTAAAAATATCAAGGGCTTCTTGTTATTGTGTGCTAGCATTCTATTTCGCGTCAAGAATATCACATCTGATATGCTTCTGTGTTCTGTCACATTCAGTGGGAAATTACAAATATTAACTATAATAATCCACAGTCATATTTTTCCTTTTGTTTGTACTAGAAATGAAAAAGCTATGGATTGTATGAATTAGGGTTGGAGGTTGGGCCAATTCACGTCCACTTAGGCCTCTGCTATGTGGCCATTTTGCTACCACCAAATTTCGACGTATTTGAGAAATGGCTAACAAATTTTGCCTGAAGCCCTCTTGAAGCAATGAAATATACAACATATTTTTAAAATCGTACATATAAGATATACCAACCAACAAAGGAAATGAAGCCAGTAGAATAGAAAATAATGGGACAGTGTTTTTAAGGCATTTACACTTTTCATCAATTGTCTCTAATGCTCTTTCCCCTTGATAAAAGGGAGCACACTCAGCCAGTTGTGATACTTCTCCGACACATGACTGGCCTATTGTGGAAATATAGATGATGGTAGATATACCAAATATTATTTTATGAAGATTGTAGAATTGGGAAGAGAACGAGTCATGCTCCTAGTAATTGGTTCTATCTCAGCACTCAACAGGAGGTACTTGGGAAACCAGAAAACCCCAAGTCAAGATAGCCAGCCTCTGGGATTAACCCCAAACCTCCCGAATACAAGACTAACCTGGTAACCACTGAACCACTGTGGTCAGTAAGGGTTGTTTTATGTCCTGTAAATCTATGACACTGGTATTTCAGCTTTACTTCTCTCCTGGAGGAAGCCATGCTAAGAATTTTGTTGTCCTTCAAAATCTATTGCCCTCAATTGGGTTTCAACCAACGAACCCCAGTTAAAATGGCTAGCATGGTAATTTCTAGTTTGGAAAGGATGAAAAGCCAGCTGAATGTTAAAAAGTGGAATAAAACTAGATAGTGCACAATATCATTCTTGTTTTTCAACCAATTGTTAGTTGCTAGAAACAACAGAAAATGAGAGACTTGAAGTGTGAGTCGTAAAATTTTCTTTGACACATACCTGTAATATCTCTCTTGTAACAATTTTTTTTTTTATTTGTCACTTTGCAAGATATCTAAATAACTATTAACTTTTAAATATTTTGTGTTTGTGCTTACAAATAGACAAAGTATGTTTTTGAATCTATATGCTGGATATACTAATTCTTAATGTCTACTAACAGCACATGGACATCACAGACATTCAATAAGTGTCTCTGGGAGAAGTCCTGAGTACCATTAAACCCTTGATTATTGGCTAGAGAGCTGAAGAATATGAAAATTAATATTTTACACTGTTAATCACAGAGTATTGCAGATGATTTATTATTTTTGTTTTTCGTTATTAGTAGGATCGAAATGGGGGTCTTTTTGTTTCATATTTCATAATATTTCGTAAAAAGTTTAATATTATGAACAAATATTCAGAGTTCATTTTCCGATGTCCTAGAGAGTTTTGGAGACAAGCTTCGAATTTCTTAAAGGACCAGTAACATACATCATACCCAGTGTCATACCATGCTCAAATTATCCAGTCACAAGCAACCTATTATAATACTAGAACTAGTGCCAGTGCCCAATATACTGCACAGACCCAAGCATTGTCAACCATGGCCGAATTCAGCTAAACATAACTTAATTTTTAGTCATGTAGCTTGTAGCACTATGGTCGTAGCCGAATGTCAAAATGTAGCTGAATTCAGATTTGATCTAGCGACCATCTGTGAATACTCACTTTTGTACGAAACCTATAGGAACATAGGTTATGGGCTGAATTCCAAACACTGCGACCCTCATTTTTGGCGAGAAAATCATTGCTATTTTCAGTTTTATTTCTGTACTTTGTAAATAACACCTATTACCTAACTGACAATTCCTGCATTCGTGAATTTAACACCTGACAGGGATCACTTACGAAACAAAAGCAAACAGGTCTTACCCCAATAAATGACACATCCAAAACATCCACCTTTCAACTTTAAAACTGTAGCATTGGTTGTCGGTTCCCTTTATTCAAGAATAAGAGCTCTCAAACCATCTCCAGATGTGCCACTCTTAACAAATGGACTCCTGTTGACACAAATGTTACATTGTTTTGCACAAAGTGTTGCTACAAGTCAACAGTGAGATAGATATGCGTGGGAAGAGCCAGATTTAAAATAGAGGACCTTATGTTTCGTTGTTATGTATTTACTTTTATGACATATTCTGATTTAGAGCATAACGTAATTTCGGTATTTGTAGCTTAATTTTGAGCTGTTTGTAGCAGACTTGTTTGTGTTGTTAATAACAGTGACAGATGTTCATTTTGTTTCGTTCTTCCTGCATCACGATACATTAATTTTTTTTTTTTTTTTTTTTTTTTTTAGAGAAAATTTTGTATCTTTTAATATTTTGGAGGTAAGCATTTCATATTTTGCTAACATTTGTTTCATATTTTTACGATCTTTAATTATATACATGAAAAGCATAAATGACAACCTTCAATGCTATTGTGAACAGAGTGAGTCAAAGTGCATTATGATCTGTAAGTAATTATGATTCAATGACTGCACGTTTAAAACTGCCATTTTATTGAGAAATGTTACAAGAATAAATAGCAATAAAGGAATAGGTAGGTCTACACGGAATTTGAATACAGTTTAGCAAACAAAAATAAGAGTATGTAAAGATGTTTTATATAATATAATTTTTAGCTATAAATTTACAAACATTCATGGAATTGTGTTTACAAAGAGAAAACACGTTATTTTGGTATCCTTGTCGTGTTTTGGATGGAAATTATATATAGACGAAATACGGATAAGAAATCTGAAGCATTATAATATAAAGCGAATATAAGTTGAAACATGCAGGTATAAAAATCGTTTAAATTGTGTAATAGATCTCAACACTTTAGACACTACAAATACAGTGACTTCAATTAGACGTGTGGCTGGTTGACAGGAATTTGCTTGGCCTTGCACTGCGCTGCTAGTAATCGGTTATGTCCCCCTTCACTCTTCCGTGTCACAGTGTGCCCGCTAAATCAGTTGAAGTGAAGTCTTTGTGTTGTACAGAAATTGATACGTGTTTCAGTGTGCTTCTACATTGTGTTAGTGCTGTTATAATGCCAATAAGTCAGTATACTTTAGAACACAGAATCTTTATGAATTATTCCTATGTGAAAACAAACTCTTGTAGAGAAATCAGACTGTGATTTATTGACAGATTCCCTGCTGTTCGTGCGCCTCACAGAGAAACAGTCCGTAATCTTGTGAATAGATTTAGGCAAACAGGATCTGTTCTTGATAAGAAACCGTGTATTTACAGAGGGAAAACTATGAGATCAGGCAAAAGTTAGAACAAAGTCCAAGGAAATCTCTGAGAAAACTTGTGCAGGAATCAGGAATTTCACAAACCTCGGCTTGGAATGCCACTGAACTGTTAAAATTAGAGCCCTATAAGATAACTGTAATTCAGGAATTGCAACCACACAATGATGTAAGTAGAGTTAATTTTTGCAGTTGGGTGTTGGATAATGTTAATGATGACTATTGACCCGCATTTAATTTTTTTTTACTGACGAAGCATGGCTTTATCTAAATGGCCATGTATCGACACAAAGCAATAGATACTGGAGTGCAGAAAAACCCGATCTTGTACACGAAATGTCATTGTATCCCCAAAAAATTGATGTTTGGTGTGCTGTGAATGCGTACAAAATTGTAGGGTCTGTATTTTTTTGAGGATACAGTGAATGGGCAGAGGTACAGGGATAACATAATCATCATTCCTAGAAGAATTATGTGACACTGAATGTACATAGGTATATTTTCAACAAGATTCCGCTACAGCACATACAGCTGCTCTGTTGTTACAATTAATACAGGAAATTTTTGAAGATAGAGTCATCAGTAGGTGATTATGGCCAGCACAGTCTCCAGAAACAGCTTGAATATTAGGGACTATGAATATCCAACTCCACCAGCAAACAGCATGCTTCCTGGTGCCAAGCAAATCCCTGTTGGGCCGGTACACTGAAACATGTGGTCTCACAGAAACTGATTTAGCCAGCACACTGAGAGATGGCGGAGTGAAGGGGGACATAACCGGTTATAAGCAGTGCAAGGCCAAGCAAATCCCTGCCAACCCCCCACGCATCCAAATGTAGTCACTGTATTAGCCATTTAAGCAAAACTTAACGAACTAGATTGAGAAACTGAATTATTCTGTCAAAATAATAGATTGTGTAAAGTTACATGTCCAGTTTGTATTACAATAGTATGGAAATGACAAACAAGAAAACTTCGAGTGCTATCGATTTTGTTGATTAATGTTTGAGAACTGTTGAAGTTCTGGATTATCTGAGAATAAACGTATGCCAACAACTTTGAAATTCTTAAAAGATTTAATATAAATTATTACGTTGTAAATCGGATGTAATTGTCAATTTGAAATAGATGTAGCACATGAGCCATAGCATAATGTGATAGTTGAACTGCCTATTGTACAATATTTCATGCTATATTTTTTGGACACTCATGAAGTGCAGACATACAGATTTTGTTTATTGTATTTCTGTTGACTTTGTCTGTAATACGATAGAGTTAACCAGTTGAGCAGTTTTCTGCCATGTAGTGTATGTTTCGTCTGTGAGTACTTTAACACAAACAGCTACATTGGAGTCGAGATCACTAGAGTCCATTTCGTCTCTTTATCATTACATATTGTGTTAAAAGCGCAATTTCTATGGATAAAATGGCTCAATTTAAAGTATTCTATTCCACTAACAGTGTATTTATATGGTTCATATTGGTTAACAAAATCAGTTAGTGAAATTCAAAGATTTTAAGAAAGATTCCACAGTGACAAAGTTTCAAATCACACAGCTATTTATAAATTGGTGAATAAATATCATGGAATAGGAAGTGTTAAAGGCAAGAAGTCTATACGTCATAATGGAGCCTCACTGAAAAATATCTGGATGGCTGCTTGTTGCCTAGAAATTGCCCTGGAAAATTGCTTCAACGTCTTTCACAGCAGAATTTCTGTAAGATTCTGTACACACAGTTATGATATTATTAGAGATAAACCCATACATAATTACCATGATGCAAGACCTACAACCTGGTGATCCTTTATGTAAGCATTGATTCTGAGAGTGAGTTCTAAGATGCATGATAGAAAAATTGACTCTAATCTCCTATTTTATGATGAGGGTTGATTCCATATTCATTGTTATCTAAATTCTCAAAAAACCAATATTGGAGCTCCAAAAGACCTGATCACATCCAATGAAAAGCATTGTCTGTGAAAACATTTCCCCCATTTCTCAACAGAAATTGTGACAAGTGATGAGTAATTTCTTGAAGATGTGCCACTTATGTTTGAAAAACAAAAGTGAGCAGTTCCGCATTTAGCATCTCCTTAATTTATCTTGGTGAATAAATAACTTTTGAAATGTTAATCTTAAGTGAATTAATGCATAAATGAATTGCTGTTTCATTTGCATCTGAACACTGAATGGTCTCTGTAATCAGTCAATGGAAGTGCATTCGGCAACAAATGAACACGAGTTGTCAGAAATCTGCTCAATTGTTGTCAAATTAAAATATTAATTATAGAACTTCTTCGTATTTCCTTGCAGGAGGTCATGCCAGAACTGCACGTGTGCTTCTGATGATGGTGATTCCAGGCCATCTTATCTTTTCGTATACAATTAGTTACCTGCAGGCAGGTCACACTTCACTAACACCTATATTTGTTACAGTATATCTTCTAGCGGCTGTTTTGCAGGTAAGTTCACAATGTTACATTTTATTAATGTATGAAGAATTATGAGAGTCTGAAAATAATTTGAATGAAAAAAGTTAAATGTTAAACATAATCAGAAACACTTTTATGTAGTCCTATATTCTTCATAATGTCAGTACCTAATGTTATTAATCGTTAGTACAATTTACTATAAACTGTAGCCTATTTTTGTTTGTGATGAAAGCCGAGAATTGCATTTATATCGTATATTGGAAAATTTTACTTTTTTCTTGATTACCCTCTTTTAACACTTACATGTCACTGAATAATGGTTAAGTTATTTAAATAAACAACTTACTTTACTGTGTTAATATTAAACTATGTATTTTTACATGCATTAACTAGTTTCAATGTGGTCTGCATCATCATCTGAATTCTTGTCTAGTCTAGCTAGAATTCAGAAAATGATGCACATTACATCGAAACTAGTCAATTAGGATAACAATAGATTAATATTAACACAGTGAAGTAGTTGTTTATTTAAATAAATTAACAGTTCTTCAGTAAAAATTTTTACAGTATTTTCTTGAAAAAAATTAATTTAGAATAATACAATTTAATTAAGGATGTCACAAACAAAATAGATACAAAAATGATATTTTGCTTGATGTATGTAATGTTACAGTTAAGCAAAATGCATTCATGCAAGCTGTTAGAATTGTACCATGTAAACAAAATTCTGCATGTTCTGATCGAACTTCTTTTGTTCTGTAGTGAAATAATATTTTCATTTTGCTTTCGGCCATAAACTCTGCATATGTGCATTGTCTCATTATAATGTTGACTTGCGCAGGTTATAATGTTGCTGTATATCTGCCACGTGATGATTCACTGGATGTGGACACAGCGAATTGATCCTGATAATTCTGCTATTCCATATCTGACGGCTCTTGGAGACCTGCTGGGCACCAGCCTGCTTGCTATTGCTTTCCAGTTCCTATACTTGGTGGGAGATCGAGACAGTGATGTAGGAGACTAGACATTTTATTTGGTGGCGTAACCAATGAGTAGGATGCAATTATGCGGTGCATATTGTGATTTACGTAAATACCAGCAAATTATTGACTGATTTTCTATTTGCCAGCGTTTGATTCCAGATCATATGTGCCATGTGAATATATGAGTCTATAATATAATTTTAAAATATTACGAAAGGGTTCTTTTAATCCTCAGTATTTTATAATGAATGACCATTGTGAATTCTACGCAGTATAATTGCTACTGAAGAGTGTGAGCTGTGTCACAAGTACTGTAAAGTAATGTTATGGCTGTGTTAATTTCATTTTACTATACCACACACTTTAATGTACCTTAAATAAACAATACAACGGGATTTCATCACTAGACTCATCAGCCAAGTACTTGAACTCGTAACTTGACATAGCAGTAGAATATTTTTATAAACATTTCCACATGTGTCCAATTACTCAGTTTGACTATATGCCTAAGAAATATATAATCAAGGATTATTTCTGTATTTGAAAATTTATTTAAATATTTTATGGTGAAAAATGAGTGTGATAAATTACGAATTTTCATAATTATACCTTGTATTTGTTAATTTAATTGTTTTTGAAATTAACTATATTTTATCATGTTGATATTTGATATGACCAATGTTTCCTAAAATTTATTTAATGTGGAGCCCTTCTAATCTCAATAAAGGTAGATGGAGCTCCTTATCAATGAATGTTCCAGTTTGCTTCACCCAGTGACTAATGTAGGCAGCTGTCAAAGATGCTTATATCAAAGAGTTCAGAGAGTAATGGATTATTTTTAAACTCATTGAGATCCTAATTAGAAGCCCATTGAATTCAATATAATTCAACCAGTGAAATTACTGTACTGTCACATTGACAATTTAAATATTTATGGTATTTTATCTTGTGACTTAAACTTGTATTCTGGGCAATAAATGCACAAATAATGTATTTATTATTTTATGAGTGCATGCTGTTACGTTCTGTTATTTATGTTTCGTTTTCGCGCGGTGAAACTATTGATTAGTTTTTTTTTTTTATTATTATTATTTCAAATTACTTGTTGCTATGAATCACTGTTGTTCTAGTTTAAATATAGGCTAGATTACTTTTCTTTGGAAAAAAAAAATGAAGGGCGAGGACCACAATAAGCTATGCTTGAAGGTTTATAATCGCCTTGAAGTGGACCTTATAATATATGTATATACAATTTAAAATAAGAAGTGAATATAATTTTTGAGTAATTTATAGAATGTTGTAGAGATGTTAGTACCATCTTTTTAATTGTATGAAAGATTTAAGCAATAAACTGTACCATTAAATATCTGAAATATTATAAGAATACCGTTTCATTCTAGTAGAAGACATATAAGTTAATTGCACAGTAAATATATAAAACTGCCGGTGTAAGATAAATTTTCATGGACAGTTGGATATTAACAATTCTCCCACTGACTTACACTGAACAACAAATTTTAACTTTTTTCTTGCTGCGAAATAAAAGTAGGTAAATCTTACTAATTCGTGTGCCTTGAATTCGAATTCTAATTCCAGAATACCCCATCACTCAGTCACGAATTCGGGGAGTGGCCTGGAGGGGGGAATTTCCTCCCAGATTCCAGAATGCCCCCCCCCCTCAATTTTCAGACTTTTTTTAGCTAAAGAATATAATTTATACAATATAACATTTCAATTTGATGTGACTTTAAGTAGTTTCCTTCAAGATTGGTGGTCTGCAGCCAATATTGATTGATTGAAATTTAAGCAATCTGAATTTTCAATCTTCATTGTTATATTTAAGAAGTGAGATATGCTGTGTTCTTATTGTTGTAGTTTTCAGTGTTTGTTTTTCCTAGCAAATACAATTTTTTTTTTTTACTAAAATAGGTGTAGCATTTACAGTAAATATAAATATTTCAGTATATGATGGGAAAATAAGAGATATTGTTTATTATTCGTAAAAGGAAAAGACGTATTTATGAGTCAATAGAGTATCGAAAAAACAGGTAGTGCTGTAACCTCTACAATCGACATCAAGCAGCCTGCAATGTTAATGCAAGAATGGGAAAGCGGAGACAACTACATGGCTCTCCTCCAGGTAACCATGACAACAGCAGTTCAACCAATAAGATAGCTCATTAATGGAATGTTTAAACCTAACTAAAACCCTCGAGAGGAGGGACATTTGCAGAAAACCTACTCAATTTGCAGCCAGCCGCTGCCAAGCGTAGTGCTAGTCTTGACTGTTTTCAGCTATGTTCGACTGTATTGGCAAGCTCTCTCTCTCTTTCTTCATTCTTGGTTTCAGGAAATCGTGTTATGTATTGTCAGTTTTCTCTTGTTTGCAGGTGTTCGTGTTATTTTTTCTTCTGTGTTATGAGATACATTTATTTATACAGTGTATTAAATATATTGATAGTTTGGAAATAATAGAAATGCAAATTTGCCTCTAGTTTCTTGTGGTAGTTGTTCAGTATGTTGTGACCTAATTGATCGGTTAGCAAAGGAAGAGGATCATCGAGAGAATTTGCTGTACAAGTACGTAATAATAATGAGGTATGTGGCAGGCCCTATTTTTTTTAATACATAAAAAAACTCTCATCAGTCACGTCTTCGCCTCCTCAACTTTCAACCCCATCATCAGCCACTAGCCGAAATCCTCAACATATTAGTGTAATAGTTGATTTTTAGATTGTCGTACTTTAGGCATTCTGTATTTCTCCTTATACAACCATGCTTTCCACTGTGACCAGTGTAGGAGACAGAATAACCTTCACTTGAGGAAAGCAGTGCACTGTTTGATTGCAAACACAATAGACTGTGTTAGGGGAATGAGTGGCTTGTGACTTGTGATTTCGCTACATAACAACACAGCTTTGTTTCCCTTCATTCTGGGTTCAGTGCTTGGTAATTCCGATGCCTAAGTGAACATTGCAAGCCAGAAATTACATAAATCACCAACATCAGATACCAAAAGACATTACACGAACTCATGGTTATGCAAAAATATAAAATCTTTTGACGAGTATATTACATAGCCATAATATGAAATTATCAAATTGCACAAACCACAATTCGGAGGTCATGATATGGACAAAGATTTTCTAGGACACAATGTTGTGTGTTTATGATTGCGTCATTTTGAGTTTAGTGCAGTGTAGTTCATATGGGTACAAATTAAGATTTTGCGTGGAAAAGAAACATTAATTTCACAATGACACAATGTAAAGATAGTGTTTTGAGAGGTAAAAAACTGGTGATGCCGAATAGTTGGAAGGAAGCTTACAGTCATTCAAAGCAAAAGAGAGATATTCTGTTGGGGATTGGACCAACTCAGACCAGATTACTGATGAAGTAACAATCAGTGCTGATGATTCAGAAAATGAAATAATCCGAAAAATAGTTGGACTGCAATGAGAAAGTTTGTAATGCACAATTTTAATCTCCAATTTCCATTCACACATCGAAGAAGATTTATTTATTAATAAATTTATAGGTCACTTGAGTTTTTTTATATGGATATAAGTGAAGTTTTTTTGGTTGCTGCCACTGCTGACGATTTGGACACGCTGGTTTCTTGAGCTAGACGTTTTAAATATTTTCGTAGAGGTTGAGTCTGGTACTTATTTTCTCTAATTTCTCTTCATTGACAACGCGAGTTCAGAATGGAGCCTCTTTCTTCAGACTTTTCGACTAATCTATGGATTGTGGTTCTGTTAGAAACATTTTCACCTGGGAACTCACGTTGAAACATATGACAATTCATATAGAACGGTGTCTAATAATTCTTCTCATGAAACACTGCTGTGAACTGTACATTCACACGTTCACATTATGACTACGACTGAATACCAGCTTGTGTAACCAACCGTAAGTCAGCTGACTGCTTGCCTTCTTTCCTCCAGCCTGCCAGCGATAGCAAAACTACAAGCAATGCATCTCTTTAGAAGCTCCTTGTATATTTAATCTTTCCAATCATAGTTTGTTATGGAATAATTGTGTGAAAGAATTCCATGTCTTCACTTAATTTTAAACTTCAGAGGGACAAGAAAAATACCAAATAAGGACAAACACATACTAATAAGAGTTTAAATCTTAAATATAAAATATCCTATGCTAATTTTATGTCAAGAAAGACGTTATATTCCCCATAATCAATTCTATTTACCATTCTTAGATTTCTTTCTCAAGAGAGCAACATAATTTGTATATTCTCTGACTCTGGATATAGATATTCTATAAAAGTACCATGTATGTGGTTGTATGTTCTCTCTCCCCTTCTCTCTTTATTTTCTTTTTTTTTTTTTTTTTTTTTAATACAAACCATTTTCGTGTTTAAATTGGAAAAACCAGGTGTTAATGGGTCTAATTATTATGAATGTAAGTTGAAAACGAATGGAAGAGCTCATTAGTTTCATTTGCTGTTAATCAGCTACTCACCCAAGTAGAAGCATCAATATGCAAAATGATTGATGGGAAAATAATTGTACAAACTCAAAGTCCAGATCAATTATTATTGAATGAAAAATCAGATCTTATATGTGATGACAGTATTGATACCCAGTGTTCTGAAAGCAGTATAGTTCCAAAATCTCTACAATCTGGCTTCCAGCAAACAACTGCTCTAGCACGTCTTCCACAAAATAAAAGGAAAAAACGTATCACTGTGTGAAATAAGATATTATAAGTCAGGAGAATTTGACGGAATGGCTTAGGGAAAGTGATGGCGAATGTTTGAACTTTTCTGTGACACCAAAATGATACAAATGGTTTGTGATTTCACAAATCTTTATGCTTTTCAAAAGGGCGAACGTAACCTGAACTGAATTCTGAGGAAGTTCGGCTCTTTCTAGATATTTTATTAGGGGTTACTATCAAGTTCCACGGTATAGAATGTATTGGGAAGGAAGTGCTGACTGCCACAACGTAGCTGTTAGTGAGATGTCCAGAAATAGATTCTTTCAAATTATGAGTTCGATATCTCAATGGCTGTAATTATAATGAGCTCAACAAAGAAGACAGTTGTGCTAAAGTTGCCATTTATGGAAGCTTCACAATGAGAGGTGATTGAGGTATGTTTCTGGAGAAATGAATGTGTACGGATGACTACATGATTGCATATTTTGGTCGACATGATGCTAAGCAGCATATGCACGGAAAACCAATCCATTTTGGATATAAAACTTGGTGTCATATGTAGCTACATGCTTAGTCTACCTGATTCAAACCATATATGTATATGGGCAATAGAAATAGGTAGAATTGTTAATCAGGTGGAACATAGAGCATCTCTAAGCACTTCAGCCCAAACAGGCTTCTTGTGGTCCCATGACAGATTGGGTTGCGTGTCGACTGTGCTGTCATACTCAGCCAGTCCCACCATCCGCCACAATATGCACTCCCCTCCAGCCTTCAAATCCGTATACCATACCTCTAGTGATGATCTGCTGTTCCTCATACATCTACATATGTATGAGTCGTCATATTCCAGTTAGATGGAAAGAAGAACCTGGGGGGGGGGGGGGTATTTGCCTCTTATACAGAACTATCATTTGCCTTAGATGCGCCTCCACTGCCATCTGTCAATCCTTGGACAAACTGCGAGGAGCATATATTGTGGCAGATAGTGCTTTGACGTCATGCAAACACAGGAGATGTCCAATTCTTGGAAATGATAATGGAAGGGGAGTTGTGGAGAGAGTTGGCGGAATGACAAGCGAAGAAAACTGAAAGATCACGAGGAAAAACATCACAACTTTGGCTTTGCCCACCACAAATGCAACTCCGCCATTGCCAAGGTTTGAATTCTGGTCCGTGATCATCCCAAACCAGTGCTCTACCAACTGAGCTACCAAGATAACTTTCCCAGAATTAGGAGTGAGAGTCTTCAGTTTCTTAGACGTGATAAATAAATTCCCTAAGAAAAAATATCAGTGTATTTTTATCATTTCTTTACACGCATCATGCTTTTATAAAAACTAAGGTGCTTGCACAATACTATCACATCATATAGAAAAAGCTTCTTTTATTGGCCAAAAGCTACTTAGCAAGCAGCTAGGAGGATCTTTTGGTCAAGTGACTGAAGCTGATCTAGGCACTACAGTAGCATGCTATCACTATGACCAGTGGCGTGTGGTGGTATTTTATATAGGGTAAGCTGTAAGTAACGCGAAATTAAAACATTACGGTACAGATGTACAATAATAAATGCAAGTGTTTTCGTAGCACAAAATTGAATGTACCTAATTCTTAATGCATAATAATAATAATAATAATAATAATAATAATAATAATAATAATAATAATAAAAATAAAAGCAGTGAAACTTCTCTCTATGGAGGCACTTGTAGCAGGAATTGATGGAATAATTTCACAGAGTTTCACTACCTCTCCTAATGCTGCATTCAGATGATTTGATGAAAACTAGTAGTTCACTAACTTTCTTTTTTCACGCAGGTCGTCAGAAATATATATGACAGTTAATTTGGAAAGTCAAATAATATGTTGTGTAACTGTGTTTAAGGGAATCAAAACCGACCTCGGGGAACATTCTTTTCTTCTGATCTGAATTAATAAGATCAGTGAGTTCCAAGAAGTGTAAGGAATCGAGATTATTGAACCTGTTGTTGAGCTGTTGCAAAATTATTTCACAAAATATACATTTAAAGGATCTCTTAATATCAAGCCTGCTTCATTTAAACTTGCTCTTTTTCTGTCTGGCACATTTACATCCCCTCTATCACACCCTATATTTCTTCAAAGTTCTCACGTCTTGCTTCAAATTCTATGTTCAGCTTTATTTACACAATAACCAATATGACAAAACTTTGTTTGCAGTGTAGAGAACAAAACGTCAGTAAGAGGGAAAATACTTCCAAATACTGTCAACATAAAATTGAAGTTAAAGTTCTTCAATGAAACTAAAAATCTACAGGCAGAAATCAATACCTCTTGATCCCACTTTTCATCAGGACCACTCATGTTCTCAAATAATGAGATTACATGGTGGCTATATTCCGAAACTTTTCCTACTAATGGTGAATTGAATTTCCAGCGTGTGGCCGACACTTTGGGCATTCTCTTTCTTACTTCCTCATATAGCGCATGACTTCTCTTCATTGATTTTGAAAAAAAAGGCTGCCAGTCCGTTCAAAGTTAAGAAGAATACTCTGCAGTCTTTGATATTAGAAGCCAACTGTGACAATACTAAGTTCAGTTCAAAGACGTTATATAGTATAGTATTCAACATAGTTCCCTCTATTTAGAAAATCAGCTTTCATTGTGACCTCTGAAAGCTTGTTCTTGCTTCCCCAAAAAACAAACAACATCAATCAAATGTTTCATAATGTCTCTGTTTCTGCTAACAAGTTCATTATGCTCTTGGTCACTTACCCATTTTTGGGGGAGGGGGGTTATCAGTCATGTGAACTAGCCTAGATGTCCCAAAAGTTTTCCTAATATTATTGCATGCAGGTGATTCTGAGAAGGACTGTGATTTTTATAACCTTTCGCACATTGTTGATATTATAACCGTTATAGGGCCTTTGGTCCACTGTGTTTCGTCCACTTTTTTTTTTGTACACTGACACATTTGTCCATTTCATGATTCGTCCATTAACTTTTGTCCACTGACTATTTAGTTAATTTTCATGCTTCGTCCACAATGACTGTTTCATCCACTATGGTAAAAAAAATAGATGGCATGAAACATAATTCATTTGGTGAAAAAGTAATTGATTTAAATGTGTTGTTGAATGTACATACTGTTTGTATTATAAACATGATTAGTCATCATTTGCTTCTTCCTGAAGAACTTCAGCAAAGTTAATTTTTAAACTATATGAAATTGCTCTCAGATATCTTTCTAGCCCGACGTCATTCTTGTAGTCTTCATACTGTGTAACCATTTCCCTGATGCATTCATGATTATTTACATACATATGTCTGACTTAATGATGCACAGACGACTCGCGTGTATCCTCCCAACAATTGAGTAATCACCTGCTCGTTTGATTCCTGTTCATTCAGCAAGACTTCCAAAAACTTCCAAATGCTGGGATGATGAACAACCATGAGTTTTTTTTTTAATTTACTATGCCAACCTTCGACGGTATTCTTAATCCTCTGTTCCTCACTCAAGACTGTTACGTACACATTCCATAACCATGTTTCCGATGTTGTAATTGTAGGTGGGAAACACAATATGTATTCTAAGATGGACGAAAGGTTATGGACATAAAAGGTGTGGACAGAATTTATGGATGGACGTAAATTGTACGTACCAATCTGCTGTGGACGAAACAAACTGTGGACAAAAGGTAGTGGACGAAAAGCCCGAAATCTATTATAACTCCCATGATTCCAGTAATTTTATCCTTTGCAAAAAGAAGGCAGACCCTTGAGGTTTTTTCCGGGGTTTTCCTTCAACCCATTAAGAGCAAATGCTGAGTAACTTTCAATGCTGGACCCTGGACTCAATTCGCTGGCATTAACACCATCTCATTCAGACACAAGATAACCATAGCAATTATAAAACGTCGTAAAATCAATTATATAGTGAAGATGACGTTCAACATGGCACAACATGTAGACAAAATCTGCATGCATCTTAATTGAATGTGCGTTTTCAACTCAATTATTTCGTTAATAGCCCCAGATTGCATGCCTTCGCACATGGAAAATTGAATCCTGTAGAATGTAGATTCAGCTTTAGGCCTATTTATTTATTTATTTTATTCCATAGATCTTACATGAGCAATGAAGCTTTAAGATGTGGAACAAGTCAAAATTTTACAATATTACAATTACAATTTTTATAGTTTTACACTTTAGTAATTTTCTACAATTTTGTGCAATTTTTTACAATATTTTGGCGAGATGTAGTGAGATGAGGTGAGGTCCGAGGATTCGCCAAAATATTACCCGGCATTTGCCTTTTTGTTGGGGAAACCTCGGAAAAACCCAACCAGGTAATCAAATAAAAGGGATTGATGCCGAGGACTCGCCATAGACCATCTGGGTTCAGTCCCACGGCTGTGGAAAATCTCGGAAGAAACCAAAGACCAAAGGGGGATACTCTCACGTAACCCTATAATGGAGTAAATTTGACAAAGACGTACAGCCACTGTAATATGTATATTATAGTACAGTGGTACTCTCTAGAAATTAGAGGAGAACCAAAAGTGAGAAATAGTAATTTTCCGAGAGCCACTATTCAATTTACAGTATTGAAGCTTAACGATTTTTAAGTATTAAATTATTTGGCCTATTATTATTATTATTATTATTATTATTATTATTATTATTATTATTATTTCGATATAATGTAACAAAACTAACACGCTTTACTGGTATTTTGAAATTGAAGGGCGGACTCCGCCACTTCTACAAAATCAATCAATATTGGTCAGTGGCTGTGCGTCCTATGCGTTCAATGGTTCAGAGAACACCCAGGAAAAACAATTTAATGGTTTAAATAAATTTATTTATAATTTACACTATCATTCTTTGTTTCTTGCTCATCTTTAATAAGTTTACTTGCGGCTATGATGTATTTTTGTCGTATGAAAACCTATGAATCGCAAAGATCGAATACCTGCATGATTGTAAGTTACGAGGTTCAATTTCTCTTCTGAACCTCGCCAAGCCAGTTTCTGAACTTATGTGTGAGGTGAAAGGCGAGGGGGGAATGCTGCAGGGGAAGCATGTGGATGTGCTGATGAAAAGATCTGCGCACTGTGCTGAACGCAGCTGTCCAGTGACGTAATAGTGAGACAGCTGACTGGCTATGGTCACAGCACAGTTTAGTATACAGTTGCGAAGCTCAATACTTACTAAATATGCAAACATAGACAGTTGAAATATGCATCCATAGATAGTTGCTGGCCACCAGGATCGCTACTATCGCCTCATCACAAGCAATGCAAAATAGTACCGTCACAGTCTATTGTTTCTAGCACCCTCAAAACTCAAGCTTCGTGACTATATAGTAGACTGTGCTATGGTAGAAAACGTAAGAATGGTCGTTATTGGTGTTAAATCTTAATGTACTCAACTATGTGTCACCAGTGTTCGTTTCCAAATAAATAGTAGTGTTCAATATCTTTTACAGACAAATTTTTCAGTTTTAATCTTGGAAGATAAGTGTAAAATAAAGAAGCCTGGAAGGCCGTTAGGAATGACTTCAGAATACCGCGCAAGTACACATGTTAATATTGCTTTATTGAATTATTTATTTTTGGTCCAGGGGGCATATCTTTCTTATGTACTTATTTACTTATCTACCCTTGTGCTCTCAACATGTGTTTTAATAACTTTTAATTTGTACAGTCTTTGTACATAAGTACTTACGCGGTATTCTGAAGTATATAGCGGGCCGTTACCACAACTCGATTGAAAGTAAGCACAAACAAGCCGAGATAGGACATTTTGCAGGGCTTTTAATGTAAAAAATATATTAAAGAAACGGCTGGATTTGCGGTTGTGAATCTACAAATAAATTTTGTTTCCTGTGCCTGCTATTTGCTAAGGGTAAATAAAGATTCGAGCTGGACATGCACTGGTGTGTCAGATTTAAGCCACTTGACACAGAAAATTACGAAGCATGATGAATCTAGAGGGTTGTTTCCGATCTCTAATAACGAATTTGAATGGCATCATGTGCGTCAGGAGCGTTGCTTACGAGATTATACAAGCTGGCGCATAGCACGATCGAGAGTAGGTCTCTGAGAGTCATGACAATTTCTGCCGCTAGTTTTGCCTCGCTGCACTAAGAAATGATGAATAGTTCCATTTCTAAGCATTGTGTATCGTGAAAATAGTTTGATTAATTGTGCATTATTGATCGAGTACGAAAATTATAAATATGCCAAGCATATTGCAGTCTTATTTGAGATTTATTGATGACTTGTTATTCATTCATTCATTCATTTATTTTATTCCATAGATCTTACATGAGCAATGAAGCTTTAAGATGTGGAACATGTCAACATTTTACAATATTACAATTACAATTTTTACAAATTTTTATAGTTTTACAATTTAGTAATTTTCTACAATTTTTACAATTTTGTACAATTTTTTTTACATTTTTTTACATTTTTTTTTACATTTTTTTACATTTTGGCGAGATGTAGTGAGATGAGATGAGGTCCGAGGATTCGCCAAAATATTACCCGGCATTTGCCTTTTCGGTGGGGGAAACCTCGGAAAAACCCAACCAGGTAATCAAATCAAAGGGGGTAATCAAATCAAAGGGGTTGATGTCAAGGACTCGCCATAGACCATCCGGCTTCAGTCCCACGGCTGGGGAAAACCTCCGAAGAAACCAAAGTCCAAAGGGGGGTCCAACCCAAGCCCGAACGCAGCTCCGGATCAGCAGCCCAGCGAGTCTGTCGACTGACCAACATCGATGGCTCTACTAAAAGTATACAATACATAGCCAATCAGATTATTAAATTTACAAACGCAAACGATCATTCATAAGTTGAGCTATATTATAATACAAAACAATTTAATTAAATTTAAGGCATAAACAATTCAACCAGTTGTGATATACAGAAATTGATAATACATATCATGCAAACTACTTCAAATTACAAACAAACAATTTATCAGTAGAGCTATATAGATTACTATTCAATTTAAAGCATATACAATTCATCGGCCAAATCTATACAAATATATACAATACAAAGTAGCATACTTTCATTAAGCTATACGAATTTGTGCAATTAATATCAAGTAGATTAATTCAATTTATAATCATAAACAATTCATCAGTTGAGCTATACATATTACCATTCAATTTACAGTAGGTCTGTATACAATTCATCAGTAGAGCTACACTGACTAGTAATCATTTAAGAACATTTACAATTCATCAGCCAAACTATACAAACATATACAATCAAATTAGTTCAATTTACAAACTTATTTTCGTTAAGCTATACAATTCATATGAAGTAGATTAATTCAATTTATAAGCTTAAACAATTCATCAGTTGACCTATACAGTATACTATTCAATTTACAGTACATACAATTCATCAGTTATGCTAAACAAAAAATACAATACATAGTAAACAGATTAAGTCAATATAAAAACATATTTTAGTTGAGCTATATAAAATTGTACATGTCATTTAAGTAGAATAATTCAATTCACAAGCATAAACAATTCATCAATTGTGTAGAAGGTATGAGTATGTAGAAATTTGGTTAATTCTTTTCTGAACCTTTTCTCGTTGTTCTTCAAATCTTTAAGATAATTAGGCAGTGCATTGAAGACTGTTATACATGAATAGCGAACTCCTTTTTTAAAACAGCTTAGACTAACAGAGGGTAGATGAAGATCTGATTTATGTCTTGTATTAAAATGATGAATGTCTTGATTAGTACTGAATTTATCTTGGTTCTTAATATACAGCATCATTACGGAAAGAATGTATTCACAAGGTAAAGTCAAGATTTCTAAGTTTCGGAAAATATTTTTACATGAGGTCCTTTTATGCACACCGGCCATTATTCTTATAGCTTTCTTTTGTAAAACAAAAACGTGTTTAGCTTCAGACGAGTTACCCCAGAATATTAAGCCATATTTCATTACAGAGTGAAAATATGCAAAGTATGACATTTTGAGTAAGTTTATATCACCAATAGTAGATAAGGATCTTAATGCATAACAGGCAGAGCTCAATTTACGAGTAATACATTCTATATGCGTTTTCCAGTTCAAGTGATTATCCAATTCTAAACCAAGAAACTTTGTGCTTATAGATTCTTTGAGATGAGTTCCATTTAATCGAATACTGTAGGAAACCTGAGCACTATTGTGTGTACTAAATTTAACTGCACTGGTTTTATCAACATTAAGTGCTAGTTTATTTGCATGGAACCATTCATTCATTAGATTCAGCACTGTATTAGAAGTGTTTATAAAATGATCGTATTGTTTGCTTGAAATAATTACACTTGTATCATCTGCAAATAAAATTACATGGGATGAATTGTTTATGGTCAAGGCTAAATCATTAATATAAACTAGAAACAACAATGGACCTAAAATTGACCCCTGCGGAACACCATGTTTAATATTTTTAAATTCTGAATAAGTAACTTTATGACTATTTGGTACATTTATTTCTACTTTTTGTTTCCTATTTGATAAGTACGATGTAAACCAACCCAACATCTCATCTTTAATGCCATAAAACTTCAATTTTTTTACTAATATACTATGGTCTACACAATCAAATGCTTTAGCCAAGTCACAAAAAATCCCACCTACATGTAGTTTCGAATTTAATGAATTTAGTATTTCATCCACCAAACTAAAAGCAGCATTCTCTGTCGATTTTTGTTTTCTAAATCCAAACTGTTCTAAAACTAATATATTGTTGGACTCCAGGTAATGATATAATCTATTATACATAACTTTCTCAAACACTTTTGAAAATGTTGTTAATAATGATATGGGTCTGTAATTAGCAATAGTACATTTATCTCCCTTTTTGTATATTGGTTTTACTATTGAATATTTGAGTCTTTCTGGAAAAATACCACATTGCATTGACAAATTGCATAGATAGCTTAACGGAGGGGATAATATTTCAGAACAAGCTTTCAGAACTTTACTTGGAATTTCATCATATCCAGAGGAATATTTTGTTTTTAGTTGTTTTATCACATGCATGATTTCTGCTGCGGTAGTGGGAATAAATTTGAGACCTAAAAACTCAGTGTTAAATGCATCAGTTAGGTAACCAAGTGCAGCATCTTCTGCACAATCTTGAATGTTTAAGTTCTGAATAATATTTATATAGAAGTCGTTAAAATGATTTGCAATTGATTTTGGGTTATCTATTTTACTATCATTGATTTTAATGCAAGTAATATTTTCACTCTTTGAATATCGATTAGTTTCATTTTTAATAATATCCCAAATAGTTTTAATCTTATTATCTGAATTTTGTATTTTTTCATTCAGATACATTTTCTTTGCATCTTTTATAACTTTTGTCAAAGTTTTACAGTAATTCTTGTAGTAATTAAGAACATGAGGATCATCACTATTCCTACTCATTAAATATAGATTCCTTTTTCTAGCACATGATATTTTAATTCCCTGAGTTATCCACGTGTTTTTACTTTTACATTTTTTCACCACCTTGACTGGAAAACATTCATTGAAATAATTCGTAAATGTAGTGAAAAATGCATTAAATTTAGTATTAATATCAATGGTATCGGTACTATATACATTTTCCCAAGATTCATTTTGTAGACATGTATTTAAATGATGAAGAGATTCAGCATTTATAATCCTTTTTTTTATTTTTAGATTAACACTTTGGAATTTTTCACTCATATTGAAAACACTTAGAATTTGTGCATCGTGATCAGACAGGCCATTGACTAATGGTACTGTTGAATAGGAATTCAATCTACTTTTATCTATAAATATATTATCAATGGCAGTACTACTTCCAGCTTGTGTTCTGGTTGGAAAACTTACTGTGTGACTAAGATTATAAGTTTCAAGAAGTGAGTTTAATTTTCTTTTACGTGAGCTTTCTGATAGATAATCTATGTTTATGTCACCACAGATTACAAATTCGGTATGTGGTTTATAAAGTCTTTTCAATAATGAATCTAAGTTAGTTGTAAATTTCTTATAATCTCCCATTGGCGCCCTATAAACACATAAGATAATTAAATTTGATATCTCATAACCAATTTGTATTCCACAGATTTCAATATCTTGTTCAAGGCAAAAATCAGATATATCAATTTTACTAAATAATAGATCCTCTCTGATAAAAATACAGGCACCCCCTTTTTGGAAGACATGTCTACAGAAATGGGAACCTAATACATATCCATGTAAAGACAGTTGTAGTATTTCCTGTTGCTTCATGTGATGTTCAGTTATACATAATATCTGAGGTTTATGCTTTTGAGTTGCTAAAGAAGTGATCAATTCATCAGTTTTTTGTTTTAATCCCCTAATATTTTGATGGAAAATAGTGAAGTTACTGTGTTCATTACTAGAAACATCAGAGCATTTACAATTTAGTTGAACTTGTTTCAAACACCTTACCGGTGGGAGGTTTAACCTAAAAAAGGAGAAGCCCTAGCATTAACTAACACAGGAATATTACAACTCTGCTTTTTAACATGGCTGCCTCTGATGCTATTAGCAATAAGAACCGAAAGGTGCTCCTTGCCTCTACCATTCAGATGCAGGCCATGTGACGTATATTCATACCTTCTTATAGGGCTTACATCTATCAAACCAATGTGTGATGCCCCAGGTCTCATCAGAGCCCGCTCAAGCCGCATATTCACGCTCCGCACCCTCCTGTGAAGATACGGCTTGTCGTACCTGCTGAAAAGACTGAGAAATCCCACATTGGTATGGCTGCTCATCTCAATTATGTTGTTGACATCTTTCTCAATAGAATAGTTACAATCGTTATCAATACTATTACCTGGCCCACCCACTATAACTACATGATCCCTCTTAGAAAATTCTGAACTCAATTTCATCAT
This sequence comes from Periplaneta americana, assembly GCF_040183065.1. Lineage (NCBI taxonomy): Eukaryota > Metazoa > Arthropoda > Insecta > Blattodea > Blattidae > Periplaneta > Periplaneta americana. Next base: position 87,348,191 of record NC_091126.1, on the reverse strand, counting down.
ATCCTCAACAACATTCTTGAGAGGAGCATTAGGCTTACATACACTAGATACTTCAAACTTATCGCCCAGTTTCGACTTCAAAAGTGAGGAAATACCTCTTGCATGGCTGCTTCCTAAAATCAATACTTTACTCCTACAATCATTAACCTTATCTGTTTTCTGACTTACCTTTACTAGTGTCGATACTGGGTCTGAGTTCTCCTGATCAACATTCATTGCTTGAAGAGCACTGAATTTGTTGGTCAGTTTGATTGATGCAGCATCATCCGCAGAGAAACGTCTACTCCTAGATTTGGAATTCTTCGGTTTCATCCAAGTGTGAGATCTCTCTTTATTCGAAACACTAATGCTATCCTTCAAAGCTCTCAATTTATTAATTTCACACTTTGCCTCATCTAATTCCAATTCTAGGGCTCTGATTCTCTCCAGTTGATCGCGCATCTTTCTATCATATATACAATCACTACATTCCCAACTACCTTTGTCAACAAAATTATCAGGATCTATATCCATACATTTCCAATGAAAACAGAAATTACAATTATTACATACCAATCCTTTCACTACAATCCTTCTACAACTACGACAGTTTCCAGACAGAGCAGCCATAGCACACATTATGTATATACTGTACCTTATTTACAAATTCAATTTCACTCACTTTTCAATTTAATGTACTTACGTATATTAGTTTTAGGTTATTTCTACCCTTTAGTATCACCACACTATAATATTTCAATAGGCCAACACTACACTTTATCACTTCACTATACCACACTTTTCGAAGTTGAAACTACACGACACGTCACTGCACTTATATTTCGGTCTAGATGAAACTTCACTATTTATGTTTTAAATTATTTCTACTTTGAAGTATCACCACACTACAATATTTCAATGGACCAACACTACACTTTATCACTTCACTATCCGGTACAACACTTGTCGACGTTAATCTACACGATACGTCACTTCACTGCACTTATATTTCAGTCTTGATGCAACTTCACTATTTATGTTATTTAACACACGCAATTTCTTAACCAACAATAGTATTTATATTGAAATGTGCTATTAATAATTTAGCCTAGTCCTTGTTAAAATATGTAAACACGTTCTATATTAGTGTTACAATTAAGCCTACTTATGTATCAATTAAATATTTCAACTTTACAAATAACAAAGAGCCTTAAAATTAGTCAACTTATGAGTTAAGAATTACTCAAGTTAAAAGAAGAAAAGGTCGGGAATAGTGACCAAAGTGTTGATTTGAGGTTAACTGTTTACAATATGGCGATTTATGTTGTGTATGAAATGCGAAGTATATTATTACAAAATTGCGTGGAAAATGGATGTTATGAATTTATGATTTATATATCAAATGATTAGTGAGTATTTTAAGTATCTTTAAATATGATGCTATGAATATATATATGAGAATTGTGTTAAATATGAGTATGAAAACACAGAGCTGCTTTATGGCAATCTTATCTCCTCAGTCACTACTACCAACCAATATCAGTATGCAGATTTTCAGCGTCATTTAATGGAATTTACAATTTTGTTTCCCGAAAGTCTGAATTTGTTGAATTAAAATTTTGCTTCCAAAGTACAGCTGTCAAAAGAAAAAGTGGCCGCTCTCCTGAAACAAAGTTCCCTTCGGGTATCTTCGCTACAATTCGGAGACAGGCGATGTTACATGTTGTTGGACCACGTTGCCTGATATCTAGTTATAATTGAAGTATACTGTGTGTTATTCGATAGCATAATGGTAGCGTTCAGGCCTCTTATTCATGAGGTCCTGCGTTCGACTACAGTCTCGTGCTTTTTATGTCCTTTTTTGTTCTGTTTTTGAGAGAGACAAACTATATATAATGCTCCTTTCTCTTTTACGATTATTTTAGTAATTAACATCAGGTTCATTAATATATTATGCCATGACTTTATCATTATGATATTGTGGCTGCAAATGGAAAGAAAAAAGATTTTATTCTCAATAAAATATCTTTCGTGGCATAAACAAAACAAATTTACTGGCGTCGGCCTTAAAACATTCAAACAATTAAGCGTTCAAAATACAAAACAAAAAGCCACAATTCAGTATTTAGTCTATCTTCCTCTTATCTCGATCATCTTGCAGTCGAGTGGGCATGGAATTGACTAGTCTTTGCAAATAGCGACTGTTCTTAGACACGATATTCCAGGCATTCTGAACATACACACATAAATGTTCTGTCCGTGGGCAGGTCTTTCATTGCAAACGCAGCAATCTCCAATCTTTCCTATTTTCTGCCTTCCTCTTAGTCTCCGCATATGATCCACGTGTCCTAATGTCGTCTATTATTCTTTTCAACCAGAGACCCAACTAATTCCTTTTTCTCTTTCTAATCAGTTTCAGCATCATTCTTTCTTCACTCACTTTTTCAAACACAATTTTATTTCTTATTCTATCTGTCCACTTTACACGCACCGTTCTTCTCCACATCCACATTTCAAATGCTTCAATTCGTTTCTCTTCATTTCGTCGTAATGTCTATGTTCTTTCCCCATACAATGCCACACTCCACACAAAGCACTTCACTAGTCTCTTCCTTAGTTCTTTTTCCAGAGGTCCGCAGAAGATCCTTCTTCTTCTATTAAAAGCTTCCTTTGTTCATGTTTGCAGTTTTCTTGGGAAGGATAGGCCTAAATGCAGTAACATCCCGTTGCTTTCCGCACACCACTATCTCTTTCGCATCTTATTAAATTCCAAGGGGGCCCAAGCGTGGAGATGAGGAGAGTGGATTTGACTAATTGGGCCCTCCGAACTTCACCGAAAGTCACGGCAAGGGTTAAATATTAATTCTATCAGGATGTTTGACCGGGAAATCTCAATTAGCCTTTGCCCCCCGCATCCTGGACTAGCTTCTACGAATCATCAGAAAATCTTAGAGTGTGATTGGGCCAATTTTCCCGAAAATGTTTCCACACTTTTGCTCTCGTAGCTCAGCGGACGAACGTTAGATGTCAACGTCTCAGGTTCAATTCCTCGTTACTCCTTTTCATTTTATTGTGGTTCAATACAATAATACAAAAAGAAAAACTAATACCAGTATTATGCAACTGGATTTTTCCAAACCTAATATTAAATTTATGTTATTTATATCGCTAAAGAACGATTACAATATAAATAACTTGAATATTATTTATACAGTATCACTAAAGAACGATAATTAATATATTGCGAAAGAACAATAACAATATAAATAACTTGAATATTGTTTGATAATGCTAATGAAGGAAAAGAGAATATAAATGATAACTTGCAGTGGCGAAGCTACATTCATGCAACTGGGTATTCTAAAATTCATACCTTATATTTTTTTTGTAGATAAACTCCAGTCGGCGTGTTTTTTGCTCTGCAAGGATGTCGGTGATGCGTTCTTTGAAGATGTCGTCCCTGGAAAGACTGTTTAACAAACCCTTCTCAATAGCCAGAGTACTCAAATTGCTCAGTCTAGAATCTGACATGGAGTTCCTTAAAAATGTCTTAACTCTCTTCAATGCACTCATACTTCGTTCACTCGACGCAGTAGATACAGGGAAGGTGAGAATCAGTCTTATGAACCGCACTGTTTCTTGATAGATTTTTCTAAGCCACTGTTCAAAAAATATTTCAGCAACAAACCTGCAGGCAAATGCTTTGTTTGGTCAGAATAAACGTTTGTGAGTTCATTTGGAAGCTGTTCACTGTCAAAGTATGGATACTTTTTTACCAATGCACTCAACTTAAGTGACGGAAACACTGATCTATAAGCAGGGAACTGTTTTTCATCGAATAATTCAACAAAATTAAAGTTTTTAAGATCTTCAAATCTCGATTCCATCTGTGTCACTATGGTATCAATTATTTCAAAAGCTAGGACTTGTAGTGTCATAAATGATCCTGATCCTGCCTCATTGTACAGCACCTTAGCATCTTTGATGCACTCCTCAACAGTTTCCTGATTTCTAAGAGATTTTACATTCGTTATAGCAAGTTTTACTTCATGATTGCAAATGCTGATATTTGATGTACACTTTATTTGCAACACACTGTATAAGTGGTCAATGTAAACAAATATTTTCTGATAAAAACACAACAAGAAAATGAAGGTTGGATCTTCTAATCTTCTTAACAAACCAACAGCGCCATTATAGGAATCTCCATCCCAGTCTTCATCATTGTCAATAATATGAGACATCGCTCTTCTTAGTTCCTGAAAGTGAGCAGTTATAGTTGCTGTAGCTCTAGAGTGATAATTCCAGCGCGTAGTGCTTGCTTGAGGGAGTTTGAAACCTGCCTCTCTTAAAAGCATAGATCTTTTTGAAGATTTACTGAAAAATGTGTGAAAGGCTGTCAAATCATAAACAAAGAGACGAACTTTCTTAATCGTTTTGGCACCATACAAAAGTACCAGATTAAGTCTGTGAGCGTAACAATGAATGAACATTGCACTAGGGCACTGCTGCTTAATTATCGCATTAACCCCACCACGAGAGCCTGACATCACTGGAGCACCATCATAAGTTTGACAGATGAGCTTATTTTCAACTTTGCTGCCTTTCATCACATTCAAGATAACAGTTGATAAACCTTCGGCGGTTTTGTCTTTTGATACATCAAAGAATCCTAAAAACCGTTGTTGTACTGAATCGTTCACACAATAACGAAATATAACACTCATCTGTGATTTACAAGACACATCTAGTGTTTCATTTGCTTGAACTGACACGAATTCCGCCAAGTCTAATTCCTTCTGAATTGTTTCCTTGACTACTAATGTTGAACATTCAATTAATTCATTTTTTATTTCACTTGAAGTCCCTTTAAAGCCCGATATGGATTCCAACTTTTCTCTAACAAACTGCTCTTCTTGCGCAAGCATGTCCAATATTTCTAGGTAATTGCCTTTATTTTCTGACTGATCGCTGTCATCGTGTCCACGAAATGAGAGCTCTTGCTTTCCTAAGAAGCAGATGACTTGAATCAGTCTGCCAAGATATCGTCTATTGCGACTCACCATTTCGTTGTGCTTGAGACTCGAGAGCCGAGCCGCTTCTGATAGAGCATGCTCTATTCTGAGTTGTCCCAGAAGATGATATCGTTCCCAATTAAGAATATGTTTCTTAGAAATTTGATGTTTTCGTGCTCTACGATGGAAGTTTTTCATACATGCAATCCCAGTTTCACTCCATTCTTTATTATCGCCTTCACCACCAAACAGAAGACAAACGTAACAATGCATCATGCCGGTCGTTACACTTGCTGTTAACCATTCATATTGCTCATACCACTGAGACTGAAACTTACGTGACTGATGTTTATCACGCTGTACAATGTTTAGATGAGGTTTTGGTCTTCTCTCTTTCACTGCACATTTCTCTTCATAGGACAACGAAGAAAATGGTCTTGATTTCAGATACACTATTAGATCACTACACTGATCCATGATTTTAAACTCACAAACAAACATGAACTGAAATACCGCTCTCATTTCACTCCATCGCGTGGTTATTTAAAGACGCTGCTGCTAACCAATACAGTCATGCTCCTGCGTCGAAAAGTGTCATTAGAAAAAGTTCGTTTTCACGAAATATTCTTTACCAACCGTTAAATGTATTTTCAATTTTCACGTTCGTTTCAGTAGCTAATCTAATTCGAATTCTATACTATAAGTGTATTCGTAGTACCGAAATACCGCACCCACAGTTGACTGAATAAAAACGAAAAGTGAATAATGGATGATACACGATAATAATGAACACAACTGCACTTTATGGAAACAGACCGACGAAAAATGAATACTGTCCTCTAGTATAAGTATCGCAGATCTTTTTGTCACTTGTGAGGAAAGAGGAAGTTAGCAATCAAGTGACAGGAAGTGATGGTCCTGTGCAGGATTGGGTCAAGCAAAGGGACTCGGGTAGACAAGGGAGAAGCATTGACACCAAGGAAAGTATACACAGTTGCTTAGAAGAAATCGACCTGTAGGCGAGACGCCTCCATTACTTTTAAACTAAAATACAGTAGGTCTACTAAAAGAGGATGAACAAGAGAGATCGTTCTTAATGTATAAAATTTTATGAGGAAATAACCAGAATAGTAAAAAATAAGTAGCAGATGCAAACAAGATGTCTAACAAATGTGAAGGCCACACCTGTGGAGTAACGGTAGCGCGTCTGGCCGCGAAACCTGGTGGTCCGGGTTCGATTCCCGGTCGGGGCAAATTACTTGGTTGAGGTTTTTTCCGGGGTTTTCCCTCAACCCAATATGAGCAAATGCTGGGTAACTTTCGGTGCTCGACTCTGGACTCATTTCACCGGCATTATCACCATCTCATTCAGACGCTAAATAACCTAAGATGTTGATAAAGCGTTGTAAGATAATCTACTTAAAAATAAGAAAAACAAAGGTGAAGAGGATTTTGCCTGAACAAAAATAACATGAAGCTGAAGGATTATCAATGAGTGAATCAGGGAAGAAACTTCAATGCAAAAGACCGCTATTGATATTGACGACTTTGACAAATGGAGATCATAATAATAACAAAATACAATGAAAGCAGTAGTGATAGTGTTGTGGAAAATTTTCTAACAATAACAATAAACTCACAGTCTGAAACGTTTTATTAGGTTTGGTTTTCTTAACTTATTGGCATTATAGGACTATTTACACGAGTTCTGAGTGTACTTCTACTGTCACGGCGTTTGGCAGGATGGTGTCTGTAGGGGGTTGCAGCTGGTTGGGAGACATACAAATTGGACAGTGACTCGCTTCTTTGTTTAACATTTAACATTTCAGGGGCCAAAAAGATCTGCGATACTTTTTTTATACCATAATTTCTCACACACTGACAGACTGCAGCTTTGCCAACCGTGGCCGAATTCGGCTAAACGTAGCTTTTAGCAGAATGGTCGTAGTCGAATGGCAAAGTGTAGCCGAATGAGATTCGATCGAATGACCATTTGTGAATACTCGATTTTATTTGTAAACACGTTCTTCTGTCAAATTTTATTTTCTCGCACTCTAATAACCATAAGAAGTTTCTCGCTTCCTCAAAAAAATTACGGAAACATAATAGAAAATTTAAGTTAGGACTGAATTCCGGACACAGCGACCATTATTTATGGCAAGGAAAACTTTATTATTTTCAGTTTCCTTTTCCTGTTATGTGAATTGCGCCCATTGTTTAATGGTCAATTCCTGGATTCGTGAATTCGCCGACACCTGACAGTGTCTTTATTGGGAGTCGTCTATGCAACAAAAATGAACTGGCCCTAAATTAATGAATGACATTTCCAACACATCCGCCTTCCAACATTGTAACTATAGCATAGGTCATAGATTCTGGTTATTACTCTGTGAATGTGTGTTGCTTCATTTTGGTATTTGTAGCTGAATTTCGGACCTTTGTAGCAGACTCACTAGTATTAAGGTTGGTAACGCTGAATGACACGTCCGGAGCATGTCCAGAGTCTAGGCTCTTTCCAGACTTCACAGCACACGGTTTAGCATTAGTGACGTATGCAAGCACTCCGCTTGGCGCATGCGCATATGCTTTCTCTATCAGCTGCAGCGAGCCTGATTTGAAGCAGTCTCCTCATTCAGTGAGTGTATAACTCATTGGTGAGTAGCCATAATGTAGTTGTGCGCTGGTCCCGCGCCGAGGAGCTAGCGTCAATCCTTCCGTAACTAGAGAGCATAATACCGAAAACTAGAGATTTCATTTACTTATACCAATGGAAACAGGAAAATGAAAATGCGCTTATTTCTTGAAAATCCCATGGGTATTCTAAGGCTCACAGATTACCCTTCAGCTTCGCCCCTGATAACTTGAATATTATTTATATCGCTAAAGAACGATAACAATACAAAAAACGTGAATATTTTTCATATCGGAATTTCACAGATTTATTACAGATGTATTTAAGAAATTGTAGAAGAATAGTAATTAGTAACAGTGTCCTATTTATTCTTCTTGGAGCCAAATTTGTAACTTTTAAAAGTGTGGTTACTATGTTGAAGTGTATGTGTTGTAACGGATGCTTGATTTGTTATGTATGTGAGTCAGTTATGGGATGCTTGATGTCGTCGCAATGTCGTAATTATAGTTTGATTGTGTTTGTGTGACTATTGTGTATTAATTTATGGTGTATGGTACGGAAAGCTGCATATTTGTGTTATAGAAGTGTTACGTATGTGTGTTGTTAATGTTTTTGTATGTTTCAAATTGATAACTGATATTTGTTTTGCAATCGCAATGCCTAATTTACGGATTGTTTATATTTTGTTTACATCGCGTAAACTAATTTAATTTTCTTTTCCATTTCTCTTTATGCTTATGTTTTTTTGTTTAAAACTATAGCCCTAACATACATATGTAAAATAGGGCTAACCCCCAATGGAGATACAATAATAATTATTATTCATATCGTTATAATACGATAACAGAATACAAATGATGACCTGAATTTTATTTATATCTCTAAAGAACGATAACAAAATATAAATAACGTGATATCCATAAAGAACGATAACTGGATATAAATGATAATTTGAATATCATTTACATCGCTAAAGAACGATTAAAAAATAAAATGAAAACTTGAAGAAGGCCCGAACCCACGACCTTTAAATCATTAAACAAGCACTCTACTGCTGGTCCACGAGGCGCAGATATGGAACGCTTTCATAGTTCCGGAACTGCTTGTACAAGCACATGCATCGTGTAACATCGCCGCGACCCGAAGTGGACTTTGAAAATATTCGCTGTTCACGAGTGCGGCCACTTTTTTTTTGACAGCTGTACATTGTTCATATGGTTCATTTACTTTGGCAAGTTGATTGTTTTCAGTTCCGTGTTTTTCCTTCAGATTTTGTTCCCTTTAATTTGTTATAATTGCTGAAAGTGAACTACCGGTTTCTACTACTTTCAGACATTATTATTATTATTATTATTATTATTATTATTATCATCATCATCATCATCATCATCAAAATCAAATTAATATAGTTCTTAGCTTGTCTTGCCTTACGGCAATCAATAGCGTTATTCGAGGAAAAGAGTATGATTTACCATCATCATTTATAGTGGCGAATTATTCCACGACAATGGTTAATTATTACTGCTGAATATTGACACATATACGATTTGCATTATTTAGGATACAACATACGCAGCAATGCGATTTTAATGTTGAGAATGCAGAGTTTAGTGTAACGTACTCCCCTCATCCTCCAAGCCAAATCAAATGTTATTACGACATTACGAGTAATAAATAAATAAGTAAATAAATAATACTTACTACAATTATTCGTTGTGATAAAGTACAATTATCACTGCATGGTATACCGAAAATTTTACTTTATGTTTTCATTAAATTGACATATCATGAGTGACGACAGAAAATAACTCAGGGGAGGGAGATTCAGACATTACTAAAAATGAAATGGGGATCGGGGAGAGCAGATGCGCATGTGCCTACGATCGGCAAATTCTAAAAAATATTTGTATGATTTGAGGCTTTCTCGGCGTTGGTTCGCTAATATGTTTTGGCGGGATATCAGCCGAGTTAAGATTTTGGAATGCTCCAAGCTTTCGACTGCTATCTCTGCAGCCATCTTCAGGGAAGTGATGTCCGAACGAAATCGAAAGAGAATTGGAGGACAAATTTAAAAGGTACGCAAAACGCGTCCTTGCAAGGGGTTGGGGGCTGTTCAAAACTAAATATGTGAGCTCCAAGCCTGTTGGCCACTAGTCTCACTCCGGGTTACGCTGCTCCACTGAAGGAGTTCTAGAAAATTTTGAAGGGGAAGCCGAATTTGGACGTAACCTCTTAGGGACCACATACGCGAGGGGAACTGAGATTTGATCAAGTGATCACGGAACGGGGCGTGGAGGAGATGGCTGGTGTTTGCCGTTAGGATGGCGAGATGCTGTCATCTGTTGTTCGATGAAAAAGCATGTGAAGGCCGTCGGAAGAAGCGCCGTGAAATCTAAATCTGCAATTTGAGAGGTCCCTGTCCTTTCAAATTACGACTAATTGAGTGACCTCCTATATTTAATAGACAATTTATAGGTTCTGAACTAGGGCATACGTCGTTTATAATTAAGGGGAATATATATGGGGACGGGCATATAGGTCCGTGGCCCATTTCTTATAGGGCTCATCCCGACATTTGTCTTACGCCTTAGGAAAACCACTGAATACCTTAGGCAGGATGAGTTGTCTCATATATAAGAGACTAGCCAATTTGGCTATTATGTAGGAGGTGATTGTTGTCATGAGCCTTGTTGAATCGTCTCAATTTCGAGACCAGCCATTTGGCTATATGATGGCTCAATTACGAAGAGGGGGAGAGATGTAATTGTTAATTAATTTAGAGTAATTAGGGAGATTCATGGGGATATGAGTGCAGGTCCGTGGCCCATTTCTTTTAGGGCTCATCCCGACATTTGTCTTAGCGCTTTAGGAAAACCACGGAAAAACCTTAGGCAGGATGAGTTGTCTCAATATCAGAGACTAGCTAGTTGGCTCTTAGGTTGAATGACTCTATGAATCGATGGATCTATACTAGCCAATTGGCTCTATGATAGTTCCATCGATCAACAAAAGTAGATATTATTAGGGAGGGATTTTGTTTAGCCCAGTTAAGACAAGGTCATTTTAAAGCGGTTGCACTATCCAAGGAGTCTCATGGAGTTGAGTCGTGGCTACCAAAACCTGGGAGTAACGCCAGCCTCCCTGTCCTCCTGTCTCAATAGTATAGCTAATGGACCTGTCTGGTGTCTATGCCGTAACCTAGGATCATACTGGCCGAGGCCAGATATGAGCGGGTTGGGGTTAGCACGAGCTTCCGCATACAGGTTCCTAGCCAGTCGAGCAATGAACTCGTCTATGGTTGGCAACTCTAGTTCATCATGGAACTTTCTTCTCGAGGCGACTCGGGGGAGATGGGTAATGAGTCGAATCACCTGGTTTTGGATAACTTGGAGTTTACGGAGATGGGACACTGCCGCAAACCCCCATGCGGGTGCGGCATAGGTAATGACAGAGCGAATGAGGGCCTTATACATGGTAAGTCCTACCCTCAGGTTGTCAGGAGTTAAGGCCGCCAGAATGGGATAGTGTCTAACTATCAGCCCGTTCGCCTTACGAAGAAGGGATTGGATGTGATCTCGGAAGGTGAGATGAGAGTCCATAATGATCCCTAAATATTTAATTTGGTTCATCCACGGCATTTCTCGTCCGAAAAGTGTGGGTGGTGGTGGTATGTCTTCGATCTTAGTGAAAAGAGTATGGCCTGACATTTGTCTACATTGACCTTGATTCTCCAGTCGTGGAACCACGGCCAGTGTCGTCTGCATAAATATACAGATGACTACTTCTGCCGTGGATATAGCGAAACGGGAGGTCATCAATGAATATATTGAAAAGTATGGGCCCGATAATGGAACCCTGTGGGACTCCTGCGTGAATTTCACGGGGGGTGGAGAAACTAGTGCCTACACGGGTTTTGAATGTATGGCCTCGGAGGAAGTTAGAAATGAGGCGTATCATTCCATCTGGGACTCCCATGCCCAGTAACTTAACGAGGAGTCCCTCATGCCAAACCTTGTCGAATGCTCGCTCGATGTCCAGGTAAGTTGCAGCTACTACACGCTTTGTGCTCATAGCCCAGGTAATGTCCTCCATCATGCGGAGTGCCTGGAGTGTAGTGGAACGACCAGGGTGGAAACCGAACTGCTCGTTCCTGATTTGGGGCAACACTACTACAGTGAGACGTCTATGTATGACCCGCTCCGCCAGTTTGCTGAGACAACTGAGGAGACTAATAGGCCTATAGTTGCTTGGATTCGTCTTATCTTTTCCGGGCTTTGGAAAGAGAACTACGTGAGCCTCTTTCCAGGGAATGGGATAGTGACCGGAAGCCAAGATGTTATTAATTATCTCTGCTATGCGCTTCATAGCTGACCTTGGGAGATGCTGCAATATAATTCCTTGGATACCGATGTCCGAACAGAAAGCCGAAAGGTAATATAGATGTTAGGCTGTCTCAGGTGAAACGGGATTGGTTGGCGGATCGGCCAATCCAGGGCCGGGAATTGTCATTCCTCGTAAGCTCCGCCCCTCCCGGGATTCCTGTGTGAAGTTTGGCGGGTGGCGAGCCCTGTTCCGCTGGTTGGAATCGGTTGCCGTCCTCGGTCCGTGATCTTCATGACCTTGATTGTAAAAGGGCCTAAGTTGGTCCAAGGCCGGTGTCCATGCCTGACTGAGCTGGAGTCCACTGTCTCTGTTAAAGTTGTTTCTCTCCAGCTTGATGTCTATGGCCTCCTTGATTGTACGATCCCAGTAGTGGCTTGATTTGTTAATGACTTCGGTGTGGTCAAACAGTATTTTATGCTCCTTTTCTATGCTGTGTTCGCCACTGCAGATTTTTCCGGGTAATAGAGCCTCAGGTTCCTCTTATGCTCTTTGATTCTGTCTTCTATTGTGCGGCCAGTCTGCCGCACTCACATGGAATCTTGTAAATCCCTGGTGTCCTTAGGCCCTGACTGTCTTTAACCTGACGTAGATGACTCCGGATTTTGCTCTGTGGTTTATGGATGGTTTTGATATTTACCTTCTGTAGGATTCTGCATATTTTGTGTGACACGCTCCCGCAGAATGGAATGAAAGCTTTCTTTGTCGGTTCTTGCTTGCTGTCTAAGTCTATTGTGTTACTTCTCGTGGTAACTTGTTTAAGGGCTTTGTTGATGTCTCTCTGGCTGTAGTTGTTTTGTTGTAGCGTTCTACGAAGATGGTCCATTTCTGCAGGCAAGTTGTTGATATCAGATATGACTATGGCGTGATGTAGTAGACTAGTCAGGACGGACTTCTTCTGCGAAGGGTGGTGGAGGCTGAGTGCATTCAGGTACAGATCTGTGTGCGTCGGCTTTCTATATACGCCATGTCCGAGAGTACCATCTGCTTTCCTGTGTATGTGGATATCCAGGAACGGCAGTGAGCCCTCTGACTCCACCTCCATGGTGAACTGGATATTCGCGTGGATGCTGTTGAGGTGTTGTAGGAACTCCTGTAGCTTGTCTTGTCCGTGCGGCCAGACCACGAAGGTGTCGTCTACATAGCGGAAGAAGTGGCTCGGCTTGAGTGTGACTGAGTCTAGGGCCTGGTGTTCGAAGTGCTGCATGTAAAAGTTAGCAATATTGTCCCAGAGATTCCTGAGATGTTTATGTTTTTGGAAATGGTCAAATTCGAAAACCATTTCCAATCACATATATTGCAGTCTAACTTCCTAATTAATTTAATTCTAACTCCTAATTTAAAAACTGTTTACACACACTAAAGGTCCCACGCCGTGGCGTCGTGGTCTAAGGCATCCTGCCTAAGACTCGCGTTACGGAATGCGCGCTGGTTCGAGTCCTCATGGAGGAAGAAATTTTCTCATGAAATGTCGGCCAGTGTATGGGACCAGTGTCAACCCAGCATCGTGATGCACTTGGGGAGCTACGATAGGTAGCGAAATCTGGTTGCGAATGTCAGCTATAACAGCTGGGAGGATCATCATGCTAACCACACGATACCACCATTCTGGTTGGATGATCGTCCACCTCTGCTTCGTCATGTGGGCGTGAGGCCAGCAGCCGGATGGTCGGTCTAGGCCCTCCATGGGCTGTAGCGCCACGGATTATTATTATTATTATTATTATTATTATTATTATTATTATTATTATTATTATTACACACACTAAAATATCATAGCATTTGCTATTACTACCCACTACTGGATTAATCTTGCACAGGATAGAGACCGACGGTGGCGGGCTTATGTGAGGGCGGCAATGAACCTGCGGGTTCCTTAAAAGCCATTCGTAAGTAACAGGTTAATCAGCAGGCCTATTAGATATTTATGTCACCGCTGCAAGTTGTGCAAGAAAAATCGCACATTTGTACTAATCATGTATTGTGACTGCTGTTTGCTTTAGTAAAAATCATAACACTTCAACGTCAATATATTTTTAAAAAAGAAAGGGATAAGTTAGGCCTACTTACAAATGATTAAATTATGGAGTCAGGGAAATGGAAGATAATACAGTACCTTAATTCATTGGAATAATAATAATAATAATAATAATAATAATAATAATAATTGAATATGTGAAAAGGGTAGACTACACTGTTCATGTAAAATATATTAAGTTTCTTTCATTATTTCCGAAAAGGTACGGTGTATGAATTGAACAACAGAAAGGTAGTACCTTAGTTTATAATATGTAATATATTTTAATATCAAGACTGACAGCCTTTTATTGTAATATAATTGAGACGTAGAAGTTTGGAAATTACATCTATTGTCTATAAAATATTGTACGAAGCATTTAAGAAGCAATGGTGAGTCCTTTAAATGCCCCAAATGTCAATGTCATTTAAGTGTTCTGCTATGAATATTTAGTCTAGAACAGCACTCCGAGCGGCGGAATTGGCATTATGAGGGAACCACTTCAGACTCGTATTTCAAGCGCTATGCACCAGCTTGTGTAATCTCGTAAGCAACGGTCAGGAGTCACACGACAGCTGAACTGTGGCGCGAGATGATAGACCAGTAGTGAGTAATCTCATAGAGTGCACAGCAACTCACAGCAGAAATTGCCAAGAAAATCGAGCCTTTTTGGGAGGGATACATTACGATCCTTTCCAATACCAAGTACAGTTAAGTGAAAGTAAAAGAAGCCTGCAATAAACAAGGTTTCGTTATTTCCAAGAAAGACATCTTCTGTGTACTTAATAAGATTGGTAAAGCTCGAATGGGATTAATTTGTATCATCTCATGGGGTGCAGCGACTTGTGACAGGGAGTGGATTTGCTTGCTTTTTCCACTCTGGAATTAATCCCATCCGAGCTTTGCCAGTCTTATTAGGTACACACAAGATGCGTTTCTTGGAAATAACGAAACCACGTTTTTTGCAGGCTCCTATGATTTTCACGTAACTGTAGGTACTTGGCATCGGAAAGAGTTGTTATGTACCCCTCCCAAAAGGGCTCGATTTTCTTGGGCATTGCTACTGTGATACACCATGCACTCTAATTATGAAATCACTCACTATTGGTATGTCACCTCTCGCTGCAATTCAGCTGTCGGTGTGATTCCTGACACACATGATGTCATTCAAATTCGTTATCAGAGATTGGAAACAACCCTGTATTGCGCATAAGAATGCTTGCCTAGATTTATCAATCCTTGGAAGAGCAGAAACTTTATTAGGCAACAGCTTAGCTGAGATTTCAGGCAGAATATTGAAAGACAGAATCATAACTTAAGGAAAAATCACTACGTTCCTTCAAAGATAACACTGTGTAACAGTGATTTTAAGTTAATTTTTTGCTGTTTCTAGTTCAGTATGCTACAAAAAAAAAAAAAAAAAAAAACATTAATTTCCCGTGTAAGAAATTGTTTTTAGAGATATGACATTGATTTTCTTAATTCCAAGAAAATACCTTTCTTTTGTACAATGTAAGTGGGTTTACAATACCAGTAACAGTTTTTCTATATTAAGGTAGAAAACATATACATGGCCTGAGCAAATGTGCAGAAGTTGTGGAAGTACATTAGAACACTTACACGTCATAAAAACACATACACAAAGTGTCTAAAGATGTATTTTATCCTACTCTTCCTTTTGTAGGTTAAAACACTTACTCATCATAGAAACATATCGACAGAGTGTCTAAAAATATATTTTTTCCTACTTTTCCTCTTGTAGTTTACATCAGAATCTCTGATCAATCCCCAGATGTAGTTGCCAAGCATCCGCTCATTATACTGTCCTTGGTATCTCTTTTCTAACAATTTCAGGTCTTGATGGAATATTTCTCCTTGTTTCTCTGAGTATGCACCCATGTGTGACTTGAAAACATCTAGATGCGAGTGGAGGACATGCAACATGAGTGACATTCTGCAACCCATTGCATTGTAATTGTAATTCTTCAGAAGGCCCTGCACCACTTCCCTGTAATTGTCAACCCTATGATTGCCCAGTAAACCATTCACTATATCACGGAAGCTCTTCCAGGCGTCCCTTTGTACATGTATAAGTTTTGTGATGAATTCATCATCGTGAAGTAATTTCTTCACCTGGGGACCCACAAAAATCCCACCCTTAACCCTTGCCTCTGAGAATTTGAGGAAGACAGTTTGCATCTAGTTGAAGGCATCTGAATTTGTATCTAATTCTTTTACAAATTGCTTGATGAGACCAAGCTTAATGTGGAGCAGAAACATCATAATCATCTTTGCTTCACAAGGGTTCCCATTTTATGTTTTTCACACCAACCACAAACTCCGTCCTCAATGGCTACTCACTGGTCTCAAAAAGTCTGGCTGTATCCCTGCTATCCCACCAGCACACAGTGGTCCAAAATCCATATTTAGGAGCACAAAAGTAGAAAACTCGCATGCCAAAAAATGAAATAAAACCCTTAAATTATTTTTCCTTTATAACTGAGTAACACTCAATTGATTATCTAATCAGCGGAGGTGACTGCAGAGCGAGATAAGAAGCTGGTAACATGCCATATTTTGACCACCCAGCATTCTTACTCAGCAAGTGCTGCAAGTCTGCCATTTTCTTTGTGCTGTAACTCTGTTGTAAGTGGTCGATTACCTTTGTATTTGGTATCAACATGTCAAGTACTTCTTTAGGTATATAACACTGTTTGTTTTTGTTACTGGTACATTTAATGTTGTTATAGCATGTCAAATTAGCAGGAATAGACACGGGACAAAATATTAATATAACTGCTGAGTGCAAACTTCGCTAAGGTAGAGAGAAAAAAAAAACACCCTTTGTTCCGTCCCAAAATGATTTTTTTTTCACTCCCTTTAGTATTTTTCTCAATTTTAAATGAAGTCTTAATGTGCGCAGATTTGCGGAAGTAATAAATTATGCGCACTATACTTTACAGGTGCAGTAGTGCAATTTTTCTCGATTGCAGTTATTTAAAAATCTGAGAACCGAATCTGCTTCCAAAGTACAATTCAGGGAATGCAAGGTGACAGCTTGTTAATTATGTATCAAATAAACTTCCCGAGTGCCCAAAAGGTGCAATAGCAATTTCTTACCTAAAAAGTTACATTTTTCCCATAAGATAATTTATTGTTGGAGAGCAAGAGGATAAAGAATATGAGTTTTTTTTAACGAAATGAACATTAGCTTAGTGAGCTACTTATTAAGTTAGGTTCTCATCGTGAGAGTAATGAAAATTTAGAGAAAACTTACCCCTGGACAAAGTCGTGGCTGCCCAAGAAAGCTTTTCCATTACAGCAAGTATGAGGTCGAAACAAAGACAATCCAGAGAATTAGAGATTATATACAAAACAAATGTACTACCTATAACTACTGTATAATGTTTCATGAAAATCTGTTAGATAGGAGAAAAGTTGCTAATTTTGTCTAAATGCATTACCCTTATACCAAAGTAATCAGAGTTCGTATACAAAAAAAATGTACTACCTGTAACTACTGTATAAAATTTCATAAACATCTGTTAGGAGAAAAGTTACTAATTTGGCTAATTGTGCCCCCTATAAGGGGTAGTTCCCCTTATACCAATGTAATGAGAGCTTGTATATTGGTACAAAACATATATGCTACCTGCAACTACTGTGCAAAATTTCATAAAACTCTGTTAGATAGGAGAAAAGTTACTGATTTTGTCTAATTGTGCCCCCCTATAAAGGGTAGTTCCCCTTACACCAACATAATCAGAGCTTGTATACAAAACATATGTACTACCTGTAACTGCTGTGTAAAAATTCATAAAAATCTCTTAGATAGGAGAAAAGTTACTAATTCTGTCTAATTGCGCCCCCTATGAGGGGGAGTTCCCCTTATACCAATGTCATGAGAGCTTGTATACCGGTACAAAACATATATGCTATCTGCAACTACTGTGTAAAATTTCATAAAAAAATCTGTTAGATAGGAGAAAAGTTACTAATTTGGCTAATTGCGCCCCCTATGAGGGGTAGTTCCCCTTATACCAACGTAATGAGGGCTTGTGTACAAAACATATATACTACCTGTAACTGCTGTGTAAAAGTTCATAAATATCTCTTAGATAGGAGAAAAGTTACTAATTTTGTCTAATTTCACCCCCTCCTATAAGGGGTCGTTCCCCTTATACCAATGTAATGAGAGCTTGTATACAAAACATATATTCTACCTCTAACTAGTGTAAAATTTCATAAAAATCTGTTAGGTAGTTGAAAAGTTATTAGTTTGTCCCACTAAATTTGCATTTTGGACCACTGTGCGGCAGAGGAAAAAGGAGTACTTTGTGTATCCACCTTGTTGTCCCATCAAAAACACAATCATTTTGAAGTCACCAATCACAATCCACTGGTGTTCTGCATAGTTAACCATCTGCAGAAGGTGTTGGACATTGAAGTAATCTTCTTTAAGGTGGGCTGAATGAGCAATTGGAATTGAGGGGCACTTGTTGCCATTGCGGAGGACAGCTTTCATACTCTTGCATGAACTGTCAACGAAGAGCCACCAACCCTTTGGATCATAGGGAAACCCTATTTTTTTAATTAACAATATCAATCTAAGTTAAATGTCACACGAAATACAAAAGACATGCTAAGCAAATATTACGTAAACAAGTAAATTACATAATTGACCACTTTGAACAGAGAAACGATTAAAAAAAGGTAGGAGTACCCAATATATCTTATTTGTGATCTAATTATCGAATAGCAGCATAAAATTTACTTAAATAGACCAAAAGTTTTTTTTTGTTACACAGTGTAATTCATTTTCATTATCATCATTTAAGGTAATTATCTACTTTAAAGAACTGTAGTATTTTTTTTTTTTTTAATTTTTCAGAAATTAGATAATGTTTAAATTGTTGCAAAACTATGTAATATCATAAAAGTAGTGAACCTCTTGTCATATTAGACACTAACCGCCACTGATATTGATTCAAGAGCCGTAATAAATGTCTTCGAGAGCCGCATGCAGCCCACGGGCCACGTAATAGGCACCATTGTTATAAATAGGATCGTTCTATGCATCCCCAGCTAAAGACAAAGGCTACCACAAGCTGAGCAGTTGCCTTTTGAAGTAACACGGTCCCCAAACCTTTTTCTTTCCACTCAAGGGATGGAGTAATACCACAGTCTAGTATATACAGTCACGAAGCTTGAGTTGATGAGGGTGCTAGGAACAATAGACTATGCAGGTACTATTTTGTATTGTCTGTAATGAGGTGATAGTAGTGATCCTAGTGATTAGCAACTATCTATGGATGCATATTTATTACATATTGAGCTTCGTGACTGTATATACTAGACTGTGATAAAAATATATCCACTGTAGAACTTAATTTATCTCATGTTTCCATACCAAGGTCAGGAAGTACAATAGACCTCAATGCACAGTTCAGAAAACTTCAATGCGCCCTATCTAACACCTTAATCTTTTCAGTGCCAGCCATATTTATGTATAGGTATATGGAATGTGCTAGAAATACCATGCACATTTTCCTAAAATTACAGTGTTCTTTTAAAATTGAGG
Organism: Periplaneta americana; assembly: GCF_040183065.1. Taxonomy (NCBI): domain Eukaryota; kingdom Metazoa; phylum Arthropoda; class Insecta; order Blattodea; family Blattidae; genus Periplaneta; species Periplaneta americana. The sequence goes on along the minus strand of NC_091126.1, from coordinate 87,328,587 downwards.
ACCTAACATTCTCAATGTGCTGAGTGCCAAAAGAAACTTTCTGAGATATTGATAAAAAAAAAACACTGCGCAATGCATGTAGAGATACCTACAACATCGATTTTGGCACACAAATGAGTCACTTATATTTGAGCTATGACAGACAATTTAGTATGGTTATTATCATATGGATGTTCCTCCCTTAAATTGAATAAAATGAGAATTGAAAAATTGGCACTTAGCATATTTAGAATGTCAGGTCTTCAATTGTACTTGCCAAAATTCTGATGACAAAAACTATGATTTTTTCCTTGTTGTTCATAACTGTATATACTAGACTTTGGCAATACCACAGTCTAATTGTGGTAATACTGCATTCTCTTTCCTCTTTCTGAGGCAAACACAGTTGCCAATTCTCTCTTGAGTGCTAACACTGACTACAGTCTTTCTTACATGTTCAAACAATTCACAAGTGTTTTTGTTTGCTGTTTGAAAGTCTTCTGTAATTATTATTATTATTATTATTATTATTATTATTATTATTATTATTATTATTATTATTATTATTATTATTACTTTGTGGGTTATATTGTACTGTAAATTACTGTGTTTTTTAAACAAATTAATTTTAATAATGTGGAGGCCTTGGGAATTAAACGTGGGAGTTAAAGTATCAGGAAATCCTGAGTTAAATGCATCAGTACCGTACCTGAAAGTGATCCTCGATCCGAGCACCAGTGATTCAGTGTCTGCAAATGATTGTTGATGATCACCAGTGGTTCAATGCCCACTAGTGATTTTCAAACAGACAATATGGTTCAGTGCACGCAAATGATTCTCGACCGAGTACTAGTAGCAGGGGCGGCTTTAGAGGTAGTACCGTTGTGCCATGGCACTACCAGAACACAGAAGGAATAGGAGAATTCATATTTTCCGCGCAAAACCTGAGAGAAACAAGTTATGCTTATACAATCTCTACCGTCAATATGATCTTTGCAGCGAAACACGTTGTAACCAGTGTTTGGAGGATGGATCTGTGCCAGGCACTACATCCCATAAGAAATATAATGGGATGCGCGCGCAATCTTCATGTTCGCTCGTCCTTTTCAGCAACTAAAGGATGATATAAAATGTGCCAGGCACAAATTGCCGCTGGCTTTTGCAATGCTTGTAAAACTGTATACATCCCCATTTTCTATGCCGATCCCTTACTACCTCTCGCTCTGCCTGTCCTTCTCCTTTGTCGGAACAAGTTTCTTAGAGCGAAGACTGCAACAATAAGATAATAAAATCTCTTCCGGTTTCTTGAAAACTTGGCTTGAGAAAGTTTTCACTTTATTATTTCTACCATCAGTATCAATTGTAGTGTGAACATGCTAAGTCGTGAGGTTGTCATCGTAATAGTGGTCGTGTTATCGTATTGTGTACTGTGGAAAAATGAATTCGGTTGGTCATCAAATACCAGGTGGAATTTTCACTCTCGTGGGGTTAATACTGTGTTTGAACACAGAAAGGAATTAATTACAGTAATGGAAACAATCGAAGCCCGTGAAGACATAACCTTAGATTCTACCCTACGCCAGGCCAATGCATACAAATTCCTGTTAAAAGAGGAAAACTTTGTATTTTGGTTAACCTTCTTCCACAAAATTATGCCCCACGTGGAAATTATTTTCAATCAGAAGTAATGATCCCGTTGAAGTTCGACAAAATATACGTAATTTTGAGGAATGTATACAGTTAGTTAGGGATAAAATTGATGATATCATTAGTGGGATTGAAAGTGAGACCGAAAACAGAGATAATGCCACATCACAAAAAGAAGACGTATTGACCTTTCTTCTGACGATAAAAGAAGGCAAGCAATAGAAATTTATGACGCAATTATCACAGTTATAAAATTTCGATTTCAATTTACCGATCATCTTATAGCTACCAAATTATTTGAAGTTGAACAATTTGAAAACTGAGAAAGATAATTCCTTGACAATTATCTTAGTGAAACTGTTAAAATGTGTCCATTTCTGGAAGCAAATAGACTGAAAAGTGAATTGGAAGTATGCTACGCAAGACCCGAGCTAAAAACAGTTTCTGGTGCAGTACCACTTTTGAACTTAATTTTGGACAATGAGTTACATCATGTTTTCCCAGAAATGTCAAAACTTTTGAAAATGTTAATAACAATGCCATGTCAACATCGGAAGCAGAGCGGTGTTTCTCCATGTTGAAAAGGATTAAAACTTTTCTTAGGAATACAATGAAAGAGGACAGATTAACTGCATTAGGAATGTTGTCGTGCGAGAAAAGTTTTGTTTGCAAAATAGACAACTTCAACAAAAAAGTGATGGATTTATTTTCAAGTCAGAAGAATCGGCGAATGGATTTTATCTATCGCGCATATTAGCCTGGTCAACAAAAGTGCTCAAGTGCTCCAGTTGTATAAATTTTGGTGAGTGACTATTATTATTATTATTATTATTATTATTATTATTATTATTATTAGAGACGAGAATGTCATGCACTATAAAATTCCTAAATATGCATGCATTCATGCACTATCAAACTATGAAATATGCACGATCAAGCGGAAAATACATTAAAATATGCACTTTCATTTTTGTTTGAAATGTATTATTTCACTTCACTTTTTTTTGCACAGTTAACAACCTAACATTTCTAAATTGGTTTCTGTGAGGTTCCTGCGCTGGTTAGTCAACATGTTTTTGTAGACAGAGAATGACCTCTCTACATTGCAAGAAGTTATGGGTTTTAAACTTGAATGAACATATTTGTGACAGTGTCAGGTCAAATCCTTCATTCAAGTTTTCGCCACAAGTAACCTTCTTCTGAACAAAAGAATCCGCAGTCCGGGTTAGCATTTATGACCCTGTCCAATTTGTTTTCGCGGCTACATCCACTTTCCCACCGGTGTAACTGAGGGATCTATGAAAGTCTTTGTTGCATTCTTGTAATATGTGAAACACATGTGACATGCTGGTCGACTTGAAATTTTTTAGTACATTTCATCTGAAATTATAATAAACCTTATGGTTCCTAGATACGATTTAAAAACAGATATCGTAATATAATTAATTATTTCAAAAAAGTTTTGTACCTTTTTTACAAAGAATAATTGCCTTATAAAATATTCGGAAACAGAATTAGCATTGCTTAACTCTTTACTGCAACAATCGCAAAATACCACATCCCCATATTATGATCTAATAAAATCCTTTCCTTTAATCCACTGTGCAAAGACTACACTTTTGGAATCTTTAAATTGGAAACCTATTAGAACCACATTAACACACGCAAACAGAAAAAAAAAACATTAACCACTTAAGAGATTCACACATTGCAAACACAGTTTAACGATGATTCCAATTTTAGAAGAATCTAAATTGCTAGGTCTACTAGTACTAGAAAAGGAAGAGAATTTACAACCTCCCTGAAAGAGGGTGCTTTTGACCTAAATTATTTGACGGCAGTTTCCTTAAACCCTCTATATTTCCTCTCTACTTACTATTCTCAAAATATCGAACTAATAAATTCATTTATGACATGCAGTGTATAGAGGGTCGTCGGTAAAGTGTTGTAAAAGTGGACTTCCGTCCAGGGAAAGGTCTTCTAACACCTTATTGTGAAAATCTTAACATTTTATTTAATTTTTCTGTTATTTAGTTTTTTTCTTTTTCTTCTTCAATCCTGATTCCTGAAGATAAAATATGGGACATAAAATCGAGAAACTGAGGTGTCCACTCAAAACCATTAAAACATGCATTTAAACTGAATTTAATGTATATTATATGCATTATTAAGCTAAAAATTGCTTAAATATGTATTAATTATGTATGTTTTTATCCCTAAAAAGTCGAAAACATGCAAATTTGCACGGGAAAAATACACATATTTGGAACCGGAAAGTAATGAAATGGATAAGTACTAAGCTTGAGCTATGTCCTATATTCCTATAAAAACATGCATTTGCATGGAATGCTCGTCTCTAATTATTATTATTATTATTATTATTATTATTATTATTATTATTATTATTATTATTATTGTTATTATTGCTTATTTCTAGTCTTCGGTTTAGACCATAGGCGGATCCAGGGAGGACATAGTAGGAAAAAGAGTTAGCCCTCCCTCTTAGGTATCCTGGATCTACCACTGATTTTGGCACTAGGCATTAAATATGTATGAGCCGCCACTGACTAGTAGTCTAGTGTCCGCAAGTGTTTCTATACCATGCACCAATGGTTCCGCGAATAAAAGAGAGGTGACTAAATCTTTGAACAAACAAAGCCAGAAGCTGGTGTAACGCACCATTCACTTGAAACAGAAGAGAATTACGTGAAGCACGACAGGGATAGTAACAAAGAGAGATTTGTGATTCACATAGGAGAAAGTGACGACGAATATACAGTAAGTAAGCGAAGCAAAATACTATCACATTTTATTACATAGCTACCACTTAAGTTTTGCTGCGGATTTGGACATAAAACACAAATTCACATCTTCTTTCGGTGTTACTTTTTTTTAAATACTGATATGAGTATGGAAATATATTAGCTTGAAGAGGTTGACCGTACAATGGTTGTGTACGGATACACAGTAACTAAAAATTCCCCAGTCATTAGTTCGCGATTGATTGAATGAACAATTGTTGTATAGAAATAAATATACGACTGTTTTATGCCCACGTTGCGAAGTCAATGTAAAATGTGACAACAGCGCGCCTAGAAATTTCCGCACGCGTCCCTTAACACGAGGGTTGTACCGTGCGTCAAAGTTCTTCTAGCAACAAAAGAGACCGACTGGGGGGGGGGGGGTGAACTGGGGGATCCATTGAAAGATCCTACTTGTATCCGAAAATCAACAATAGACGGAGAAATTACTCATCCCTAAGAACTGATACAATTTAAACGGTGCTAATTAGTTGATCTGGAACAAAATTAGCACATTTATGATTTTTGAAAGCTAAGCGCGTTTGCCTGCTGATCCGAAGCGGGCCTGTGTTCGTTTCCCGTTTGGGCTGATTACGTGGTTGAGTTTTTTCTGAAGTTTTTCCCAATTCTCCTTAGAGAATGGCAAGGTAATCTACGGCGAATCGTCGGCCTCATCTCGCTATTCCAAATTCCATCGACGCTAAATAAGCTAGTAGTTGATATAGCGTCGTTAAATAATGAATAAAAATACTTTTGAATTACCGCTTCTAATAGGTCATACTCCTTTGTTTCTCTATTATCACGATTACATAGCTTTACCCGTATGATGGCGACACAGTAGCAAATATGGCGGACGGTTTGCCACGCTATTTCTTTCGAACTCGTTGGATGTAGTGATGCTAAAACAATAATAAACGCGGTACGCGTTACACGCGTCGGACATCAAGTGACTGGTAGAATGGTGTTCGGTTTTTTAAGAAGAATAAAGTCTTGGATTGTGTGGTCGTGGACGTATTTATGGGCATTTTGGTTTCTGTTGGTGCTGTTCGTGATTTACTATCTTCGTGGACCCCTTAAAATAAGCGAAAATATTGGAATGGGTAATGGTTGCACCTTTCTTTGGCAGAGTGAGCAAGTATTTAAACTAGCGACAGATTGTCAAGTAATTTAGAGGTCAGAATATTACTATGCTCCTACAGATGTTACTTTCAATTCATATCAAGCTTGTGACAATCGAAATAATTTAGTTAGAACATTATTTTTCAGTGTCTGATATAATTATTCGATAGTTCTATTGACTACATACCGGTAGTTAAAATATGTAATAAGATTTAATACCAAATATAATTTAACGTAACATTTTTTTCTACAATTTTTGTATGAGCCCTACAAGATACTACCTGAATTATTAAAGGCATGTCTGATATTTTTTCAGTGCAAAACTATCTGTGAACCTCTTGTATCATTTATATTGTTAATAAAAATGTAGTGATTTTTTTCATCCAAGCCTTTTAAATTAAAAAGTGTTTTGTATTTTTAATTCAGTTTTAAATTCAAGTAGACAACATTGTAGGCCTACTAAAAGGCATTTCTCTATACGATCAATTGTCATAGCTGAATTATCCCATAATTGAATTACATTTCTCAAGAATATTTGTGGACAAGCTCCGCTTATTACTTAGGTGGCAGACATTTGATTTTTTTCACAATTGTGTCTGTTTGAGACATTTAGCCTAACTTCACTAGTCATATAGAACTATATGAATATCATAACGTTTGAGGACATATGTTACTGTCAAACTTTAAGCACAGGGTCATTCCATGTGAAGTGTGGAATGAAAATTGCATACCGGTACCGGTATTTGTAAAATAAGAAAAACTGAATAGTTATAATTTATAAGTCAATAACATGGATTGCGAAAATGCTTTAAAATTATTACAATATTTGAAACAATCGTCCCAGACAAATATAGTAGACTTTTAGTATGGGAGTATGATCACTATCAAGAGCGACACTTGCCTGCTGATCAAGAGTTACGCTCTGGCGTTGGTTCGATTCCAAGCAGTACTCCAATATTCGTCCCATACATGCTCCAGCATGTCTACGTGATTTTTTTTTTCAATTTCAACTCTGATTCATACACTGAAATTGTTGATATCAGTCACCAGAGTGTAGTATACATGGTTTTTAACGTTTTACCATATAAAAACTTTAGGGCGTGATATCTGGCAATCTAGTAGGCATGGGACCACCATGGCCAATCCATCAGTCCAGGAATTCCTCAAGTAACACGCACACATCACAGCTTCAGTTTGACGGGGTGCCATTTTCTGAAAGAAGGTTCTATGAGGTTGCAGGTGTTGCAGCTGTGGTTAGACTGAGAATTACAGTATGTCTAGGCCTATATAGGCTGATGGCCCTTCACTGTTGGTTTGGTGAAGAAAAAAGGTCCAGTGATTAGATCATGAATCAAGCCACAGCAAACTTCAATTTTGAAGTTGCCTCTAATATGTTGTACCGTGGCATGCGGGTTTTCTGATCCCCCAAGATTCGTACATTTTGTTTGTTAACTTTCTCTGAGAAGTGGAAAGTTGCTTCATCAGAGAACGTGATTTTTTTTTTTTTCCAGAAAATCATTATCATTGTCCATTTTATGAACCTTTGTGTTGGCAAATTTGCAACCCTGTCATCCTGTGTAATCGCCTGCAGAGTTGTAGCTTGTAAAGGAACATCTTAAAACTGCATAACTCTTAATACACTGCTGAATGAGGCAACTGCAACTCTCATGTCGACTTGCATGGACTGCAAACAAAGGTCTACCATATGTAGTCGTCATTTTCTGAAGATATACGAGGCTGCCCTGCACTTTTCTTGTGCATAACACTTCCAGTTTCCATAAATTTGCTGCACCATGCATGTGTCAATGATTTTGACAGTGGATGACTATGATAAGTTCTAAAATTTCTTTGAACCTGGGTGTCAGATCATTTTGATGAACCATTCCACAAAGTGTGCTTTCTCCTGCAGATTCGTGGTAACTGGTTGCTGGTGCTGCAATTTGCAATGGTTGCAACAACACGTGTCGTCATCTTCCAGTAATTATTCAGTTGAACTTTGAGAGTTAGTCTATAAGATGAGATCTTCAAATGTTTTCTGCAACTCTTCATTAAATTTTCATATACAAATAAATTTGTAAAGATAGTTCTCACACAGCATGTAATTTTTTTGAGATGCATGGTTAATAGCCTATAGAGTGGCCCTTTCTTGTTACACCCCAGAATGAATGCCCAATACTTTTTCAAAATTGAATACCCTCTGAGATGAGGGTCTAACTCTAAAGGTGAAACGGTGTACATCAGACACTTATTGTTGGGGATATTCAATTGTATTGAATTAAGTATTAAAAGTAGACCTTTTTGGACCATCTCTGTGGCCCCTTCAGAAACTTATTCACATTAGAAAGTATTATTTTTCTCCTTCAATGCACACAGAACAAAATTCATTGAATGATAAGTTCTGGTACACCATTATACACCATTACATAACAGCAGTGACAGTAGTGTTAACATCTGAAAGATGAAAAGAACGATAGCTAAATGACAAGATTAGAGTGGTTTCATGAGGGGATAGCTAATTGATAAGAGACCAAGGACTGACAAAGTTAGAGTGAGTTAGATGAGGAGAAAGCTAAGACACAGAAAGCCAAGGACTTTGACAAGGTTAAGAGTGGGTTAGATGTGGGGACAGATAAGTGATGGAAGGTGAGGGGTGAGACAAGTTTAGAATGGGTTAGATGAAGGGATAGATAAGTAACAGGAGACTGAAGACTGTGACATGTTTAGAGTGGGTTAGATGCTAATGTTATGTTTTATTTAACGATCTCGCAACTGCAGAGGTTATATCAGTGTTGCCGGAATTTTGTCCTGCAGGAGTTCTTTTACATGCCAGTAAATCTACTGACATGAGCCTGTCGCATTTAAGCACACTTAAATGCCATCGACCTGGTAGAGTGGGTTAGATGCGGGGTAAGCTAAGCAACTGGAGGTCGAGGACTTCAGACAATGTTAGAGTGTGTTAGATGAGATGATAGCTAAGTGATGGGAGGCAAGGTTTGAGACAAGATTAAAATGGGTTAGATGCAGGGAAAGCTAAGTAAGAGGAGGTCGAAGACATTGACAAGATTATAGGGTGAGGAGATAGCTAAGTAACAGTAGGCTGAGAGCTCTGACTAGGTTAGAGGGAAAGATGAGGGGATAACTATCCCATTTACCTGCAATAGTAATCTTACTAATCTTGAAGTAGGCTAAATAAGTGGAAGTCAGCAATTTGTTCTCGATAAATTTAATCTCTTCATACTTGAAAGAATGTATTGTTATGTAATAACCACAAGTATTGTGAATATGTGTATGAACACTTGGTCGAAATGAAAGTGACCGGTCTCTTGAGCAGTGAAAATTTTGTAAGTTCCTTTGGGTGAGTGCGCAGTTCATTACTGTAAACCTCCTTGCGCCACTTTAGTTAACTCCATAATACAAGGCGCTGATTTGGGTTACCTCCACAGCATGTTTCGAATCTCCATAGAGAATTTTTTTTTGTCTTTTCTTTTGTTTTTTACAACTCCTTTTAGTGTACTATAATCACATAATTTTGCTTATGTTAATTCATGTTACTTACAGATAATTACAAAATTGGTGAAAATTTGTGGTTATAATTCCAGGAAATCAGAATATATTTTGTCATCAGAATTATGGTTTTTCTTTTTGTTTACAATTACTACGTTTAGGCCCTGATGATCACGGATTTAGATTAGTATAATAATCATATTCCCTGTAGCACAACTTGCAAATTAATTATTGCCAATTATTTAACTGTCAACATATTATTTACTGAATCTTCCTTAGGCAATAGTGTGTAAAGCAGGAGGGATTAATAAAATAATTAACACAGCATTTTAATATGAAAGCCCCTAATTGTCGTCTTTAGTGTTACTTCCAACTGGCGTCAAAAGTTTCTATTAATACGAAAAAAATAATAAAGCGAAAAGTATTCTAAGGATAAAGAAATGACGAAAACGTCTTATATTTTCACTGATGTATTTAAAAGGCAACGAGATTTGAACTTGCAACCTCAGGAGCTCTCATGAACTCTGAGCTAATGCTCTATCAACTATGCTAAGAGTTTTACTGTAGACAGAATGGCATTGTAGCGAACAATGGTCGTACTCCATTTGAGAAACTGTTATACAGTGTATAGTGTTTGTGTTACAATATTTACTGTTTAAACATCCTAATGATTTGTCTGTTTTAAATCTCTTACATAAATTATTTTCTCGGAAGATTTTAGTGAGTGCTCACAGAAATACCCGATTCGAACTTAGTTTCTCAGATGCCATCCACTTTCATTTTGACCAAGCGTACAGGCAGAACTTCTGCATAGTTATGTCAGTAGTGCTGTAAAATTGACATCATAGGGTGGAAGTTTTGTTGCAATTGAATACGAATTGGTCTGCTAGGCAATAACTTGCTATGTAAGAAAGGATGTATTGTGGGTGGGTAGGTTGGATTATAGCTTTCACATTGCTCACATCATATTTCTAAGAGTGCTCCTTCATTTTCTAGATAATCCCAATGATTTCAACGTGCTCTGGTATGCTCTGGTTTATCATTCACCCAAAATTCTACTGTTTATTCACGTAACTGTAAAGTTACGGGGTAATTTGACATTTAGAATAAGTTTTTGCCTTCTTTATAATGTTGCAAAAATTTAAATCTGAACTTTGTGAATAGTAGGCCTTCCTACTATTTCTCTTAGCCTACAGCTCTTCTATGCTAAACAAAAATAAAAGAACGTGTGGTCATTATTTTTTTGTACAATTTATGCCTATTGACATCTGAATTAAGGGCAATTACGTCACACCGCGAAATATGGAATGACCCTTCTGTCTAGTTTTCACTTCAGTGAGAAATAAAAATAAACTTTCATTTAGTTGCAATAGAAATATGTTTTGTATGTAATGTTGTGTGAATGATATTTGCTCATAATGTGTATTGTTTTAAAGAAGAAGAAAAATGTATATTTTAACAGTACTATACAGGGTGGACGGAAACGTGTTATATTCTTCTGAGATATGGCTTATAGAAGTATGACTAACAAAAATTATAACATTTTGTGATACAAATTTTATGGTAAATTTCATTACCTCCGTTACATTTCGAGATTTTTAGGGTAGTGTAGAATAAGCTTTTTATGATCTGGATGCTTTGGTATTAATTTAGTCGCAAAAGTTACAGATATTGTTTAGTTGCCTAAAAGGAATGACAAATTTCAATTGTCAACTGGTTGTAATGTGGCCTTGTGACAACTGCAGCCAAGCTGTCTGAGGTAGAATTACGTCTGCCCCTCTGTAAGTACCTAAGTAAAATGATGGTGTACCATAGATACCTATGTCTACTGCTATTTATGCTCTGCATCATTGCTACATGGTACATTTAATTTTCTCAAATAACTCAAAATTCTTAATAGATTATTGATTCTATCAAAACTACTAGTTGGGAAAATTTGCTCATAATGACGTGAGACACAATTCGTGTGAATTAATGTAATATTTTTCCTTCCATCTTGTATTTACTGTATTGACATGTTATTTGCAGTACTGTAGTTAATACTATTCAGTAGCATTCTATAGAATACATTACATAGTGGGTAGACTCTAGACAAGTTTAAATTTGGAAGGAAAAGCCATATTCTACTAACATATTTTATTTAAGATTGGTTTGATTTTTGGTTATTTCCAACAAGCTTTAACCACAGTCAAGTATATACAGTCACGAAGCTCAATACGTAAGTTAGTAAATATGCATCCATAGATAGTTGCTAACCACTAGGATCGCTAATATCGCGTCACTACAGACAATGCAAAATAGTACCGGCACAGTCTATTTTTCCTAGCACCCTCACAACTCAAGCTTCGTGAATGTATACACTAGAGTTTGCTTTAACTACACACAGAAACGAATTTAACCTATTTACCGTGGCATTATTAATTTAAAACAATTCGATAATTACATTTGGGTAGGTTTGCTTTGTTTTTGTATATATGTAACCATAAGCCTATAATAAGTGATGATGAATTTCTGTGATAGTTAAGAGTTTTCCAAGAAGGAAGTTGGGCTTCTATAGCATGTGACACTTGAAACTTTCAACTTGCATTTTTCTTAAGTTCTACTGTGCGGAAATCTGTGACAAGTTAGATTAGATTAGGCTTTTCATATGGCTTGTATATACTAATCTGTGACAGGTTAGGTTAGACTTTTCATATTCCTTGATAAACGAACCTGTGACAGGTTAGGTTAGTTTAGGTTTTTGATGTGCCTTGCATATACTAAATCAAATGAAATATGCATTTCGTGTCCATTTTGAAGTTTTCTACTTTTTTTTTTTTTTTTTTCCATGTGTTAAATAAGTAATCACTTTTAGGTTATCTACACTGTTCAATTCTTTCCAATTTTTACCTGTTTCCTAATATGTTTCCAATTATTCTACTGACGTCCTATATGAATTCTTCACATTCCAAATTGTCTTTCCTCTGAAAATTGGACTATTTTTCCACTTATTTCGTCAAAAAGTCCTTCACTGGCATATGCTATAGAAAACACAGAAGTGGATCCCAGTATGCACTTCACAGGTGGTAAGAGTTGTGTATTGTATTGCTAATTCTCAACCACATTTTACAATGAAATAATTACATGAGTCCACGAAGTGACACATGGGGTCACAAATAACAAACATTTAAGTAATGTGTATGTGTGAACCTATTCCGTACTTTTGATTGTACAGTTGCTCCAAAAAAGATTGAGCACATAATTTTTCCAAAATATCTGTTGGGCATAACTGCACATATGTTATACCATCTCGATCAGTTCACACCATATGGAAAATATTGTAATATTTAAAGCCTTTTCCTCTGTCCCTAACTTCATTACATTATTCTGGAGAATGAAATGGTTGAATTTAATTGATTGACCTTTAAATTAATAACAATAACAATAATAATAATCCGAGACACGACAGCCCATGAAGGACCATGACTGACCAGCCGGCTGCTAGTCTCATGGCCCATGCCGAAGCAGAGGTGGACGATCATCCAACCAGAATTTGAGGTATCGTGTGGTTAGCACGATGATACCACCAGGCTTATACCTGGCTTTTGCATCCCACAATGCTGGGTGGGCACCAGTGCCATACCCTGGCCAAAATTTCATGAGAAAATTTCTTCCCCCATGAGGACTCGAACCAGCGTGCATTCCTCAATGCCAGTCCTTGGCAGGATGTCTTAGACCACGATATCGTGGCACAGGACTGACCTTGAAATTAGCTCATTCTAATCACTTATATTAAGAAATATACACATCACTTTTAATTAGGTATATCCATCAATGTTTGGTAGTATGATACACAGCAATATTCTACTCTCCTCTACTCTACTCTGCTACTGAAAGTTTACATAAATTATTAAGGCATAGAGAAAACGGGAGCATTTAGAACTACTCCCACTGCAACAATGGAAATGCTGTTAGGACTCACCCCATTACACATCTGGGTTCAGGCTGAGGCCTTCATGGCATTCCATAGAATCTGCCATCAGACAACTTTGTTCAATATTGAACACTTAATCACCTTAGACTCCCTTGGGACAGTGATGTTTATCGGATTCTCAATATGAGAACCGACATCTTGAAACCAAGGGTCTCATTTGATAACAAATTCACTGTCACTTACCCAGAGCGCAGTGAATGGGAAAGTCTGGTTAAACCTGAGAATAATAAAAGTCCAGTCTGGTATACTGATGGTTCTAAAATCAAGTCAGGAATTGGTGCTGGATTATTTGGAAATGGCACCAAGCTTTCTTTCAGTTTGGGTCAAAATGCCACGGTCTTTCAGGCTGAGATCTTTGCTATCTTAGCCAGTGTTAGGGAAAGTATTAGAAAAGGCTACAATCGTAGATAAATACTTATACTTTCAGATAGTTAAGCAGCGCTTAGGGCACTTGAAGCCCCCTTGGTTAAATCAAAACTGGTATTGGAGTGCCGCGAGTCCCTCATGTTACTGGCTGAACATAATACAGTTCAACTGAAATGGGTGCCAGAACATGCAGGGATTCACGGTAACAAAAGAGCAAATGAGACTGCCAAAAAGGGAACCAAGATCCCATTCATAGGACCTGAAACTGTGCTGGGACTATCTTCAAGACCAGTAAAGCAGGTTATCAGGGACTGGGCTCTCAAAAAACATCATAATCACTGGAACTCAAGTGAGGGCTGTAGACACTCAAAGGCCCTTATAAGAGATTTCAATAATAACAGGTCGAATGACCTGTTAAAATTGAGCAAAAAACAGCTCCGCTAGGCAGTTGGATTCCTTAAAGGACACTGCGCCCTCAAGAAGAACTTGTATAGGATGGGACATAATATCAACCCAACCTGTACTCGTTGTTCACAGGGAGATGAGTCTGTAACTCATTTATTATGCAAATGCACTCGCTCATCAAAGAGCTCTCATCTTTGGGAAACATTTTCCGAAGCTTGATGAGCTATCAACCGTCCCAGTCCGTAGTTTGATTGGATATTATGACGGGAATGTGCAATAGATCTTTTAGGTCGCAGTGCTAGGGCTGTTAAAGCCCTCCCCCTCTTAAATTCAATTCAATTCAAGGCATAGAGAAACAATGGAGATGGCGATTTTGATTCCGGTCCATTATTTATTTCTTTCCCTATGTTCAAGGTAAATTTACCACTTCATCTCATAGATGACTTTTTGGTTAATGTGTTTAAAGATAATATTTTGGGAAAAGTTAGTTAATTTTAATGTTTAATTCTTTAGTGTTTAGTATGAAAAATCAGGTTTCTTTTGTGTGTTCTAATGGAATATTTGAATAACATTTAAAAACTATGAACTTATAATCATATGTTGTTATATTTGTTGCTAGATGGCAGCAGAACTTAGTTCATGATCATTCATGAAATGGCAGAGCTCAGAGAAAGGTCAGCAGTTTTAGCTCTTGTGAGGGCAGGGTTTTTGGCATCTGAGGCCAGTCGGAGACATGGCATTCCTGCTTCTACAGCTAGGCAATGGGCCAAGTTCTATGGGGATAGTGCACAGGTAGCAAAGAGGCATTCTACAGGTCAGCCACGCAACTCTATCAGTGCAACAGACTTAGGGATCCGGAACTTAAAAATTATATCTCTGCTAGAAAGGTTTATTTGATGGATGCTGAAATATTTGATCACCTCACATATGCCATGGAAATGCTGAACTTCGCATGAGAAGATGTAATCTTCACTCATCATGAGGTCACATTTTCGGACGGAGATGTGGGGCAACTTCGTGCATACCGTGAATCCAACGCCAGATGTGATCCTAAATACATTGCCACTACTCACAGAAGTGGCCATTTGTACTCATCTCACAGTGCCGGGATGCTACTGAGGCTCCCAGGAACTCTCAATGCTGCGATATATTAAGACCTTTTGAGTCTTTGATTGATTCAATCCCTTGACCTAAATTATCCAGAAGGGCAGTTTATTCACTTCCAGCAGGATAATCATCCAGTTCATACATAAATGATGGTTCAATAGTGGTTTGATCAGCAGCAAAGGATCAAAGCAGTACCTTGGCATCAGAATTCTCCTGAGCTGAACCCCATCGAGAATGTTTGGGCCTAATGAAAAAGACTCTTCGAAAACACTGTCGCCAACCAACAACCAAAAGATGAGCTCTGGTCGATGGTACTCAAGCATTGGGAAAAACATGCTGTCAAAGAGGATTACTTCAAAGACCTAGCTGCTTCTAAGCCCGATCGACTTCGAGAAGTCATACAGCAGCAAGGTTGATAGACATCTTGTTAATTTTTTTTGTCTCGGGTAGAGATGGAAATCACATCTTAAGGCTGGCATTTATTTTTTCCTCTTGTTTTCTTTCTCTCTTTCTTGTATAGGTTTAGACCCCACAGCCAAAAATTAAACTTATGAGTAAAGTAAAGTATACTCTACATACTATATTGACTATACATTAATGTATAGTTTTGTCCACATCTCTCATAACAATGTGCAATGAGCTCAATTAAAAGAAAAGTTGGTAGAAGGATTTGAATCTGGTCGATTCCAATCGGTACTATACTTCTAATCATGTAGCTATCATGCAGCTCTCCGATTTGTTCTTTCTCTTTCTTCCATATTCAAATAAGGATCCGGTTAACATGTAAACCCCTAGTAGTTGATATAGCGTCGTTAAATAACCAACTAAAAAAAATAAAAAAAAAAATGTAAACTTACCTGAAATGCAGAAAACATACTTGTGTGAACACAACGTCTGGACTCTTTCATATGCGCTGTCAAGAGTGTGCTCAATCTTTTTTGGAGTGACTGTACATAGTAATATTCTATATGCCCTTACTTTCTGAATGCACCTCGTATTTATGCTGTTATGATTGGTGCTTATAGTAAGATACACTTAAGCCTTTTCGAGAAAAAAGTTAACAGGGAGTGTTAATAAGCATGTTAGTGATAAACGGTGACATTCTTTTGCGTAACCTAATCTCAACTATTTGTAGGTAGACTGGTTGGTTCATTTTTGTGAATTGATTTAGGCCTATTAGTTAACTTTAGCACTAGAGCCATTCTAGGCACTTGGATGTGACATTTACATATTTATTAGAAGCAGAATTCTAATTTTTTAGCAACTCTTTTAATTCCGAAACAAATGGGTAATAAATAACTCTTAACTACAATATACAGTGCATCTGAGCCATCTAGATCAGAAAATTGATCACCCACATACCAGGAAAGAAGCCAGGTCTCTACTGCTAAATGAGGATGCATGCTCTTGAGAGTTCACTGGATCTGGATTAAAACTTAGATATATGTAAAAAACAACATTTGGTACTCACCTTGCTCATAGAAGATGCTGTACCAGTATGTGATGTCCATTTTTTTACACGTATTTCACACCTCATAAATTTTACATTCACACGCATCAATTCTTCTATTGTAATGGGCCTAATTGCTCAGAATTAGTCTTATTGGTATTCCACCGTGTCTAGGAACTGTATATAGTTCATCTAGCATAAACTTTGTGTTTTGACATTTCCCAGAGATAAAAATCATTAGCTGTTAGGTTTGGAAATGAGCAGGCCATAAATTCCTGCTTATAATTCTGTCTGCAAATATCCTGTGCACCTCAGTCGTGAATTTGTTTGCACTATGGGCTGTGGTGTTGTGTTGTTGAAAATGCACTGAGAAAAGTTCTGCATACATGAAATCATTACAAAGTGGTTCCAAAATGTGACTGATGTACTTCACACTGTTTATCATTTCTCCATAGAAAAGTGGTCCAATATTCTATGGTGACTGATGGCACACAACATACCCATTTTTGCATTGTACAATGCTTATGCACAGTACCTGAGTTCTGTGATGACCAATATCTGTTACTCTGTAATGTTGTGTTGCCATGCAAATGAAACCACGTGTCATTGAATAAGAAAACTGATTTGGAATCAGTTTCTTCATTTATTTTTCTAACACCCAATTACAAAAGTTAGGCCTGTGATTTTAATCTTGGACTCCTCCAGATGCTTTACAAATTTCTGTTTCCTGTGCTAAACATCTCAAGAGACTTTAGACGACTATGCTTTAGGATTGCTCCAATTTCACAAATTTTCTCTTTCGTAAGAACACTGCACTGTTGGCTTCTTTTTCCGTCATTTAGAGAACCTATTTCCTGGTGTCTATCAAATAACCTTAGTATTGTTCATCTGGAGGTATTGGCCTGTCAGGATTTTTACGTCTGGATTCTGGCATGGTGTACTGCACAACTTCCTATTTTTTATGTATGTGTTTATGTATATATGTTCCCTTAATGAATATCTGTTTACCATTGCCTCACAACAACTGACAGAACGAATGGCATGCACTCAATCATAGTCAAACACTGTCACTGCTGAATATGAACGTCTCCTAGCGGCGGATGCATGGGAATCTATGAGATAAGCTGGTGAACAATTTCCCAAACTAAATGGCTAAGATGCATAATTATAAAGACAATTTATTAGTCTACAAAATATGTTTCTGATGATACAAATTTCAAACATCATTATGGGAGACTTAGTGCCTTTTTTTTACATTATTATCTCTGAAGTGTTTGTGAAGTTAGATATTTATTTTTTATCAGTTAATGAGGTTTCATTTCCTAAGATGACGTCTTGTGCAAGTTTAGTTTTCATATGTTAGGAGAAAATCCACAACAATTAGGGAGAACATAGAAATTTTACTTGAAGCAAATAACGCAATAGGTTTGGAAGTAAATCCCGAAAAGACAAAGTATATGATTATGTCTCGTAACCAGAATATTGTACGAAATGGAAATATAAAAATTGGAGATTTATCCTTTGAAGAGGTGGAAAAATTCCAATATCTTGGAGCAACAGTAACAAATATAAATGACACTTGGGAGGAAATTAAACGCAGAATCAATATGGGAAATGCCTGTTATTATTTGGTTCAGAAGCTTTTGTCATCTAGTCTGCTGTCAAAAAATCTGAAAGTTAGAATTTATAAAACTCTTATTATATTACCAGTTGTTCTGTATGGTTGTGAAGCTTGGACTCTCACTTTGAGAGAGGAACAGAGATTAAGGGTATTTGAGAATAAGGTTCTTAGGAAGATATTTGGGGCTAAGAGAGATGAAGTTAGAGGAGCATGGAGAAAGTTACACAATGTAGAACTGCACGCATTGTATTCTTCACCTGACATAACTAGGAACATTAAATCCAGACGTTTGAGATTGGCAGGGCATGTAGCATGTATGGGCGAATCCAGAAATGCATATAGAGTGTTAGTTGGAAGACCGGAGGGAAAAGACCTTTGGGGAGGCCAAGGCATAGATGAGGGGATAATATTAAAATGGATTTGAGGGAGGTGGAATATGATGATAGAGACTGGATTAATCTTGCACAGGATAGGACTGATGGTGGGCTTATGTGAGGGTGACAATGAAGCTTCAGGTTCCTTAAAAGCCATTTGTAAGTAAGTAAGTATATTATCTGGAGCAGTCATACATACCTAGTGAAACCTGTGAAGCATATTGTTAAGAGACACATCCATAGGAAACTTCCTGAGTCATCATTTTATATGTAACAATTGAAATGCAGCTTTGACACTGCCAGGGCCGCATTTACAAATGGACTACAACTCGGGGTGGAAAGTCTTGGGAAGGGGTGGCAAATTTTTGGGAGTAGCATTTTTTGTACCATATCAAACTGGAAATTTAATGTTGCACGCATATAACACAAGCATTTTACATTTGTATAGAATATCGAAGAAATAGATAATTAACTAATATCTAATAGAAAATATGGTTGTCTAATTATAATGTAACAGTCGAGATTCCATTGTCGCATAATTAAAGCTTGTAAGTTGCTTAATTGTTACATGACAGCTCATGTTCTTTCAAAGCAAAATAGCTCCTGCTGTATGCAAACATTGGAAACTTATTGATCAAATACCTGAAATTTAACCCCATTGTATTTGCTGTAAGTTATTGTCACTGAGTAGTTTCTGTGGACTGACACTCCACAAGCGAATAAAAGGGCTTAAATTTATTTATAGGCCTAATTATCAAGAAGTTATGGAAAAATATTTTTTAGAAACTATTTATCTTCGCAAGAAAATGATTCATTCTCTTTCACTGATATTTTTTTCTCAGTGTCTATATCCAAGATTTCAGCAGTCTGAATGTTCTCTTCTTCCTTTTGTTCATCATTATATTCAGCCTCATTTTCATCAATAGTTTCAGAACACTTCCAACAAATGCTGGATACAGTTTTCCTCTTCCTCGTATGTAGTTATATACAGTAATTCATTATCATTTTATCCTAATAGTAACAATAGTAACTGCAGTATAGTTTTAACTGATGTTGCAGGTCGCTGCCAACTCTTGCTTCACAACTGTTAATAACTGACAAACAAATACGTATTCACAGTTTGAAATCTACACCAATAGTGAGAGGTCAATTGTTGAAAGATATGAATATTGGGAAGAGGGATGTGTGACAGCTACGCAGGAAAATCATTAACAATTGTCATTGGAGCAACAATTTGCATGCTGTGACCAATAGAAGGTTGAGGAGCCCATGCAGTAATTTCAAAACCATTTCTTTATTAATTAAATGTTTGAGCTTCCAGCAGTTTTCAAAGCTTATAATTTAATTTGACTGATGTGACAGATATGTATTATTAATCTTGGCAGTTGGAATGGACTAGTACACAAGTTATGATGTGCTTAGAAGTGGGTATCTCTGATTGCTAGATTACAACAGCTTAAATTCTTAATTATTAAGGTAGGATGTGATGAAGATTACATGGGGCTGAAAACAGAAAACAGTCAAAAGTGAAATTAGAAAAGAACAGAAAGTGTTTTAGTAATTTAACACATAGAACAGAGATTTTTTTTTTCAAAGTTGCTAAAAATAAGATGGGGCATTCTTTCAGAAACCAATAGAGTACATCTTCAGTGTTATGTGATACGAATTCTGTTACAACTAATTACAGTAGTGAAAGTGAAATTAATGGCAATCTCGATCAGTTCCTACATAATGGAAATAATGCCAGTGATGAGTGTGGAAATTAAATGAGTAAGATTAGTGATGGTGCAGCATTCTGGGCAGTAAACGAAGCAACTAGAGACTATTTCACTAGTCAAGGGGCAAAACAAAATTTAGAAGATTTCAGACCCAGCAAAAGGAGGACGGTGATCGCTGGAGGTACCGTATTACATCATTGACATTTATAATTATATTTAATATCGTTTGCTGTGTACAATTCCTCCTTTTTGCTATTTTCATTTGAATATTGCTTATTTAATTCAGTTCTCTTTCGTTTCGATTAAATTTACATAGATCATTATGTATGTTGAAATAAAATTTTTAAATGGCCTGGGATGGCAAGAATGTTAAATACAGCCCTGGATACTGCAAAGAAAGGAGTCATGTGTGATGTCCTGCATTGAATAATTTCAGGGGAAAAGATTGTTCCAGGGCCGGGTATTGATCCTGGGACCCTTTGCTTAGCGCACAAATGCTCTACCGACTGACCTACCCCAGGAACTATACACGACACCGTCACAATTCTTCCCTTTATATCCACACAACTGAAATGGGCTGACAAGACGCCACAACCCAACTTTCAGTGCACACAATTCTGTGTGACTTAAATTGTGGCTTTCTGTTAACGTACAGACAGTAACAAATATATTATGCAAATCTGGCTTTTAAGTAGAAGCTCCCTTTAAAGCAGGTTTGAATAATATCAAGGGAAAATCCGGGGCTGCATTCGGGCATGAGTTCGGCTGATTACCTGTTTGGCCATTTTTGGAGGTTTTCCGAAAATTCTATGTCGAACACCATGACAAATCTATGGACCCATCTTGCTATCTCCAATTCTAGCGACTTTAGGTAATCTTGTAGTTGATACAGCATCTTTAAATAACTGATTAAGGGGGGGGGGGAAGAAAAATAGTGATTCTTTTGAAGGTTAAGCCTAATAATACATCTTTGTACTACAGCACTTTTTTCAGTAATGTCATGTTCTGTAAATAAGAAGCTACATAAATCATTGAGTAGGGATGTTACAGCTATTGTGGGCACCAACAATATGACACGGCATTTTCATTTTTATGAACTCAGCTCAGATCAAGGGTATATTTCAGGCCTGGCGGATTCTGGCGGCATCCAGGTGTTATTTTTCGAGGCCAGGCGGTGCCAAGACACTTATTTTCATATTGTCATCAAATTTACGTTAAAAAAGTATACTTTATTCATAATTAAACAATTTCATAGTAAGGTCTACTCTGCAAACCTAACAACCTCTATAACTAGATCCGAACACATGTATTTTCGTCTGACATATTTTCTACGGAAATAGTGGTGATGGTGGTGGTGATGAGATGGCAGCGGCAACTGAGGCTACTACCAGTACTATCGAAGTCTCAGAAACAGGACACATTTTTTGTTTAGGAATACACCACTGGCTGAGTTTGATTTTATGCAAACTTTATTTTAGTTTTGCAGTATTAATTTAGTAATTTACAAAGCACAACAATGTGCATTTGCAATATAGAAAAGTATATAGGAAAAATATGGTGTACACCAGTTAAGAAGACAAAATAGCTTATAGTCACGAACAGTAATTTTGATGCATGCGAAATGGGGACTACAATCAGTTGCAGTCAGTGGCGGTTTTAACATTTTTGCGCCCCTAGGCATAATGTAAAATATGCGCCCCTTCTCCAAACATATATTTTAATATCTACGTATATACACTCAGGGACAAAAAACCCGGACACTTAGTGTTCAAAGGGACTTCTTTTATGTTAGAAATTGTTAATCAAAAGTCTAGTAGGTTATGAAATTAATGATTTTAAATGATAGAAAAACACATTTAAAACAAAGGATCGTGTAATTAATCATAAACACATTATTAGAAATGAAATATTTTCGTTAGAACGTAAAGGGCGTAAAACCAGTAACAATATTTTTTCAGCTGTGGCTCACATGTTCCATGCTTGTGACATTGAAATCACATTTTTAGTAACGTGTTTTACTCCCTCGGCATTGGATAACTGCATCCATACGTCTTGCCATGCCTTGAATCAGGTTAGAAATGGCTTTTTGAGGAGTGTCCCACAAGTGCTAAATTGAATTCATGTCAGGACTCCTTGCTGGCCATGGTAAAACATGAATCTCCACTTCTTGCAGATAATCTCTGGTAACGCGAGCGACGTGTGAGCGTACATTGTCGTGCATTAGAAGAAAACCATTGCCTATATATGGAACAAATGACACCACATGATGGACCAAACATTCATTTATGTACATATCAGCTGTTAGATTTCCATCTATGAAAACCAACTCCGTACGAGAATTCATACACACTTCTGCCCAAACCATCACTCCACCATCTCAAAATGGCGACCTGTCGGAAAATCGTTCCCCTCTCCTCCAAATTCTTTCACGTCCACCAGGTGAGCATAGATTGAAACGGAACTCGTCTGTAAACAGAACACAGCTCCACTGTTCATTTCTCCAGGCTCTATGATCCTGTGCAAAACGCAGTCTTTCGACGCGATGCATCCTGAGTAATCTGGGACCAGTTGCAGCTTTAGCTGATATCAGTCCATTTGCTTTCAATCTCCTTCTTACTGTTTTGGCCGATATTGGACGTTCATGAATGTCAACAAACCGTTGGGCTACCATTGTAGCTGGCAGGTTGCACTACCTAAGAACTGATAACAACATGCGCCTGTCTTCATTTTGAGTTATGTATCGCAGACGACCCGAACCTGGTTTCTGGTGTATTCTTGTGTCTCTCTCAAATGTTTTAAGGCATCCTGAATGGTATTTCTAGGCATATTCATGACATCTGCGACGTAACGTACACTGCATCCATAATCATTTAGAGCAACGGCTACAGCAATATTTTCGGGTCGCATTCTTTAAAAAGATAAAGTGTGACTACCAACTTACACTCAAAACACCGACATGTGAAAATTAAATAAATAGCGACAATAAAGAACAAAAACAGACACAAATTCTGTAGTAACTGAGACTTTCTACAACTAAATGGGGTATCTCATAATAATGGCTTGTTTACACGAATCCATGGTAACGAAATGATCACAGATTGATGGGTGTTAAATTGCATGGCCTACTAAAACTCTAACATATATGTAATTTTTCTTTTTATAAAACAAGTGTCCGGGTTTTTTATTCTTCACCTGACATAATTAGGAACATTAAATCCAGACGTTTTAGATGGGCGGGCATGTAGTACGTATGGGCGAATCCAGAAATGCATTTAGAGTGTTAGTTGGGAGACCGGAGGGAAAAAGACCTTTGGAGAGGCTGAGACGTAGATGGGAGGATAATATTAAAATAGATTTGAGGGAGGTGGGATATGATGATAGAGACTGGATTAATCTTGCACACGATAGGGACCGATGACGGGCTTATGTGAGGGCGGCAGTGAACCTGCAGGTTCCTTAAAAGCCATTTGTAAGTAAGTTAATTTTCATAAAGAGATACAACATTAGAAATGTTTTTCCAATCTGGAATGTCAAGAGTAGCGTTTGTGGTCTTCCCTCCAAACAATTTACATTGCGCACAATAAACGGCACTGGTGCTACAGCAGTATATACTAAGTAATCATGCAAAGTTGATTCACCATTAAAAATTCACGATAAAATACATTATTGCTGAGATATCTGGCTTTACCGACTATCACCCTTCGTGAATTAGAGAAATCAGTTACAATTCTGAATAATTTCACTCTGTAGAAAAACGTCAATTGAGGCGCTGACATGGGAAACGTTGTAGGCCTAACTCATGAAAATGAAATTGTACATGCGAGGCGAAAAATAGTTTGGAGAACACCAGTAATTATATTTATTAAAAAAACTGCATTTTTATTGAAAAAATATCAGCAAGCAGAATTTATCTAAGGACGAATCTTTATTCTGCTAGTACGAAAGTAATCGAAAAGCACTCTGTTTACTGTCACACAGTGGAGTAGGTCAGGCACTTCGACGAATGGTGACACTATCTTCCCGAAGCATACCCCGTGGACTTCGCACACCTGCCGTCTTTTGTCGAGCTTCGAAACGAATCGAGTACATCTACTGATTGCCACTGTTTCCACTCCATTGACACGGGCGCTTACTGTTTTTCCGTGACAAAACGGAAAATCGGTTTTTTCTGAGTTACAACCTTTCCCATGTCACCGCCTCAATTTTTGACTCATTAACACACCACTCCCCAACATAATCACTAATAAGGTTATTACTTATCTTGAGTCATCGTTTCTTTCTCATTTACTTCTGTCACTACGGCTGCAGTGTTATCACATATAGACTATCAGCACTGATTGAAATCGTACCAGCAACATTTCTTATGAAATATGTATCTACTCTACCAGGCGTTTTTATAAATTTAGCTAATTTTCTCGCTTTTCCTTTGCTTATTTACGGAATGCCGCCCCACTTAATTTTGCGCGTTTGTTTTTTCACTCATGTTCATGTCGCGTACGTGACTGTCGACAAAACAAAAGAAAGGATGACATTTATACTACATGTTAATAAAAATTGTCTAACCACTTCAAAATCGTACTAGCACAAAGCGTTCTAAGAGAACGACAATGAAAATAATTTAAATTTAATTATGCGTCTACGTTTTTCCAAGTTGTGAAACAATAACACAATTCCAGACGGCAATTTATTGTTGGAGTGAGCCTCAGAAACAGACTGCAAGTTAGTAATAATATTTAAAAAATCGTGTTGTCGATTGTCGTCTTATTTTAAAATTGTGTATTAATTTTTGTCAGCTTTTAAGTGCAATTATAAAAAAAATAAAATATTGATGAAATTAAAAAAAATAGTGCAAAATATACCGCCTCTAGACCCGCGCATAGTGGGCCTATAGGTAAATTCGCCTCTGGTTGCAATCCTCAGAGGTTTAGGAGGATTTTGCTATACTAAGATTATATCGTAAACTAACCATAATTTTTTTTTTCATGAAATACTTTTGTAACAGATTTGCCAAGTTTTCGCAATGCAAATAAGGGTAGTTGCAACCATTTTACTAGAGGAAAATACGAGGAATTTCTGAGAGACAGAAATCTATGAACACCTCAGAATAAATTCGTGGAAAGAGAACCATTTTGTTGTCAAATACTTTTCACGTGTTCACGATTACTGCGCACAATTAAACAAGAATTTTTGTACCAATAATTGTCCATATTTGCTTCGTTTTCACGTTTCTAAATACATTGTTGTTAGTAATAAAGTAACTGTTTGCTATGATACAGTATTTATTCAGTTGCCACTTACCATTCACGCACACATCCATAAAGTGTTACGTGAAGAAACTACGTATCAATTTAAAGACCCGGGAATCAAATTGTCTCTTTTCGTTCACTCGTGCCATAGCACGTGAATGATGTAATACGAAATCATGCAGTTACTAGACGGTGAGGTCTCTTCAGAGTTCAATTTAAGAAAACTGAATTAAGCTGTTTATGGTAAGATAACTTTCGGCGTTTGAACCTCGGACTCATTTCGCCATCGTTAATTCACATATCAGTTTCACCATTTATACTATAGCCCGGGTTAAGTTCACTTTGCGGAGTGCTGTACTCGTACAAGAGTGCGGCCGTTCGGCAACCCAATCATTCACAGAACAGGAGTGGTAAGCACAATAAGTGCAAGTCTTTGGGTCTCTCCTCTGTACAAGAGAGAAATAAAGGTTATGAATGAGTGGTTAGTGTTTTCTATTCGAAACCTCAATGAAATCATTGCATTATAAATAAATGTATTAGGTATTCAAGTTTTCATAACTCATATGCCCATGACACTGTGTACTTGACTAAAATCCGTTCCGCAATTGACTCGTTGAACATGTCTGCACTAAAGTATATTACACAAATTGTCATATATTTGTCGGTAGATATGCGGTATTTCATGACCATTAAACAATAGGTTCGTCTGCAATGTTTTTAATTAATTGAATCAATATACCAGGTGAAAGAATGTGTTTCATTATTGTCGTATATCTAGTTTCATGGAACCTGAGTGATTCTTGCTTGCTACCTATCCCGTCTTGTGCTTGGCTCACTCCCAATAAATTGATGAACACATTTTACTGCGCTTTGCATCCCAACACGAGCAGAAAATATATTGTGTTTCGTATGTTTGTGACTTTACCTATTCCGAATGTTCTAATATTTGGTCAAATTAGTTCTATGAGCTATTAAATTACAGTAGTTTTATCAGTTTTACACTTAACTTTTTTTTTTTCTGGGGTGTGTTCATCTGCAGGTTTTACCAAAAAATTCAAGTACAGTTTTTCATTAAAACATTCAATAGCTTTGAAAATTAAATTAAATCTTAGAAAGCTATGTTTCTATCAAGATAATATTACAGGGTATGACAAAGACCGTTAAAAATTTGATACTAAGTTATACATCACGTGGTAAATTACCAGCGGAAAATATACTCTAGAAAAGAGTCCCAGGCCTTCCAACATTTTCTCACATTTCCCCATTAATCACACACACACACACACACACACACACACAAAGAAATAAAACTACTTGAAAAGCACTTCACTATTCACAAAGCCGTCACCAACTGCGCTTATAATACTAAAATGGGAGACGTTCGGTATAATTACGATAGAGTAGTATCTAAATTAGCATGCTTCTGATAAAATTATTGCGTTACTATAAGTAGGCCTATATATGGTTGAAGAAGGGTATTGATATAGCTAGCACAATCATTTTTATTCATATATGCGTATATTTATTTAGATTTCCAAATAAACTTAAAACCTTTCTTAAGTGTCTGAGTTTGCATTTTTCATATAAATGTTGTCTACCGTCCGGTAACTCCCTGTGCTCCATTCCATTTTCCATTGAGGACCACCTTTATACTCATGGCTATGACTTTTGCAAGTGAAAGTACATCAATGCAGCCAGTCAACATTCTAAGTGATATTTTAGCGTATAATTAACTAAATATACTACAGTATATGCAATTATTAATAACCTACGATTCATTGCTGCGTATATACATAGTGGAATAATGTCATATAACACGTGTGATAAGTTCGTTGTGATTGCATTTCTTTAAATGAGTGTGGGGGGTGGAATCGAGTATAGCAATATAGCTTTTCATCTGTCAGTGTTGAATATGGCTGCAACTTGTAAATAGACCAACTGTGGTGCAATCTATATTAGGATTAATTTGTCATATAATTTTATTATTTTACAACAGTAATTACATATATATGCTAAACTTAAATTTTATTCTAATTAATTGGTAAAAAATCAATGTTTTTATAATTGATTGAATTGTGCAATGTGTCATAAATCTGTTGAGTGTTGCGCATCGAGACCTTCTGTCTTGTCTTTATACTGTTAATATACCGGTACATATAGCTATACCTTCACTCGACCGCCAGAGGTTTTTCACTTTTTTGTGGCAAGAATTGTTTGGGAAAGCTATAAAAGTTTGTATCTCGCTCACACATCGAATTACCCCCACTCCCTTAAATTTGAGTTCTGTCAGCGACCAATAAAAAGACCTCTTTCAGTTTTGTGTCACTGATGGCTGGAAATACAGTAGGTGTATTTCTCTTACAATTAGATTCAGAAATTTTTATCCAGTTCCATCTAAAATTCTTAACATATATTTTAAAGAATCAGAATTTTATGTAAAGAGATGGTTAGATTACCTTACCCTGGTCAGTAAGTGGAACATTTTTCACATTATTTTCAACATTTGTGAACGTGTGTCTTTCTTAGGCAAGTCCATCCTTTCGCACTAGTGCTTTGTCTCGGTTGTCTCATAAACATAATAAATAAAAACATTAATAAACCCAGAAACGAAAAAATAAAGCAGCTACGGTACATACTTTTGAGCCACATATTCCTCACATTATTTTAATAACGTTGAAAATGATGGCCATATTTTCATGCGTTTCTTTCACGTCTACTGCGTGTTCAATAGGAATAGGTGGCATCTTGTTACCTTTAAATAAAAGCATAACTTTCAACCTAAAATAATTGCTATGCATCGATAAAAAAAATCCCAATACCTCACTTTAGTTCACATTGCTGATGTGCAGACCTAATACTGTGGTTGAAATAGCCTGTTCCTTCAGAACTAGAATGATAAGCTTGCCATACATCCCGTAAAGAAAGAGACAGTTCCCTTCTTTGGCCTAGGTCAGTGGTCGTCAGCACTCGCTGAAATGGGTAGAGTGTAAGCGGTGCAAGGAAATCTGCTCCGTCATGCACAAGGGAGAGGTAGAAGGCGTACCCGCCAGCAGTCATGAATGCACGCTGGTGCTGTAAGAGACTTGCGGGTAAGAGACGCTAGCCCGAGGGTGCACTCTGCTGACGACCGTTGGCCTAGGTGTCCGACGTCCCCGTAATTTTTTTGTCGGGACGCGCTAAAGTTCCGCATATTTGTAATTTGTAATTCAGTAAATACAAAAATATTCTTTGTTCTTAACTTCTATGATAAAATGTCTAGCTTTCATTAATCAGGTAATCTTGTCGTACTTTAATTTTTATTGTAATTGTAATTGTAAATTTAATGTTAATTGTAATTTTATTGTTCATATTATAGTTGTAATCCCCTGGTAGAGGGGCAGCGAAGGCCTGACGGCCTTATCTCTACCAGGTTAAATAAATAAATACTAAATACTAAATGAATGAACTACGTATGAAGAGTACTGTTAGAGAAAATGATCCGTGCAAAGTCAAGTGACGTAAATAAACTGACACTAATAACAGTAATTTCTAACTTCAATGTCCTTACAAAAACGTCGATAGTAAAAATGTCCCGTATTTTCGTGAGACATTATGGCAGACTTATAGAATGATCATCTGAAGGGCAGGCAGGATATTTCATAACGTTGAGCGTCCCTTTCAGACCTATGTGAATCAAGTACAAGCAGGTCGTCACTATGTTGTATGGCTATTATGGCTGACACCACTGCATTATACAAATAATTTAATATCCGTTAGACCAAAGTAACAGTCGGTCACGTGATATTAAGGTTTTCGCTAAATCATTGCAGCCACAAAAGACATGGCTTTTTTTTTCTTCTACCATTTGAGTAAAATTACAAAGCAAGAGCGATGATAAACTTGTGGAGCCCAAAGCTTATCCTGGTCACCCAGTGGACATGGAAAGTAGAGTTCTTAAGGTTTTGTAATTATGCGTGTAAAGTTAAAGTTTTTCTTTCATGATTTCGAAGTAAATTTGCCACGAACATAATAGCAATTATTAGGATAGTTTACACACCTGCGAACTTCAGAACTTGCAATGGCGCCGTGTGTTTGTATATGTTGGCATTTAATTTGTAAAGTTATATCACCATGATACAGAATTTCAATCGCACTTTTAAATTCAGTCTCACTTGGCTTTCTCCACACTTTCTTTGTTATTGATTGAATGATTAAAAGAATGAGTGAATTAATTAATTAATTTATTTGTTAATGTGATTTTACTGCTGCGGGTGGAATGACCACTTCGGATCCAGTTTTGATCTCCCCTTGAAAAACCTAACCTTCATTTAATAAGGGTTTTGATATAGGCACTTTTTCGTAGAACAGAATAAAAGTTTTGTCAATAAATGTAATGATTCTTTCAGTGTCCAGTGGCGGTTTTTGTTGCTCACTCTCAGTGACGTGCACGAGGATGTCTATTTAGTTTTCCTTTACCGGTATATGTAATTTGTAACTGAAAAACTGAGCCCAGAGGATACTTAATTGTGTTAAATTCGAATTTAAGATGTAAAAATCAAGCAACTTCACATGATTTTCGATTACAGAATAGCAGTTGACTAGTGTTACTTTTCACAAATTTACGCAAAATGTCTGTAAGTGTATTACGATAATTTTAAATATTTTGTATTTATTCAAGATTTAAAAGTGACATGAATATTAAGGCTGACTTGGACGAGCTCATCAAGTGGGGTACATCGAACTAGCCTCGTAGCTTGTTACAGGAGGTCCTTGCATTCACGCGATTCTGCAGTTTATTCTTATTCTTACATATGTTAAAATATATTGTACCTTGCTTTAGCTCACTCACGCGTAACACTTTCGTTTATGACAAGAAATATTATTTAACAGTGGGACGCTTTTTTTACTTGGTTTTTTAACGACGCTGTATCAACTACGAGGTTATTTGGCGTCGATGGAATTGGTGATAGCGAGATGATATTTGGCGAGATGAGACCGAGGATTCACCATTAATTACCTGATGTTTGCCTTACGGGTGGGAAAACCTCGAAAAAACCAACCAGGTAATCAGCCCAAGCAGGAATCGAACTCGCACCCGAGTGCAACTCTGCATCGGCAGGCAAGCTTGGTTTTTAAGAACAGACGCATGCGAGGTGCGAGGCCGGAGCTGCGTACCATCTTCGCAATGACGCTGCTATAGTGAGGATCACGTAAGTTCAGTTCCCAAACAGCAAATATTTCCGCCTTGTCAGTGTTGCCAACTGTTACCAGATATCACCACATGTAGTAAAATCACGATCCTATGTACTGAACAAGCCCCTACAGCCTCGGCTGCGCGAAACGAGGAAACCGGGGCAAATTGAACGCTGCGCTTGCCGCCATATTGTTGGAGAGCAGACAAATAATAGCAGTGCGTAAATCACGCAATTTAACGCTGTGCTGATCTAAAATTGACATATTATGGCCATTTTCGACGTTTAACGTAAAATTAGGACGAAATAAACATATTCAAAGTTTCATTGATATGTTTTAGAACATTAAAGAAAAGAAAATACGTATGCAGCAATTTATAGAAAACATACTGATACATCCATAAATAGGCCTACACAATACACATTATAGATTGTATAATTTTACGATAATCAGCAAATTGTTAGGTTTCAGAGAATCTAAAATTATATTAACATATCAACTCTTAGATCACAAGACATAAATATATGCACCTTGATTACACAAGTTCTTGTTATAATCAAATTCCTAAGTGAAATAAATATGCGATAATTAGTATAGACTTGTTGTTAAGTTTTAGAGAATCAAAAATAAATTATATTACCGGTACTTTTAGACCACAGGACATAGGTAATCTGACAAAATATAATATGCGAAGGTAGCCAAATTACATTGAATTCATTCTTCAATTAATAAAGGGAATGCTATCAATTATAAAAAGTATCGGTACCTAATACATTGCAAACAATAGGTAACGTGAAGACCTAAAAACTAAACAATCACTTTATGCAAGATAAAAAAAACCACATACTTTTTGTGTGGATTTTTTACATATTGCATTTTTATTTTAAATAAATAAAATAGATATATTATCATTGCTTGCGGAATGATGTTACATAATTTTTATGCACATATGCAATATCAATAAGATGCCATTCCTTGCTTTTGTTAATAAAATATATCCGGCAAAATGTAAAAGAGTTATTTATAGGTGAACTCTGAATCATAAATTCACAAAGGAGGCTTAGCTATTATAGCTATTTATTTATTTATTATCTGTATATTTATTTATCCATATATGGACCTTGAATGAAAGTTTATTATCTTGCAGATAAATTCATTTACATAATAAAAACAAAAAGTTATCTTTCCACTAATGTTTTAACATCTGATGTGTAAGTCTAAATAATTCACTCAGTGGGATTTCTCTACAGTCTGATATACCTGTACTAACAATTAAGTATTCTTTATTGTCGTAAACTACTGATTGATTTTTAATGATATTGATATTGTAACAACAGAGATAATATTATATCGTATCTTTTGCAAATAGCTTGGGAAATTAAACAGGGATGGTATTATCGCCTCGCTTTCATGGTTAACATTCGGCAGGTCTTTGAGCGGCCTCATGCGTTCGGCAGGTCTTTGAAATTTAATTGTATTATTGTTTTCAATTTCTTGTGTCGCCGCTCCAATCACTCGCCTCAATTTCAATAATGCAACCAATAAGCTGCGTCAATTATTATTAAATGACACTTACTTGTCTAATCCACGTAGACTAAACCCGAGGTTGCAATGTCTTGTGCTGAGGACGAACATTAAGGTATGTGATTAAAAATTATTATTAAAGAGTTATTATTAAGAGTTAAGAAAGCCAACGTACTCGTATATGAAATAATAATAATAATAATAATAATAATAATAATAATAATAATAGCCATTTAACAATATAACAAACTAGTGCTTATTCTTATCGAGAAAGTAGACGTGACAACGTGACGCTTAGAGTGAAACGTACAGAGCAATAATTGGTCGGCAAAATTATTTTTTTAAACCACACCGCACGTTATTGTATGATGCCGACATGTTAAGCATGAGTCCGCGGCGATAATATATCATCTTTCAAAATTATATTGCCATTACTTTCACACTATTCACTAAAAACACCCGAGACAAAACAAAGGACAAATATGACAATCGTGTTTACCGCTCAATTCTACCAGTAGCATGGCGGCGTAAACATGTGCAGACTGGTTTCAATTTTGGACAGCACACCAGCGCTCTGTGTGAGTCTAGTATACTATTATAACGTCTTTGGTACTGAATGACTTCTTTACTCACCGTACTTTACCTTAATGTTGGAAGGTTATTCTAAATAGTTTCAATAATAATGAGAAATGTATTGCTATGTTCTATTCTTTTATTCCTTTACATTATTATTAGTATTAGCATTAATAGGTTACTAGACGTAAATATACAACAAAGTATAGTATATAATATTCAAGAATCAAATCTGTTCCAAGACCAATTAAATTATTGTCACTTCACTTCAAAGATTCCAGCGTACATATACTGTACTTCCTAAAGGTAGATAAATTAATAACCAACTGACTTTTGGTTGGAATTCGAATGAACTTCTGATTATCTTTTGAAATTAGTAAGGAAATGGATAATACAACTAGGCTAAAACTGAAATAATAATAAATCAACTTACAAAAATAATTTTGGTCCTTAAAAGCCATAAGTAATTTCACTTCTAGATACCTTTTTAAAGATTTCATTTGTTTGTAAATTGCTTAATAATGTTACACTTACACTTATTATTTCTGGAACTCCACGTCTGTCATTGAAAAAATGTATGATACATAACTGTGAAGTCTCTTTTTGGCTCTTGTGTCCTAAATTTAAATAAGAAAAAACAAATGATTCAAGAAATGTGAGCTGGTGAAAATTAAATACTCAATTAATAAAATAATTACTACCAAAAGAGTATTTTATTAATTCTATACAAAAGATGGATTACACAGAACAGATGGCCAGAAATCATAGATTTATACACAACATACAGCATGAAACGATCATCAAAAAATGCTTTTTGTACACAATAACATCTTTCAAACGAAGTGAAATAGCCAATAAGTTCAATAAATATTATGCTAATAAGTAATAACTATAATTAATAATTATCTACAAGCTGTAAAAGGGAATAAAATAGTATATTGTTGAAATTAGGGGGTATGGTTTATTACGTGTATTTATAATTTTAATTACTTTTTCTACATTTAATTATATTTTAATTTCTATTAGATTAGTTGGTGGTGTGGGTGTTAGTTTTATCTGTGTACGTCAGACTATTAAGGAAAAACTGAAAGAAATATTAAATCTACAATCTACTTTATATAACAATATTTAATCAAGAACTGAATATTACTATTCATTTAATAACATAAGACCCAAAACATCTCCAAGTCCAGACAATACACATGCTGATTTTCTTAAATATGTTGGCAAACAAGCAAACTCACTACTTTTATTTTGTAATCTCAACTAAAATACAATATCTGTCTGGAGAAAATCTATCATAACATCAATTTTGAAAAGCAATTATTCAACTAATATCTTTTCGAGTTATCGACAGATACCACTTACCAGTATGATAGCCAAAATTATGGAAGAGATGATTTCATAGATTGAATTGGTTCCTGGAATCTAGTAACTAACTTTCATCTTATTGAGTTGACTTTAGAAAATTACATTCAACAAATGGACAGATTTTAAATTTTAGTGAAGATATTAAAGATATTTTAAACAGAAAACAAAACACCTTAGCAATTTTAATTTATTTTCAAGGATCATATGGCTCTGTAAATATAAATCACTTAAGAAATTGCAAACTTAGGGTGTCCATGATAAAGTGTTACATTGGGTCAGTGACTTGATTATTTGATTCATTGTCACAAATATGTAAATAGAGACAGATTCATCTGGGCTTCCCACATTGTTGTTTTCAGGAATACATTTTCCAATATTAATGTCGATGGTCTAACTAAAGAAATAGGTCTTATGATAATCTCATCATTTGCAGATAATATGGTTGTCTAGAACAAAAAATCACAGTCCACAAATATTAATAAACTGAGCCAAAATCCCAACAGACTTTTTGACTCTACTTGGAGAACTCAAACTTGCTCAATCAAGGGAAACTTTACTAATAAAACACAATCCCAAGTTATTTCAAAATGAATAGTATATAAGTTAACTTTAACAGATGATGTTAAGAAATGTGATACTTCTCCAGACATTTTAAAAATCATTAGAAACGATTAATGATCTGGTCAGTGAGTGACTACATACAGTATTTTTTATAGATGGATCCTGTTTACCAAGCCATAGATGTAGTGGTGTTGTAGTACAATACCAGTATATTCCCTTTTACAGGGAATTATATTCAAACACTTGTTTGCCCCATTTTAACCGTGACAATGCTTTTTAGTTTTTTAAACTTTCTGGTTATTGTATTGTGTTTGTGTTTAGTGAAAGATTTTAGATAAGGGTGCAAATAGCCATAGTAGCTGACGCTCCCTTTTTAAACGCCACTAACTAACTAACTAACTAACTAACTAACTAACTAACTAACTAACTAACTAACTAACTAACTAACTAACTAACTAACTAACTAACTAACTAACTAACTAACTAACTTCAAACACTGACTAATTTTGATAGTGAAAATTTAGATACACTTTTAAGCTTACAAAATCTCCAGTATCAACTTCATAAATCTGAGAAGGCTGTCATACTATCAGACTCAAAATCAGATATTCTTGCTGCAGTATTGGACGTAACAGCATGAAATCTCAATATTTTACAGTGTTTTAATATTTTAAGCAAAATGGTCTAATTACATTGACGACTGGTACTTCTGTGGATCCATGAACTTTATGGAGTGGGAGGTAATGAGGTAATTGAAAGGTAGCAAAATTACTGTAAGGTTATCTATACCTGCATCTTACCACACTGTTAAAAGAATAACAAGATCAGAACATGACAATGTGGTAACAAAAATCGGAATGATTCTAAAGCAAATGAAAAAATTGCAATAGGCCATCCGGCATCCGCTCCACGATGGAGGAAAATTCTCAGAAGAAACCAACTAATCAGACCAAATGGGGGATCCTAACTACCCTCGAGTGCAGCTCTGAATTTTCAGGCCAACGAGTCTACCAACTAAGCTACATTGGTGGCTCCACTAAAAATATGAAGTACATGGCACTCAGATTATTAAATTGACAAACCTAAACAATTATTCATCAGTTAAGCTATAAAATATAATACATAGCAAGCAAGTTAATTCAATTTAAAAGTATAAACAATTCAATCAGTTGAAATATACAGAAATTGATAATAAATATCATGCAAATTACTTCACATTACAAGCATAAACAATTCATCACTTGTGGTATACAGCCTACTATTTAATTTATAGCACATACAATTCATCAGTTAAGCTATAGGCCTACAGTCTACTATTGAATTTACAGCATATATAATTCATCAATTAAGCGAAACAAAAATATAGTACAATACATAGTAAAAAATAATACACCTAATTTAATAACTGAACTTCTATGAAAATCTACAGTGGCAGTACTCATATTATCACAGGCCATGATTGTCTCAAATATTTACAAAGAACTGATATTTCAGAATCTCCCCATGCCATTTCTGAAATCTCAATGAAGATATGGATCATTGTCTTGACTGTTTAACTTTACACAGCTTTCAATCATCTGGTTAAATATTGGAGTGCAAGATAACAAATGACATCAACTGCTGAACACTTGGTATCAATCAACCAACAACTTCATTAGATTAAAGGGGGAAAAAAAAACTGAAAGAATTAATTGTATATAGACACAACACATAAGACAAGGCCGCTTCAGAACAGTAATTGGCAAGGCTCTGTTGTTTTAGGATTCTTATGTAGATTCAATTTCACCTGAAAGAAAAAAGTAGCATCTATAAGTATGCCTAATTATGAGAAATAAGAGAAACGGTTGCAATAGTAGTAGTAGTAGTAGTAGTAGTAGTAGTAGTAGTAATGATAATAATAATAATAATAATAATAATAACTGCAAAGTATGGAAATTAATATTGAAATATAATATCAAAAGGTGATTTCACACCATCAACTCTTATCATTTAGTACAACAAATCTATTATATTCAGTTGCAATCACCAGTAGCTGTTCTTTCCTCCATTTTGTTGTTGGCTGATTTTTCACAAGTCTGCTATGATATGCAGCACTATCCATGACAATAACGCATTGCCCTAATGTTCTCAGGTCAACAACTGTGTTTGCACCCACTTCTCAACTACAGGGCTATTCATAGCACTATGGTAGTCCTGACTTTTCTTTCAATTGCATGAAAAAATTAAATCAGCACCTGCAATAAAAATTATACAGCATTTAAATAAAGAAAATAAAACATAACATAACATGAGATCCTCTTTGGTGAAAGGCTTTCCCACGTTTTTATTTAGTCACCAATTTTTATATTTTTGTACCCTGATTTAAAAAATTACTCTTGCCAAATTTATGTAAAATATAAATCAATATAACTTACCGAGTATAAATCCACCTTTCGTTCCGGCATCTAATCTTCCACCCTCATTTGTTGGTCTATGAATAACACCATTCATGTCACTGGAAACTTCACCTGGTTTATTTCATGAATAAGTGGGTGATCCTACTTAAAAAAAACAGAGAGAGACAAGCAATTCACATTGACACTCTAAGAGACACAAAAATTTTAAAGACAGGAAAACCGTTCAAGAATTTTATAACTAACCTCTAGTTATAATATGAAACTATTAATTGCAAAACATGTTGTTCCCACTTGAATTCATTACTAGTAGCCTATATTAATTGCAATTTCATATTCCACATAAGTGTTAACCTATTTGTTAGTAAAAAATTCAATCACTCAATGTCTCACAATACATTGAAATTTACCATTCATAAAAATCCAAGTCTCATCCAAGAATAATACGGGTTTAGGGTTCTCACGCTCCACATTTCTTATATATTCTCTTAAAAACGAATAACATCACTTTCTCGTACATGTGTATAAGGATCCCCTTTGCTCCATAGAAATTTCATCTCTTTCAAAATTTTTTTCACCGATGTTAAGGATACTCTAAATAAATATGTTTCATAATCATCATTCATATTTTCCAGAACTTTTGCTGCTGTTAGTACTTCCCCTGTAACAGTAAATGAAAATTATGCCATATTTTTATACATATGACTAATATCAGAATTACATTGCATAAATCAACACAATAATTCCTGTAACTTCCCTACCTTTATGTAACTTGTCATAAATAAATCTCGCAATTGCATCTTTGGTAAAATCATCAGCATCAGTCACTGGATGTTTACGTAGTCTATGTTTTCCTGGTGTCACAAGTGGGGTCCCCTTCTGTGAATTTCTCACATTCGTGGCTGTAGTAAAACCAAGCTGTAATAACAAACAATAACATAACACTTCTAAAAATTGTTATATCATAAAATTCATGCATGATACCAACATTTGCAGCTATATGAATAGAATATGATCAATATGTCAGGTTGGGTCTACGATAGGTTTAAGTAGGCTAATATTTAGGTAATTCTCCAGAAAAGCTACATCAAAGAAGGCATAATTTTATTTTGTTTAATTGATTTCTGTGATATTTACATAGTGATGAACACGTGGTTTTAGTGCACAGCCACAAATACTTTCAGCACAAAAATCCTTTGACACTTACCTGTATATTCTAATGCATTGTTGTAGTCCCTCCCTCAAACTTGTTACTAATTACCAATATAACATGCGAGAGGTCCATGACGAAGAGAAATGGTTAGTTTCCCAGTAGTGCGTCCTCGTCCTCTCGAGTGTTATATCTTAACAAGTACTTTGGGTGGGGTAGCTTTTCTGAAGAAACACCATATTTAATATTACTTAGACCAGTCATGAATAAATTATTCAGCCACAGTCAACGTTCCTATGCTTTATAGAGTATGTTATATAGTTATTATATAAAACTGAATTATTTTTAAGCACCATAACAGGCCAACATTCATGTAATATTTGCTGCAATATCAAGTTAATAATTACAATATGACTTGTAATTTCTTCGGCCGATGTGGCATGTAAATTGTGATCTGAACGGTTAATTTAATACTAAAAGAGAAAACTGGAAATTTACTTTCGTGCTGTTTGATTATTTGTTCGTCTAATTTGTAAATGTATTTAAGCTATCACCTACTGCAGTATTACAGTATCTTAAATGTATTTAGTTTGGCAATATGAAAATCACTGACTTGATTAAACATCTAGGCCTAACTTAAAAATTTGTTTTGTTTGACCACAATCATGAAATTATTAGTGCAAACTCCTAAAACTGAATACCACTTTGAAATGTATGCTTAAGAATACTTACTCCTAATAATTTTCCTATTCTGGTTGTAATTGCTGTCTCCGTTAGCATAATTCCTTCTTCATTATCTTCTTTCTTCAACTCATTATACACGTGAACTACAGATTTCTGAAGCGTACTCTGAATGCCACACATTTTCTTCCTTGGAGGAGTCACTGCAACACTATTTCATTTTTTTGACATAGTAATAAAAATCTAAACACGAAAGAAATTCATTAAAATTTGAAATAATATCTCTATCCATTACCCACGTGCATTATCACGCCCAAGTATATTATATTTATTCGTACTTATCTGACTATTCTTGAATTATAACCACAACGCAACACATAAAATAACTATTATGTATTAATATTAATACTAATATTAATTAATTATTAATAAGTTCGAATTTCACTATCTTCCAGTAACCGGCTGAGAAATCTAGTACAATTTTAATTTCATGGAACTCCAGTACCGGCAAATATTGTCGATATTTGCCTCAGCTGCCAACATACCAGTTACAAAATCACTACCATTTATAGTATTTGTCAGTATCGAAATTCGAAACGAAGTTGGCAAAAGAAAATTCAACCTTCAAACTAGAAAATCACCATAATCCACTAGCATTTGTAGTAATGGGGGAAAAATGGTTAGGTTTCACCCTTAGGGTATCAAGTTACCTGGTCTTCCCTATAGACATGGTTTCTCTAGCTGCGAATTCTCTTGTTGGATCAGTTGCTGAGCGCCCTCACATATATTCATTTTTCTCAGCCCCAAATTCCCTTGCAAGGACGCGTTATCGCGTACCTTTTAAATGTTTCTCCTACTATTTCTCCATTTACATTGACAATGAATCTCGCCGTCTGTTTGCTACTTTTGAAAGAGGAAGTTAATGTACAGTATGTATGTTTAGTCAACAGTCTGAAGACTGGTTGGAACCTCATAAATGGCACCAATAAGGTATCATTCATGAGACAGCTGAGCCAGGAGATAATGGAGTAGGGTGGCCAATTCCATTCCCCCTCCATTGCATACATCACATATGAGTAGTAAGTACACTAATCAGACATGAGATGTATGCAACAATTATTGTTCTTCCCCTGACATATGTTGTTACGCGAGATGTACTGCCTGATAATAATAATAAATGTATCAGCCAGAACCTCAGTCAGCGGTAAGAGTTAATGAGGAAGAGGGCATTATCCTACTTTTTTTTTTGGTGTTGAGACTGATATCTTCAGTAAACTGTCAGCACTCCATGTAGGCCTATCTAATTGTATTTTTTACTGTATAATCCACTTTTATCACATATTCGTTCCTTGAACCGTATACGAACTTAGATAATTTATCGACATAAAACACTACAAATCTCTTCCACATGGTTCATTTTTAAACCTCTAGGAGACAGCCTGGGGGAAAAAAAAGAACTAGGTAGGAGTGCCGGTTTCCTTTACATTATGTATGCAGATTTACGCTTCCCTGAACTATTTTACTAGTTCTCATGGTGAAAGAAATTTTCTTAAGACAATCATGACATTTCGGCCAGTGTATGGGACTGCTACACAGCCAGCATCGTGATGCACTTGGGGAGCTAAGATAGGTAGCAAAATCCGGTTACAAAAGACAGCTCTAACAGCTGGGGCTGCTAACCACACGATACCTCCTTTCTGATTGGATGATCGTCTACCTCTGCTTCGGCATGTGAACGTGAGGCCAGCAATCGACTGGTCAGTCTGGGCCCTTAAAAGGGTTGTAGCGCCACGGATTATTATTATTATTACTATTACTATTATTATTATTATTATTATTATTATTATTATTATTATTATTATTGTAGTGTTTTACTGCTAGGAGCACGGTCATTTGCACCCAGTAGACCGTCGTGTCTTCCCTACAATCTAAATTGTAATTGTTTTATTTTTTTTAGGTAAGTTAGGTACTTTATTTTTTCTTCATATACCCTTTCTTGTATATCCTCATATTGCTCTTCAATCCTTTACGAGTTTTATATTTCGCTCTATATAATCTATCGTTGATCAATTAAATAGAATGTAACGACCCCAATGAGTAGGCTACCCTTCTCATCCCTCTTTTTCTCACATGAAGACAAAGACAGAACCAATCATCGAAATGTGGTGAATTAATAAAAAATTAAGCAATGCAAAAAAAAATTCAGTCTACACCTCCTCTTTACAACTCACAGTTGTTTCTTCCATCTAGATCCAAAGCTATTTGCTGAAGTCTCGCACAAATTTGGCAGGACAGATCGGTCTGAGGCAACGCAGCGAGGCCTTTCTGCGAAGCTGCGCACACTGTGCACCTCGGAGCTATAGAAACCACTCACTATTGCTCGTGTAGTCCGAATTTTTGCGAGGGGAGCCCACACTTCGGATGCATCAGTTCTGAAAAACCAAGCCTTTAGCCAACTAAGCTATGCCGGTGACTGAGACGCTCATCGGTATGGATAGTGACAACCTGTATTGGTTGAGTGCTGTAAGCATGCATTCACACAAATTACCTCGGATCATAAAATAACATTAAAATTTGTATAATATTTTGATCAATTAGAAGTTTTCATTAAAAAAACACAAAGAATTTTATTCGAATTTGATAGAGCAAGTCTGTTTCTTTTCCATTCCATATAAGTAGTTCATTGCCGAATTGTGCAGTTGTGGG
Organism: Periplaneta americana; assembly: GCF_040183065.1. Lineage (NCBI taxonomy): Eukaryota > Metazoa > Arthropoda > Insecta > Blattodea > Blattidae > Periplaneta > Periplaneta americana. The sequence continues at coordinate 87,287,146 of NC_091126.1, read as the reverse complement.
ACCTATTACACTATTAAACTTTGCAACTTTGTAACATTTCATTTTTCAACTTTTGAAAATTGATAAGCCTTTCTGTTCCTCCATAAATAATTAGAGACCACTTTACACTTTTCATTTCATTCTGCATAGATTTTGCATATTACCATTCATTGAAACTCTATGTTGTTGCACTCAATTTCCTAGGCAATGAAGACATACGAGTAATATATTTTTTTTAGGTGAAACATATAAACTGCATGTTTTTTTATTCTAAAATAGGCCCAATTCTTTCAAGAACATAATCTGCTAGAGTTGGTGTAATTCGAAAAAACCACAGAATTGAGGCAAATTGAGATTATGCAAATTTATGCTAATTTATGTATACTCTATTTGGGGGGGGGGTTCTTCATCACTTGAATAACTTAATAGTAAATTTCCTCTTATATTTATTCTCTAAATTATTTCGAATTCAACTCAAAAATATACTGAATAAGTTCAATTTAAACTTAATGGCAAAGAGACTTGGTTCTTTGGAAAATCCCATTCACTTTTCAGCATATGACTTTGCACTTTTCAAAATTGTTGTAATGGTGGAGCAAAGTCCATTGCTGTGGAGTAATGGTTAGCACAAACGAGTGGGACCGGGTTCAAATCCTGGTTGGGACAAGTTACCTGGTTAGGGTTTTTCCGGGGGTTTTCCCTCAACCAATTGAAACAGAATTTCTGGGTGACTTTCAGCGTTGGTTCTCGAATTCATTTCGCCATCATTAATTCACACACATCATCATCATCATCATCATCCATATAATAGCCCGGGTTAAGTTCCCAGTGCAACGTGCTGTACTTGTACAAGGGCGCTGCGATTCAGCTACCCAATCATTCACAGAATAGGAGTGGTAACCTTCGGGTTCCTCCTCTGTACAAGAGAAAAAAAATGAAGCAGCAGTAATATATTTGAAAAGTTTCCTCCACTTTTTCTTTTCAGTTTGCGAACCAGTTTCGAAAAGTGATAGTGGAACAGAAACTGCAATGAAAAGTGCAAACTGCAATGTGAAAAGTTTAGAAGTTCAGTGGTGGAATAGACCCCTGGAATAATCCCTAATTCTCCTACCCCAGAACATAATAGCACTGTATTTAATTTCGAAGTATGAAGTGTTTAAACAGGTCTATAGAGATTGTAGTCTTGAACTTCCGAAGTGTTGAAGTGTTTTCTAATTAAGATAAATTCTTGTTAATCGAATATAGATTGTTTTCAAAATATATTACGGAAGAATGATACCACTGGGAATAACTGCTTCTTTGTCTTCAGTGTTTATTATTAATGTAAACATTATTAATGACTCAACATTTATTTCGTGAAGCTTCCACTCAGCCAAAATTCAATCTTTTTCAAGAGCAGATCATTTGTCCGAGTAAAATTAGAGCAAATCCCACAAATGTACAGCAGTAAATTTGCTTGTAAATAATAACTGTCGGAAAAATTGTGTTCTACAGAAGTTCATACTTAGTTGTACCTTACATAAATTACCCTACCGTGAAAGAAAGATGGTACTGTAAGATGTTACCAGTATCCTATTTAGTACAGTTTCTGGTAATCCTGGCATCGCACGATGAAAAGGACCTAAGTGCTTTCCATGTTGTCAGAGTAACTGCAACTAATATTTTCTTCACAGTCGAGTGACATAGCCTACGCAATTCAAGATCGCTGCACGGGGGGAGGCGGTCGACGGGTTAAATATTCATTCAATCGTGTGTTACTGTTTTGTGAGTCGATTTTTATTTTAGTTGCAAATGTATCTCTTAGATTTATTTTATTAGTAGTAACATTGTTAGTTATTCAAATTATTATTTTTTTCGGCGGTGGAAACTTAGTTTGATGTGATAAAGTAAATACTTGAACCCCAGTTTTATGTTTGTTTTCCAATGTAAATTAAATCCTTACATTTTGCCTTTGAATTTTATAATCAAAATTTGCACCACACAATAGTAAAGTCGTATGAAAATCGTAAAAGCCAGTCTTTTTAAGCTAACATTTTTCAGCCATTCTTTTCTAAATTTTTGAGCGAACGGTACTTCAAGCCTTCCTATGATTAAGGATACTGTAATCGCTACTTAGGCACTAACGCAGCGATTGATACATTTTACAGACAAATGACTATAAAGCTACTGCAATTGCTGTTTAACAACTGTTCACTGGCCACTCGCTATCAATCTAGAGCAGCCATTTTCAACCGGTGTGCCTGTGCCGCGTGAAAATGAAAATAATAAAGGTTGTCGTACCAAAATTAGAAAAAATGAAAGTGAAAAAATTAGTAAAAGAAATGAGTTCACAAGAGTCATCCTTTAGTGAAAGCGGCACAAGTTCACAAGTCAACAAACAGGAACACAGTGTATGTGTGCGATAGGCAGAGAAGAGACTGACTGACGTGCAGCCAGGGTTGCCAGATCAGTAAAGTTAGAATATTGTACCAATCTTGAATTGAATTTGAATTTAGGGGAGAGGAACTCAAGTTACTCTCAAGCAGTCCCGCTTGTCCCCAGAGCAGCCTCCTCCACCCGTTCGGGAAATGCTATGGAATTATGACGGAATGGAGAAATTATGACGGAAAAATGTAGGTCTCTAATATGGGGAAATGGGAGAATCCTGAAAAAAAAATAAACCAACTAAGGCCTTGTCCGCCACAAGTGTCACTATAGACCAACCTTAAAAAATATCGTACGGGTACTTCATTTGTTTTTATGAAAAAAAAATCCCCCCCTAGTTAGAAACCACCTTTTTTTTTTTAATAGTAAGAGTGTGCCATGGAATTATAAATTACAACTTTAGTGTACCACATGTTGGAAAAGGTTGAAAAACGCTGATCTAGATAAACAACATTGAATTTATTTTTCCTTCCTTGCTATTGGATAATCCAAGAGAAGCGCAAAACAGAGAAAACGAATGTTGTGAATTGGTGTTGAGATTTATTTACTGGAATCCTCTCCAGCGTTGAGGTCCCAACAGATGTGAAGTCTCAGACAAAAAAAAAATTACCGGCTCCCATATGCAAAGTCCCCTTCGGAAGAGTTCGTTGATTCCGTGAGAGATTAGGTTTACACGTGAAGGAATTTCTTATGCAATTTTTTTCTTTGTTTTGTTTGTTTGTTTATAGGTCAAGTGTTCTATATATATCTTCGCTATAAATTATTGGGAGTAAATTAGGTGCAAAATAAACATCCTTTCCCTAGTTGTGTAGACCAGGCGCTACCCGAAGTAGATCCAGACAAATTCACGCTACAGGAGAGCGGTCATTTCTTGTCTAAGGCTGTGCAAAAAAAAAAAAAACAATTCTGCTCAAATCTTTAAGAAAACCCTTTGCCCTCTGAACAACACCTAAACACCACCAGACTCAGTGGGAAACCACCAAAGTTGACAACAGTGCACGTGAGTTGCGAACGGAATTCTGAATTTATCTTAATCCGTAGCGCTACAGCCGATGAAGGGCCAAGACCGACCAACCGGCTGCTGGCCTCACGTCCACATGCCGAAGTGGAGGTGGACAATCCAACCAGAATGGAGGTATCATGTGGTTAGCACGATGATCCTCCCAGCCGTTATAGCTGGTTTGAGAAACCGGATTTTCGCTACCTATCGTAGCTCCCCAAGTGCATCACGATGCTGGGTGGACACCGGTCCCATACACTGGCCTTAATTTCATGACAAAATTTCTTCTCCCATGAGGACTCTTTGTCACCGAAAACCATATTCACTCCATTTCATGAAAATATTTATGCCAGTTTTCAAGATAAAATTTACACATACACAGTGTAGTTACACAAGAATTGCATGTTTAATAGTAAGAATTTACATCAACGAATTTCAGTACTGGGGTTGTTGTAGATGGAGGTTTGTGATTGGTTGCCTCGTATAGTACGTACTTAGCACATGGCCGTAGACAACAGAGAGTTAATGAAGCTAATACAAATAAAAATAGCACTATTTTGAAAAGTTATTGAAAATCTATTATGTTTTTATCGAATAACTTAACTATTCATATATATATTATTTTAATGTACCGAAGTACATATGATATTTCCATGCAGATATTCTGCGTCATCATAAGATGAAAGAGTAATGGAACGGAGAAAAATTCTCTCCGGCGCCGGGATTTGAACCCGGTTTTTCAGCTCTACGTGCTGATGCTTTATCCACTAAGCCACACCGGATACCACCCCGGCGCCGAACAGAATCGTCTCAGATTTAAGTTCCAGCTCTTGGGTTCCCTCTAGTGGCCGCCCTCTGCACTACGTCATAGATGTCTCCGTGGTTATTTAGTAAGTCTATGAGATGTCTATGAACGTAGGACCGAAGTCCACACATGTGCTGAGGTGCACTCGTTATGAGTGACTAGTTGGCCGGGATCCGACGGAATAAGCGTCGTCTTAAATCACGAAGTGATTTACGCATATCATATATATTATTTTAATGTACCGAAGTACATATGATATTTCCATGCAGATATTCTGCGTCATCATACGATGAAAGAGTAATGGAACGGAGAAAAATTCTCTCCGGCGCCGGGATTTGAACCCGGGTTTTCAGCTCTACGTGCTGATGCTTTATCCACTAAGCCACACCGGATACCACCCCGGCGCCGAACAGAATCGTCTCAGATATAAGTTCCAACTCTTGGGTTCCCTCTAGTGGCCGCCCTCTGCACTACGTCATAGATGTCTATGAACGTAGGAACGAAGTCCACACATATGCTGAGGTGCACTCGTTATGAGTGACTAGTTGGCCGGGATCCGACAGAATAAGCGCCGTCTTAAATCACGAAGTGATTTACGCATATCATATATATTATTTTAATGTACCGAAGTACATATGATATTTCCATGCAGATATTCTGCGTCATCATACGATGAAAGAGTAATGGAACGGAGAAAAATTCTCTCCGGCGCCGAGTGCACTTCAGCACATGTGTGGACTTCGGTCCTACGTTCATAGACATCTATGACGTAGTGCAGAGGGCGGCCACTAGAGGGAACCCAAGAGTTGGAACTTATATCTGAGACGATTCTGTTCGGCGCCGGGGTGGTATCCGGTGTGGCTTAGTGGATAAAGCATCAGCACGTAGAGCTGAAAACCCGGGTTCAAATCCCGGCGCCGGAGAGAATTTTTCTCCGTTCCATTACTCTTTCATCGTTTAACTATTCATCCAAGTCAGAAACGGCTTCTGAAAACGAAGGCAGGTATTTTTATTTCATTTAATTGAAAGGAGAAAAGTGCATATCAAAATTCGGAATAACATCAAAATATTTGTTTCGTCTTAAGGTAGCATGGACTTCAAATATACTTTTCGGCTATCTATATTTACATTTGAAGTGAGTAATAATGAAAATTAATTTTAAAATCACATGATAATATTCTCAATATACAAAGAAATCATATGCTCATCTGTGAGTATCGGCGTTCATCGCTAACTCATGGGAACGATGTGACGTGACTACTATTGATCAGTGAAAGAGTCGAGTGAATTAGCTCCGAAATAAATAGGGCCATTCCATGTCAAATCAACACAAAAAAGTGGACTTTTCAACCAGACCACCTCAGATTTTCATTAAATTTGGTGGGATGCTAAAGAACCTTAAGTTAATTAATTATGTAAAATTTTAGCCCCCAATAATACACGATATCCATACAGCAATTCTGTCAATTCGAGAAAACATGTAAAAATGTCGCATACTATGTCAACAAAAATAATTCATAACTTCTCTTCTAATTGAGGTAGAATCTTAAACTTAGGCGTATTTTAAAGCTAATGGATCATACGTTTCAATAAAAATAGGTTTGCATCAAAGTAATGAATTCTTTATTGAATAGTCACGTGAAACACATTTTAACATTGAATATCTATAAATGCGGGACATAAATTATTTCGCGAAAAATGTATGTTATAGAGGTAAGAGTATTCTCCCCTTGGTGTTAGTTTCATTTTGGAAACGTTTCAGGAATATCAGTAAAAAAATATATCAATGTATTGGTTTGTAGCACTTAAACCCGTCTTACACCACACTGCATGCGCACGAGTTCGTACTTGTCTGATAAGCTGCGTCATCGATCTGTCAGGCCGTCATGAGTGGCAGTTTATACAGTCTTCAATTTATACAAAACGTGCAATCTGTTTCAAGTGCAGTGTCGTTAGTTTTTGTAGTATGTGGTAGTTTTGTGCAATGTAATGGAGTCGCGTTTTAAGTTATAGGCCTATGTTTGCTGCAATCCCTTCGAGAAATCAGGGCATTGTAATTAGAGGAAAAATTTAAGAAGTGTTATATCGTGGATGCTTAATGTATTTCCTGATTTTAAAACAGGAACAAAAGGTGTGCGCTATGTGTCGCAAGGAAATAAAAATATAAGATGCTATTACGCAGAATCCTCATAATGACCCTAGTAATGAAGAATACGTCGACTCTACAGCAAATGTAAGTTCATTAAATACAAGTCTTTTTGACCAAGGTATGTTCCTTATTAAACAAGAAAGTCTACAACAAGAGAAATATAAGAGACAGAAATTTGAAAATATTCTAAAAGATAAAGTCTTCGATATTAAAGACGCCGAGGAACCAGGACCTTTCTGATTCTGAAATTTTGTCTCAGTTGCAGGAAAATGTTCAAAATTCAGGTAAAAGTGAGAAAATCACCATTTTAACACTACTACCTAAAAGCTGGAGCGTAAATGATATAAAAAAAGAGTTTCTTTCAGCTTTCGAATACATAATTCGGAAAGCAAAAGTCCTGGCAAAGGGAAAGGGAATTTTGTGTTCACCAAATCCGAAACCTGGAAAACCCTTGCTCGCGGCTGTTGCCGGTAAAGTTAAAGAATTCTGTTCTGACGAGATAAGCAGAATGATGCCTGGTAAGAAATATTTGTTGTGATTAAAGAATCAGGGAGTAAATCACAAGAGCAGAAATTAATTATATGCAGTGTTTAAAAATTCTAACCCTGACCAAGAAATTGTATTCTAGCTGGAGTTAGTGGAACTATACTGTCTGTGTTTGTGTCCTTGTCAGAATGTAAAACAAAATCCACGTGACAATAATTTATTTGAAGTAATAATTTAAAAAATTCGAATTATGTAGGGGAAGGAAGGGTATTGGCGCTCACCTTAGGAAAACCATTATTTGTTTTCAAAACAATGGTCAATCTTAATACTTCATTCACAAAATGCAGACATGAAATAGTTTTCTTTACATCTGAAATAGTATTACTTAAGAAAATATTATATTTAGGGAACTATTAGGAAAATAATGAAAATGAGTAATAAGCGGTATTGCCCGACACTGTAGGGCAATGGCGCTCAACATCGTAAATAACATTCACGCGTATTTAGGTGCAGTGATCGCATTTATAATTATGTGATCGATCAACCCCACTGCATTCCTTATGTGTCCAGTTTGCACATACAGTACACCGACACCACACTTCACCATCTTCACCGAATTCTCCACACACAGCGCAAGTCTCTTCCACTTCTGGAAGAAGTGTGTTTGGATTAATATCATCTAATTCATCATCGTCACACAAATCATCTTCATCCAGTTCATCTTCTGATGTACTTTGGAATAACTTTCTTATGTTTTTAAATTTTCTTTGCCCTGATCTTTGATAAAGGAGCAATGGTTGATTTTGGTTTTTCAGACTTCTTAGTCTTATGTTTGTCAGCTCTGCGCTTCTCTAAGACTTATAGTTTTTTCCTTCATCGGTGATGCTGTAAGTATCTCAGAATGCTGTTTGGTATTGCCGGATCTTCTTTCACTGGTGGTTTTTGAGGGGCCAGGAATAGGTGATATTTGGGTGATTGGTATTGATTTTCTATTTTGATTTGTTTTAATGCAGAAGGATGCGATGGAATTTGAGAGGTCGTCGGCTGTACAGAAGATATTGTGGGTACATTCTTGTGACATATTGCCTTCACACTGGTTGATACTAGTTGCTGACTTGTTCCTTCAATCTGATTTTCGTCGTCAATCAATGAAAGAACTGAATGTTCACCTGGTGGGCTCAAATTCATTGCAGCCATAAAATCTTCATCTGAGTAAACATTTGGGTTCAAGGGCCAAATGCCACTTCTTTTGAATCCATTGGTCGCTTTTTCCATGGAAGAAACTCTACCATATGCTTGATTGAAAAGCTTGCAATGTCGTATGGAGTAATTTTTTGAGCTGCACGAGTCTTCAAGAAAGTTTCGCATTCTTTGTTGAACGATGATTTTAATGGTCCACAGAAGGTGAGGTCAAGGGGCTGCAATCTGTGGGAGATATTGAAATGATGTGGATGCCTTTCTCTTTCCAAAAGGAATATGAAGAAAGTGATGTGTGACTGCTGTGGTTGTCCATTATAAGGAGAACAGGGTTATCGATGGAAGCACTGGTTTTCTTTGCAAAGTGTTGTAACCAGACTGTGAAAAGTTCAGACGTCATCCACCCATTTTTAGAGCACAGTTCTCCTGCAGGTCCATCACACGTAGCTGAGGTGACATTCGTTGGCGCGGGAAGATAAACATCGGGGGAATGAAATGTCCCGCAGCACTAACTGCACAACAGACCATAATATTCTTACCCCTCTCCCAGCTGGTAATGGCGCCAACTTGTGTCGTCCCTTTAGATGCAATAATGCGCGAAGGTATATGGAGAGTTGAGACCTCCGTCTCGTCTACATTGTAGATCCTCGTGGCTGGAAAGTTGAATTTTGAAAACAGTGATTCAAGATTGCTATAGGCTCGTTGAATTTCATCCTCATTAAATGCCAGAATACGGTTAACGACTTTTGCTTCAGGTTTCCTTAAGCTCAATTTTGGATGCCGTCTTAGGAAACCATAAAACCAATCTTTTCCAGCTTCCCTTTTGTCTCTGGAAAAATTGTTTTTTATTTCATGTTTTTCTGCATATTCAAAACTATCTTTTTGAGCTCGGAAGCTGTAATATCAAAATATAATCTAGAAACCGTCAAAACATACTCTTCAGTTTCATTTTCTTGTCCCTCACTGAAAACACCTAAAGAGGGGGCATAAGGCTTTCCCGCTTTTACTCTGTCCTTAAGTGTGCTGAAAGAGATATTGAATTGCCGAGGTGATTGCCGAATTGATGTTCCTGAAGAAACTGCTCTAAAAGCTGTTTTCATGGTCTCAATTGTCCATGCTGCCTTATTTGTACACCTTTCTCTTTTTTTTTCGGCATCTGTTAATAGTCTAATTACGAAATTAATTAATAATAGAATGAATAGAGACATCGCACTTCGTTAAAATAGAAAGCATAATAATATTTAACATATTGTATGCTTTAAATAACATTTTATTGCAGTAATATAAGAATATAGGCTTAAATGGACTGTTTTCTACAAGGAAATAACCTCAGCTGGAGGGCAATACCGCGCACTTGAGCGCAACAACCCTCCGTAGCAATACTGAAAATCTTAACATGTAGCGACGAAAGAAGCTTATTACAGATGTTTATAAATATGTCAATGTGAAGCTGACTTTATTACCTACATAAACATATTAATTGTTAATAATGTAAAAGGATATTTGTTCACATAACTTCAGTTTGAAATATGCGTGTTCTTATAACAAAATACTAACAAAAATATTCTCGTTCACAACAAAGAAATGTGCCTTCCCACGGTAACCATTCAACTACTATGCACTTAGTACAGTGTCCGCAAAATAGCATCACCTCCTGAGCTCTTCAAAATTTAAACCAAGGAGATATATTAGCATGAGCGCGATTGCCCTCTGAGCGGTACAACCCTCCGTTCCCCTAATACATGTTAAATTACATAGCGACATTCAAGAATATGATCAAATATAATTAAATACAATGAATGTGTGGGACATAATTATCGCGACTTATACGGTTAGCTTATGCTTGCAGTGACATAATAATTTTTATCTTTGTAACCTATGATGATTCCAAGTTGAAACTTATCAGTTCATTATATCACTAATTGAGCCGTACTATATATTTTTTTCCTTAAAATAGAACCCCCGCATTTTTAAATATGAATATATGAAAATTGTTTCACCATGTTTTTTTAGTGTAATTGAATACATGCAGAAAGCAATATAAGCAATAAAAACTATCACATATTAGGAATGTATCACCCAATTTTTGTAAATTTATCTGGTGACGTTGTTGAGATATATAATTTTAATTGAAGCGGCGTGCTTACAAAAATATGATTTTTCTTCATGTTTGAAACGCCACTGACAGAAAACGAAAAGCACAGGACATATGAAACTCGGCAGTTTTAGTTAGAGTGGCAGGTAAAACAAACCCTCAAAATTTGAAAGAAATCTGAGTCGGTCGGGTTGAGCGCCTTGTTGATTTGATATGGAATGACCCAATAGACATTTTTCCTTCTTCGTGAGGGGCCACACTGCTATAACATCATTTAAACGTTCTTAGCTTTTAATTGAACGGAGATTACTCTTTCACAGGGCGATGCAGGGCCACCTGCAGAAACGTCACAGGACAAGTACAAGCCAAGGGACAAACACTCAGTCCCGTGGAATGGAGATAAATTTCCGACCACGCCGAGAATTGAACCGCGGATCGCTTATACTATAGGGTGACAACAGTCTAAACATGCGCTTCCGTTCCTGCTTAGGGCTTGAAGTCATACTTTGACGTCCACTAACTGATAACAAAAGACATTACAGAGAGGTAGGTCGTTTTACACGTGAAGATTCACCTGAAATACGCTAACGTAGTGCGTATACAACAGTGCTACATTACAATTTCTAGAGTAAACCGTACTACACAAGAGCCGATATTCACTCTACCACAGACTCCAGTCAAATGACAATCCCAACTCCAGAATGAACCGGTAGGAGCAATTGGTTTCTGCGGATTATGAAATGTTTGTTGCCGGGTTATATTTGGAAAGCGCGCACTCAGTCCATTCACCCATAGCTGCGGACTTATGACGTCACTTGCAACTGTTAACTGATAATGCATTTGCTAATAGAAAAAGTTACACATTTATCCGTAATTTGCAGTACCTATGTTTATTTGTAATTTATATTACTACAGACTTTTGTCTAACAAGTTCCACGTTGCGCATTACTAGACATGAAGAGTTCATAACGAAAAATAATTACTTTTTTGGACATATTACCTGGTTGAAGTTTTTACGGAGTTTTCCCTTAACGCATTAAGAGCAAATGTTGGGTAACTTTCGGCGCTGGACCCTGCACTCATTTCGCTGGCATTATCACTTTCATCTCATTCAGACGCCAGATAACCATAGTAGTTGATAAAACCCGTAAAATAAGTTAAAATTAATAATAATGAATAATCTGTAATTTTATTAATTTTGTGAGTAAATCTAGTGTTCTGGAATTAATGAAAAAAGCATTCAAAATATGTTTATCAAAATAGTATTCATTATTCATTCACCACATTTATTATGATTATCGTTTTTATTTTAGTCGTTTAACAACGCTACCTCATATACTCGGTTATTTAGCATGATGAAATTTGTGATAGCGAGACAAGGTCGAGGATTTGCCATGTCTTATCTGACAACCGCCTTACAGGTGGAGAAATCCTCGAGAAAACCAACCAGGGAATCATCCCAAACTGAAATCGAACCCGCGCCCGAGCGCAGCTCTGGATAAGACTACAAACGCATTAGCCTTGGTTTTTTTGAACAGACGCATGCGAAGCCCGCCTTGCACAAATTCTAACTACACGAGAGACAGTGAATAGTCTCTCTAGCTGCAGATCTCGCACCTCTCAGTTAAGCTTTGGTTTTTCTGAACCTACGCATGCGACGTGTGGTTTTTATAACTGCGAGACGGGAGGTCTGCGCACCTCGCAATTATAGAAACCACTCACTATCTCTCGTGTAGTTCAGATTTGTGCGAGGCAGGCCTCGCATGCATCGGTTCAGAAAAACCAAAGCTTTATAGAAACCACTCACTATATCTCCTGTATTCGGATTTGTGCGAGACCTCGCCTCGCACTTTGAATCTCGCATGCGTCGGTTCAGAAAAACCAAGGCTTTACACTGTCTTAAGCTATTCCGATGACTCTTCATTGATTCATTTTCATTCCGTTTTCTACCCTAGAGCAGATCTTTCACTGCAATCACAACATTCTCTGATCTTTCCAATTTTCTGCCTTCCTCTTAGTCTCCGCATATTATTCGTGTATATATATATATATATATATATATATATATATATATATATATATATATATATATATATATATATATATATATATATATATATATATAAAGGGGTCAGAAGTAAAGGGGTACAAGTGACATTTATAAGAACATGAGTTAGATGCATCCAGAGCAAACTAAATCATTTAAAATTTTATTGGCAAAGGATATATCTTTTAACTACCATCACACACTAAAATTGAAGTAGCAGGCCGAAACATGTTAACAAGGTAATAAAATTTAACACGTGAAAGACACGCAGTACGTTTTCCGAAGTGATATAATGTTAAAAGTTGTGTAATCAAGCTGTATAAAAAAATTCAAAAAATTTACGAAAGCTTAAATAATTTCAACCACATTTTCTCAAAAAATAACTTAAGTGCACTTATACGCCTTTGCTTCTAACCCCCTCATATCTTAATGTTGTTTATCATCTGATTTCTTCTGCCACGAACTTTTATTATTATTATTATTATTATTATTATTATTATTATTATTATTACGCGGATTTGTTTTTAACGTTACAGATTTCGTTGGACGCTGGCCGAAACATGTTTAATCGAGGAATGCATTGCATGGCATATTCTGCTGACAAATTCATAGTTTGGTGGAAATACAAATTTTCGGCTACTTTGATGTCGAAAAAATTGTTTTGAGGATACTGTTACAGTGATTTTTCCTAAACTATTGAACGGATTTTTTTTCAATACTTAATACTATGAGTCCATTTATCGATGAATATATCAGACAAAAAAATTAAAAAACTAGTAATAATAATAGTAAATATTTATGTACAATATTTTAATCAAAAACATAACCGATATCCACTTGAATTCGCAGACTATTTTCTTCCTAATTTCATATTACGTAAAATAAAACCAGCAAATGACACGCTGAAGTTTGTATCGACGATAGAAGGTTTTTTAAGCATAATTATTATATACATAATTATTTCTACTTTCCATTGCAAATTTTGTCGAATTGCCATCATTCTCACATGAAAAAAGAAAAGTAGAGGCGACCTTCAGTGGAAGTAATTTAGCCTATTGTATAGGTCCCAAGCATTACCTGTCCTAACATTTTAACATCTGTAAACCAATTTGTTACTCGTGAACTACTGACGCAAGGTCTAATATAATTTATATGTCGATATTACTTTTAAATATCGATAATCATAAATTATCCTCTGATTGAGGTTCGGGTTGATAAGTACATCTATTATCAGGCAGTACATCTCACTTGATTTGTCAGAGGAAGAACAATATTGTTTATATGCATCTTAAGTCTGACTAGTGTAATATGTAGCTAGTCGGTGATGTATGTAATGGAGAGGGAAAGGAACTGGCCACCAAGTCCCATTATCTCCTGACCTAGTTGTCTCATAAGTGGTGCCTTCTTGGCATCACTTGTGAGGTTCAGACCTTTCTTCGAACAGTTGACTAAACAACAAAACAATCGTAAATTGAAACTACTTCTTCTTCTTTCAACTACATTGTGGGTACTATTCCCATTCTGCAGTTATATAAGAGAACTAATCAGTCTATCTGCGAAGTGGTCGTCCTAAGTCTCTACGTCCTCGGGAAATATAATGTAGAATCTTGAAATGTAGACGGTATTGTAGCACCCTAAAAACATGCGGTTTCCTTTTCTGTTGGTGAAATACCATTGTAAAGTGGAAATAAAGAAATAGTGTTGTCAGAAAATATTCAATTTGGATTTCTTTCATTTCTAGCAAAGAAATTCTTTCAATATGTTTCTAAAAATGCAGGGTTTTAGTTGGGACTTGCCAACTAAAGCCCGGTTCAGACGGTGCTAGTTTCTGTGATGGATTTCAAGGTAACTGCACTGATGGCTACCCTGCGTGCTCACTTGCTGGCTCCCGTGTTGGCTACGGTGATGTTGTTCTCACGGAGCTGGCTCTTTCCACAGTTGAAATTGGAAAATCATCTGCTGTTTCATCTGTTGCCAACACTCATGGTCAAAAAGAAACTAAACCGTGAGTGGAAAACAACTAAAGTCCTATATTAACAATAGTAAATGTCGTAATAAGGTAATTAAGCCATAAGTGCAAAACAGCTAAAGTCCGATATTTAATTGTTATTTCTTAGAAATTAAAGAATATAGAAAAAAAAACAGGTTTAGTTGGAAAACAACGAACATGGCGACATGGTTTCAGGTGTGATACTATATCATCATCTTTGGTTCCAGCCTGCGAACCATCACGAAAAATAGCCAGGAACCTACCCTCGAAATCCAGCAAGCTAGCCACCAAAGCAGCCACCATAGCGCATTACCTCCAGCAAGTGAGCACGCAGGGTAGCCATCAGCGCAGCCACCTTGGAATCCATCACGGAAACTAGCATCGTCTGAACCGGGCTTAAGGGAGCAAATCCCGACAGAAAAGCATGCAGGTCCAGAGGCATTGGGTGGCACTCCCACCACTGGACTTACCCAGTCAGCCTTTAATGAAGAGATTTTCTAATACTCGAAAGACTGTTTAAGACAGCATGACAAATTGAAACGTAATATAAGGAATTATTGCAATATACAAATAGCTGTGTTATGTATAAAGTATTTAAGCAAAATTAATTACATACGATATGTCTACATAAACAGTGCGATCTGTAAGCGAAATCAGATGTGTCACTTTTGGAGTAAAGAAAATGTATTTCATAATGTAATCGAGAGGATGGAAGTCATCTTATTATTTTGGTGTGTATTAAATTGTTTAATTTAAGTCTTTTGAATAACAGTTCAAGAAAATACCAACAAACAATGGAATCAGGACCATGAAATTGAAACTGAATTCTTGCGAAACTCATATAGCTAACACACTGATAAGAAAAAACCTATGTGCCAACTTCTTTGCACTCATATTCTTGTTGTTATTACATACAGTGAATAACAGAATTATTCGGACACTTAATATTCCAAATGTTTATGTGTATGTTACTAAACATGTTTGCAAAAACACAGAAATTACGCTTGCGGTTACGTCAAATAAACCAATTTGCATAATATGGACATAAAAAGAGCTTGCTAATGAAATAGTATGTTAATATATTTATATAAAAATAAACAAATATACAATTTACTGGGTAACAAAAATATTCGGACAGTCCTGTTGGTCCTATTCTGTACACCCCTGTTGATCACTTACATTACAAAGTAGGTGGCGGTACCGAGTTTCAATAATATGCGAGAGAATTTAATCTTACTTGTGCTGTCGTTTCAGCAAGACAGAACACAAAATGGGGCGTAAAGGTAAGCAAACAACATTTAATCAGAGGCAGTTAGTGATATTCCATCACGAAAAGGGGAAAACCATTCGAAACATTGCAGATTTACTTCAGATGAAGAGAAGTACAGTGTCTGACATAATTCTCAGATATAAAAACGAGGACAGAATAGAGCTGAGAAAGCAAACAGGTCGCCGAAAAGTCCTCACAGACAGAGAAGAATCTCTTATTATCAGACAGATTAAAAGAATCCTCGTATAAGTGCCCCGAAGTTAGCTTCTGAAATTGAATCGACTATGGGTAAAAAAAGTGTATGCCTAAACAATTAAGAGGACAATACGTAAACGGGGCTACAACGGAAGAATAGCACGAAAAAAGCCTTATGTTCCAGACGTAAATGACTTCAGTTTGCTAAGGAATATGAAAATAAAGGCGAAGATTGGTGGGAAAAGGCTCTTTTTTTCTGACGAGAGCAAATTCAGTGTTTTTGGCAGCGATGGTAGACAAATGGTCTGGAGAAAGCCTAAGGAGGAAATGAAAACCAAGAATTTGCGAGCTACTGTTATATACGGTAGAGGAAATGTGATCATATGGGGGTGCATGTCAGCTTCTGGGGTTGGTGAATTGATGTTCATCGAGGATCTCATGAAGAAGGAAGACCTACACCTGCAACATAATTTAGTGAAAAGTGCATAAAAGCTTGGAATTGAAAAGGAGTTTATGTTTTACCAGAACAACGATCCCAAGCGTAAGTCCTATATTGTACAAGAATTTCTGCTCTACAAATGCCCTAAAGTGCTTCATCCTCCTCCACAATCGCCGGATTTGAACCCTATTGAACATTTGTGGGAAGAACTTGCCAGGACGGTTGGATCAAGGCCTATTTCTTCTAAAGAAGAGCTAAAAGCAAGACTTCAAGAAGAATGGGAGAAAATTCCTATAGACATAACAACAAAATGAGTACATAGCATGTCATGCTGTCTGAAAGAGGTTATTAATTAAACAGAAGGGTGGTCCTACAAGGTACTAATAATGAGCTGGAATAGTATTCTTTGTTATCAAAAAGTGTCCGAATATTTTTTTTAGTATTAGAAATCAAATGTTTTTCTTTATGTTTTAATAATTAGACGAAAATTAAGTTAATTGGAATTGTTGTGTTGAAAATGTTTATATGAAATGGGATACTTTTAGGGAAAAATAAGAAAAGCTTATTTTTATATATTTATATGTAAATATATGTCATTGAATTGTTAGTTGACGGATGTCCGAATATTTTTGTTACTCACTGTAGGCAAACTGAGACTATAAAATTTTAATGAAATGCAGGTGATCAGAATCACATTAACTCAAAATTCTTGAAAACAACTTATACGTAAGGTTCACCCTCGAACCAAAGGAATCGATCAAGAAGTGAGTAATGGGGAAAAACATTAAATTCTCGAGTGGTGTGAAATCTTGGTTTTTCTGAACCGACGCATGCCAGGTGCGAGGCCCGCCTCGCACAAATCCGGACTACACGAGACATAGTGAGTGGTTTCTATAGTTGCGAGGTGCACAGACTTTGCATCTCGCAGTTAGAGAAACCACTCACTTTATCTCTCGTGTAGTCCGTATTTGTGTGAGCCGGGCCTCGTACCTCGCACTTCACATACGTTGCTTCAGAAAAACCAAGGTTTTAGTGGAGTTTAATAGGGCGCGTCAATTATATAGCTGTTTGCGACCTTACGTAAAATTCTTAAAAATAGCAATACCGTAAGCTAAATACGAACACGAACTGAAACGTTTTCACACTAAAATGAGGTACACAAAAGAACATGTGATAAACAACTTTTGTGCATTACATATGCTGGAAAATATCTCTCGATGTTTCTTTATATCCCTAGAATTGTACGCTATGTTTGGCCAAGCTCATATTTTCAATGTTTGTTCTATGTATGCAAGTTAAATTTAATACTCTTAAATCTTCACGTCGTAGGTTCATTACGAATCCAGGCTTCCACGCAAGACATAAGGCAGGCCTGCAGAACTCGTAAGTAGGGAAAATATGACGTCAGCCTCACTCCACTTATATTGGAGATGATCGACTTCCGTGTAAAGTTGTTTACATTCTCTGTCCGTGCAAGGTCCATCAGTGGCGGCACTGTAGTTTTCAAAAAGAATTGTAATAAATTCATTGTATTTATAATGCGTTATCTCGTTTCAAGGTTTACAGTTATGCTAGATTTCCTGTCGGTAGTTTCTTTGAGATTTCTTTGCACCTAACCTGCTTTAGATTTTCGAACACTTTCTTCCTATCATCACCTACGGAAACATAAATTTGTAGCATTTAAGTAATTAACCTTGAAAGTCACTATTAATTTCAATTCAAAATTAACACAACTAGTGACGTCCTTAATTTAACAGTACATAAATAATTAATATACAGTCCATAATAATGAACTTAACCGGAAGTTGGTTTTTTTTATTTTAGTGGGTTATTTTACGACGCTTTATCAACAGCTTAGGTTATTTAGCGTCTGAATGAGATGAAGGTGATAATGCCGGTGAAATGAGTCCAGGGTCCAACACCGAAAGTTACCCAGCATTTGCTCATATTGGATTGAGGTAAAACCCCGGAAAAAACCTGAACCAGGTAACTTGCCCCGACCGGGAATCGAACCCGGGCCACCTTGTTTCGCGGCTAGACGCGCTAACCGTTACTCCACAGGTGCGGACGGGAAGTTTGTTCATTCCATAATTCTTAATATGGGCTTGGTTGAAATGTGATTTGAAATTGAAATGACGAGTAGAAGTAAATTGGATGGGACACAATAAACAAGCAATTCTTTCGTCGTCAACAACAAAATAATCATATTCCCATTTCCTTTGGAACTAGTATTTCTTCACGGGTTTAGATTTTACCATCTTCCAGTTATCTTTAAACTGCAGTAAGCGTGTGTGTGTGTGTGCGCGCGTGTGCGTGTGCGTGCGCGTCTCTCCAGTTAAGACCAGTAATGCAAGTTTTGTAAAAACAGGAATTAAAACTTTATTAATGCACGAAAAATCATAATAAATTCTTCAAATAAAGTAATTAGTTTCTTGCCTGCATGCAACATTTCGGACTTATTTCATTTTAGTAGAATACAGAGTATGGAAAATAAGTCGGGGACTGTACTTAATTTATTTTACACAAAAAGTGGAGTTAATCGGCTTTACTAGTAATAGGACGATATATACATAGGTAGACCTTCTTACATTATATGCACATACATTTTAAAATTTATTTTACATGTCTTTTAACGTATTTCCCTCATTCATTTTTCTCTTACTTTCTAAAGGTATGTTCCTAAGGATTTTATTATTTGTTCATTTGTAATTCTTGATAGCGTATTGTATATCTGCCGCCGCGAGAATGAATGTTGTTGTAACCGAGCGTAACTAGAACGCTATGACCGCACTGGTAGAAAAGGTGGGTGGGGTAAGAAGGGTGTAGTAAGGCAGTCGCTCTGAGGAGCTACAGTTCTGCAGGTCTGACGTAAGGGGACAGAACTTAACATTCACATGGGGATTTGAACACACGCGGTATTAAAACTGCTACATTGCTTCTGGCAGGAAATATTTTAGTTACCATATCGAATGGATTTTTATGGCTTTTGAAAACCCTTCCCCACCTTGGACAAATAGTTAATAGGAGCAAAATTGTCTATTATACTTTTTATACTCTTTTCGAGTCTGCTACTTCTCCAGTTAAGATTTCATCGGAAAAAGGATGTAATATAGATTCTTGAAATACCTATGTGATGTAGATGAAAGAAGTATATTTAAAGAATTTATTTATAACATTATTGCGTTCAATAGCTAAATAAACTTCCAGCCTTGTTTAATCAAATGGTTGTGATAGTAAATATAGGCCTAATGGAGTTTGCCCCTTAAAAAAAAATGTTCTCCTAAAACATGAAGTACAGTTTTCTTGGTAATATCCTTATTCCATAGAAATCTTCAATTATATATGATGAAAAATTAACAGCAAACAATGTAAATAAAAGTATTGATATTTTTTTTTTAGTTTGGTAGTTACGTGTTACCAATTAAATGAATGCAATTCATTTTGTTCCAATCGCTCATTTGTATTTGTAGGACAATTTTGTACGTAGTTGACAATATTTCTTATATTTGTAACTTGCTCTTTTTCCGGTTAGACAACAAAGTTTCTGCCACAGTTTCTTTAAGTTGGTAATCGACCAGTTAACCAAGACACTGATCCAGGATTTGTCTCATTTTCAATGTAGTTCCTATAAGTATCTTCATTTAAGTGTCCTATTAAAGTCTGGCGTTATCAATTACCGGTAACAGAAGTGTGCGTGTCAACATTAATGCATTTCATACACGGTACACTTAAAAGGCACACAAATTACCAGACGCCATTTTTTCAATAGGCCCCAAAGCGTGTTCTGTAATGATTTTTTTTTCATTTTATTGAAAAAAGACAAACACCGTACAATTAATTTTCCGTATAATACACAGCGAAAGTGATTGAAGTCATACAATATTTCGGGCACTGTATTTTCATTAGAAAAATAGGCATTCCCGCAAAACATGTGAATGAGAAGAAAATAATCTGGTAATAAAAATAATTTGCTATCAGTCGGACAGAAGTGAAAGTGTGAAGTTCAAATTCTGGAATTGCCATTCGAGACATGTTCCCAACCCAAAATAATAGTGAGGTTATAATTACAGATTTTCTTCGTATTCGGCAGATAATGCTATGTGTTCGTTCAAAATACACGAAACATCAAGAACTATAAACGGCTGTAAAAATGTGTATTAGTAAAATTTCAATTAATAGGCCTACATTCCTTCAGTTACACGTTGTATATGGATACATTGTATACATCAAGACGTAATTAAGCTTTCTTTTTTTCTTTTTTTTCGAAACGTGTGCGAGATTGTCAGTATTCGATTTCGAAGTTTTTACTAAAATAAACATTTCTAATATTCCAGGTGGAGTGAAATTGTATATTTTCGTGTTCCTTAGTATGCAATGTAACATTCGTGTCCAGCCTTTTATATCTAAACAATTTGACAGGCGAATCGTGTGAATTCACATTAAACAATAGATCTTATATACTCGAAGTTGAGTGAAATGATACTTAATTTGAGGGGATAATCATAATTTATCATAGGGAATAAGTAACATTTTCAATAGCCCTGCATAATTAAATACCGGTAACCATAGTTTACCATCGGCCACACCTCCCATTTCTTGGTACAGACATCTTCCAGAAGTCAAATCTGTGATTTCTGCATGGTAGATTTATTCGTGCATTACTGCCTTCTCTTGCAAATCGAAGCTACAGTGTATAGTTACGTTAGGACTATGTACAAGAAGACGTACAAAAAGTACCGAATTATTATTGTTTTTTGTAGGCACGTGGAGACAAGAGGAAAATATTGTCTTAACCTTAGCCATTTCATCTTAGAAGAACATAGATTACTAGATTCTTTTACCAGTTCAATTGTAGTACTCTATTTCTTGATTGCAAAAATGTAATATACAAATTTAATATTTCATTTTCGGTAGTCGAGTTTGTGAAATAGAGGGACTTTCCCACCCTCATTCCCCAACTGTGTGCGTTTATGAAGTACACGTGGGTTTTACGTAGGTTACACTGTATTTTTCTTTCCATAAGTATATGTATTTTCACCGTTTATTCCTAGTAGGCAGTTTTAGATACTTTGAATATTTGCGTTACCTTTTTGTCAGTACTTGTCCTAAATCTTAATATCCTTTTCTGCTTCATACAGTACACATTATTAATAAGTAGTAGTAGTAGTAGTAATAATAATAATAATAATAATAATAATAAACTAATCATCATCTCAACACCTCTTCCTACAGGCCAATGCTCTCTCTTACTTCTAGCGCGCATCAGTCAATAGCTCTACCCCCACCTGTTCTCTAACTTCTTGTGCATATATTGCGTGTGAAATGAGTGCACAAATTGGTGGTAGTTTCGAGTCAATTTCTTTGACATTCATGGATTACTAGATCACTTTAATTCATATGATAATATTGTTAATTGTTTTTCTGTAACATTATGATACAGAGACATAGGTGATTGTCCTTTGAGTGTACTCCCCTGCTGCACTTAGGGTTGGCTATTTTTGGCTCCCCACTCCAGAGCCTACAGATCAATACCGTGTGCAGCCATGATGCTTCTGAGAAATTAACTGAGTGGTGGTAGTGTTGGCAGTGTTGTGTAGGGTTGGTGGTTGTGGTCAGTTGTCCTCATCGGCATGTGGGACTGTGAGTAACTTACCTGTTTTCCTTCACCAGCAATGTGGGGAAACGTATTTTTTTCGTACGATGCTATGATATGTCATGTCTCTACGTGTTTGTTAAAAAACGCAGCTTTATTGCAGCGTGATTTTTAACATAAATCGCACGAGTGCGTGTATATTTTCTACTAATTACTCATGTTTACACAGACTATGTTCATATGGAACATAAAGTGAAAATACACTTTTTCTTTTCAAGTAGTAAAACTCCCTGTATTTGTGTAAACTCACAATTTCTTCTCTACATTTTGTTTGGTTTTCTGTCATTTGCTTTAAGAGTGAATTGGATAGTGTTTGTGCACAATTCTAATCGGCAAAATTCGGAGCTATGTTGTATAGAAATTTAATTTTAATCCTTAATGATAGTTAATAATTATGATTTTCAGAAATTGTGCATTTGAACAGAAATATACACAAGGTTGTTTATTAGTGAAATTGTGGCAATAGAGTCATTCAGGGAAATTCTCCAGAAAAACTATGCTGAAGGAGGCACAATTGCTTTTTGATTCACTGGCTTCTGTGAGATGTATGTAGGGATAAACACGTGGTTTAACTAGCCCCCACAAATACTTTCAACATAAAAATCGTTTGACATTTACCTGCATATTCTAATGGGAAATATTCTATAAAGAATTGTGACGCATAAAACCAAGTATCATTTTCTCCAGGAGGAATTTAAGAACTCTTTAGAGATATTTAAGGTTAAGGAAGCACCAGGAATAGACATATTAAATATAAAGTTCATAAAATTCAGCCCACCATCCTTACATAAAAGAATATTGAACCTTTTAAATCAGTGTTGAAAGGTAGGAAGTATCCCCGATGAATGGAAAAAAATCAATTGTTATTCCAATATTCAAAAAAAAAAAAAAAGATTGTAACAACTACAGAGGTATTAGCCTATTAAATTCGTATTATAAGATATAGGCTATGTAAAAATTTTGAGAAATAGGTTCAATAATATATCAGAAACCTTCCTATTAGAACCACAACATTGTTTTAGAAAAGGCACATCCTGTCGCGATGGTGTTTTTACAGTAATGGAAGTGCTTGAGAAAGGAAGGGAATTTAATAACATTTGTAGATTATATCGGCTTTTGACAAAGTAATAGGAAAAACACCATTTAGACTGTGTACTCTTCCCATATTCCAACTCAATTATTTTACTTCTTATAGTGAGTGCGATATGTCTCTCAGGTGACATACTTTTTCTTATTGTTATGTAATTTCCCATTATAGGTCTATTCTTCATTAACTCGATAAATAATGAAATGTATATTTTTGCTCATTCTAAAGTAGGCAAATTAAAAAAATTGTCATCATACATTCTCTAAGAATGATACAGGAAGAGAAACTGGCTCAAAAAATTCTGCACTGACGATGCCGCCATGTGCCGTCTTCTTCGACGTAATGAAAGATTCAACAGCGCTTCCTCTTAGAAACCCATTTTGGTACTAAACTTGCAGTGTGGTTGTCGGTGGTCAATATGGACTTCAAACGACAACTACTAAATAGTGGTCCACATGTGGTTGGTTCTGCCAACAGCACAACCACATAAAACTGCAAAATAATCGCAAAGATTGGTGTGTGTGAGTTCAGCCTAAGTTCCTAGTGAACTGTATGTTGCTATTTTCTGTCCAATAAACTATTGCTGCTAGAATTATTTGTCGAAGCAAGTGAGATATTTTCTTTTGATGATAGCCCAACAGGCTTCCATTCAACAACTACTTTATTTGATGCAAGCTTAGCAGACATTACTGTTTAATCGGTAGACCTACTGTATAAATACCTAGTGAGGAAATAGAGTCTCTAAGGTCGCGTAGCAACTAACAAATACACTTTGCATTGTCCAAAATGGGCATTCTCCTTGGTTATATTGGTTCCATAACCATAGTAAGTAATAACAGACTTACCTTATTTATTTACTGGTTTCGTGTGATAAAGATGCTGGAATTATCCTCCTTCATATGCGATGCACAATATTGCAATCTCTGAAACAAATTTCTATTCACATATTGAAGATCAACTGTAATACCAATTACTATTCTAATGTTTTCTTGCAGAACGTGTAATGTTAGTGGATTATTTGTGTATATTTAGATGTGTTGTATCCCCCCCCCCCCAAAAAAAATAATAGTATTGGGTAGGATTGGGTGACCTGGCTGGCTAGATATTGTTACTGACAATTCTCTCCCCAAAGACCCTTTCCAATTCTTGTAAGGCTCTACCTGCGGTATGAGCACGTTCTGAGTTCTGCTGAGATGAGACAGACTACTTCTTACTCTGTCAATTGTGAAATGAAACCAGTAATAAAATTTGGTTCATATAAAATTTGGTTTGATAACAGTTTGGTGGAAGAATATGGGCACAATACTCTTGAGGTTAGATAATATTCACTTAATTTATGGATCACTTGTGTTTTGTATGGATGTAAGTAAAGTTTCTTAGTTGCTCTTGCTGCTGACGATTTGGGTACCCTGGTTTCCTGAGCTAGAGGCATTTTAAAGATTTTTGCAGGGAATGTTCGAGCCTGGCACGTACTTCATCTAATGAAATTTCCCTTCAGTGTTTCTCAAAGCCTACCAAATTTTCTTTTATTCAGAAAGGAGCCTGGTTCTTTACATTTTTCACTAATCTACAGATTGTGGTTCTTGTAGGAATATGTTCATCTGGGATCTCGTGCTCAAACAAAGAATGACACTTCTTGTATAGGAAGGTATCTGTAATACTTCTTTACAAGAAACACTGTAATATATGGCAAGGTTTTATTTTTGGAAAATATTTTCGCTATAACATAGGTTTAAATGATTTTATTATCGTTGTTTTGATAAGCATTGTAGTTTCGTGAACTAAATTAGCGACGTTAATGATAGCTTCTTAACTGTACTGTAAAACAAAAGATAAAACAATGATAAGACAGTACTAGCCTGATAGAATAATAACTAATAATTTACATTTGTGATATCTAAAATACACACGTGTACAGTTCACTTGTAATTATACAGTGGGCAGTAATACAAGTGCAGAAATATCTAGGAACAGTACTCCTTCAAAAAATACATTTGGCGATTTCACACTTCTGAAAGAAATGTTCCGTGTTTTGATGTAAATTGTCAGCATAGCTCTTCATTTCTAACCATAAAATGAAGCAAATAATTTAATTGGAAGTAAGAATTATCTGTGCAAATGTAGGCTTTTACACACACACACACACACACACACAAAACACAAAAAACACACACACACGCACACACTACCATCATCACCTCCACCTCCACTACGATCATAATGGTCATTACCATAATCACATACTACAGGTATAATAACCATACTTTTGTACACAATTTGTTATGGATATCTACAATAATTTTAGCATTGAGTTTATTATTTGAACATTTTTATTTCAGTTTTTAGTAAATTATTAATGTTCCATACTTAACAAACTTTTCAATGTATAGAATTGGGTAGGCCTTATGTCAGTGCTCGACTTCCTGAGAAGTATCAACATGATAAGAAATAAATTCGCATAACTTGGTTCTGTTACTTGGCTGCTTCTCTTCTTTTGAAGTTAGCTATTATTTATCTTGCTTCAGATGTTTTATGTTTATGATATGCTACAGTGCAATTCTTACCATTGTTCATGTGTTCCCACATGCTGACTCCTGGCAGGAGATAGCATAATATCAAAGTCCATTGCATGCACTGCACAGAGAAAAAAAGCCCTAGCTATAGAATGTGCATGCACGAAACAAAAGAACAACTAGTATTAATAAATAGAATTTAATTGTATTGTATTGTATTTACAGGATGTTCGATCAATGACTCTAGCATGTCAATCCTTTGGAATGGTATATACTGCCCCTTTCATTAATCTCCCAACAATCCTGACCCCTTCAAGAAATATATAATGTTCTTAAGGGAGACTTGCGAAATATCATTTAATTTTGGAAAGTGATTTCCGTAGTAGCGACCTCTAGGTTAAATGGAATTTTAAAAATTCAATTTGACATACTAATTTACTGCACGTGCAATGTCCTTAAGGGAGACTTGTGAAAGATCATTTCATTTTAGAATAACTGGGAGGTTAAATTGAATTTTAAAAAATCAGTTTGACATACTAATTTACTGCAGGTGCAATATCCTTGAGGGAGACTTGTGAAAGATTATTTCATTTTGAAATAACCGGGAGATTAAATGCAAATTTAAAAAAAAAATCAATTTGATATACTAATTTACTCCAGGTTAAATGGAATTTAAAAAAAATCAATTTGACA
This sequence comes from Periplaneta americana, assembly GCF_040183065.1. Lineage (NCBI taxonomy): Eukaryota > Metazoa > Arthropoda > Insecta > Blattodea > Blattidae > Periplaneta > Periplaneta americana. The sequence continues at coordinate 87,261,124 of NC_091126.1, read as the reverse complement.
TACTAGTTTACTGCAGGTGCAATGTCCTTAAGGGAGACTTGTGAAAGATCATTTCATTTTGGAATAACCTTTCAAGTTATTTATTCATTCACAGTGTTCTGCCCAAGGGCAAGTCTTTCACTGCAAACCCAGCTTTGTCCAATATTTCCTATTTTCTGCCTTTCTATTTGTCTCCGCATACGATCCATATATCTTAATGTCGTCTATCATCTGATATCTTCTTCTGCCCCAAAATCTTCTCCTGTTCACTATTCCTTCCAGTGCAGCCTTCAGTAGACAATTTCTTCTCAGCCAGTGACCCAGCCAGTTCCTTTTTCTCTTTCTGATCAGTTTCAGCATCATTCTTTCTTCTCCCACTCTTGCCAACATAGCTTCATTTCTTATTCTGTCTGTCCATTTCACAAGCTCCATTCTTCTCCATATCCACATTTCAAATGCTTCTAGTCATTTCTCTTCACTTCGTCATAATGCCCATGTTTCTGCCCCATACAGTGTCTCAGGTTAAATGGAATTAAAAAAAATAAATCAGACATACTACTTTACAGCAGGTGCTCGAAATGTTTATTACCGTGGAGAAAAGCATTGTGGCATGGGTTGATGGTCCTATTCACCCTCTGCATTTCGTCTTCGGGAATTCTTGAAATTTCTCTGATTGAATCCTTGAACTCCTCTTTTGTGTAAGCCACCGGCGTGACTCAGTCAGTTAAGGCACTTGCCTGCCGGTTTGAAGTTGCGCTTGGGAGCAGGTTCGACTCCCGCTTGGGCTGATTACCTGGTGGGTTTTTCCGAGGTTTTCCCCAACCGTAAGGTGAATGCCAGGTAATCTATGGCGAATCCTCTGCCTCATCTCGCCAAATACCATCTCGCTATCACCAATCTCATTGACGCTAAATAACCTAGTAGTTGACACAGCGTCGTTAAATAACTAAAGAAACTCTTTTGTGTAAGAGTTTGTTCTCTACACCCTGTCTTTTAATATACCCCACAAACAAAAACACAAAGGGTCAGAGCAGGGGAACTCACACTCCGAGGAATTGTTCATGAAATCTCTTCTGACTCATCCTGCAGATTCGTACTTACAGTAATAATCTTTCAACACACAAAAATACGCTGTTCTATAGTTCGACGAAAAGCCATTAATCACAAGAAGAGTACATGCATGCATTACGAAAAGCGAACATAGACTTATGAAAGCCAAGGGCTGTTTGGTGAACAAAGACAGATTCCGCTAATATATCAAAATACAATAAATACTTGCTGGCAATAAACTATCAGTAAACTGTATTATGACATGTATCATCACCTTACCGGAGAGCCGCACTCAGCAGCCATGTTTGCTAGGATTTGTAGGGGCACATTTTAGAATCGGAACTTTTTTTTCTCCAGCTCTCAGCTCTTGTGCCTTCACTTATCAGTAGCCAGCATGCGGGAACTGCTTGGAGAACTGTAAGAAGCGCACTAAAGAAATTCTATTAACATGTTTTTCTCACGACTTACTGTTAGAATAAATCTTTGCCTGTGGAAAACTTGATTTGTTTTTGCATTTCATCTTAGAAATTAGCAATATGCCTGTATTTTAAGAAATGACATTATTTCTTAGATCAGTTTTATTAATAATAGTTAAGTTATTCTTTCTGCTAGTTAATGCTCGGATATTATTTATTCAGAAAAAGAAAAAATAGTCTATGTACAAAAATTAGCAAATGGAAATTACATAGTATATTTCACCACTTTTCCAAGAGCAAAAGAAATTTTGCAATAAATGTTTACTATTGGTGTTCGTTTCTATTTCAAAAGAGACGTGGTTTTTTTCAAAACTCAGTAGATGGTTATCTAGTACACAATTTTTGTATAGTTTGATATTGCGAAAATATAATATGCAATTAAAAAGAATAATTTGTATTTAATTAAGTTTGTTATTATTGGCATTGTATTTTATGTGACATTTTGTTTCAGCTACCATGTTCCTGAGTACTCTGACACCGAAATTTTATGTGGCCCTCACTGGAACATCATCCCTCATATCAGGCCTCATTTTGGTAAGATTTTAAATTTATGTACATACATACATACAGTAAAGTCCCGATTATCTGAACTATACAGGCTAAGGGCAATCCGGATAAGAAAAAATCTGGATAATATGAAGGGTGAGAGCGCTATGTGGTTTTTGATCCTTAAATCTTAAAGGAACAAAGGTTGGACCCAGTAATGTAGAAAGACGTTACTCACATGTACAAAATAAACGAGTTTGTGTTCATAGTACAGTACAGTATGTAATTGACTTTTAAAAAAATTGTTATTGTTCAGTACACTACTGTAATTAAAAAAAAAGCGATCTGGGTAACATGGAAGGCTGAATAATCTAAGTCCGGATTCAGGACTCTACTGTGTGTGTGTGTGTGCGCGTGTGCAGCTACAAACAAGACAAGGCAGTTGGTTGTGAGTGTGTGAGTCATGGTGCAGAAATTTAGTATATTTGTTGTAACTTTATAAAAAAACAAATCACCTGCTCAGTGCCATAAAGCACTTCAGGATTGCTTTCCTGGGGTTAATCTGCCTAACAGATGTACAGTTCATAAAATAGTCAACAGATTCAAAACTACAGAAATGGTGTTGGATAAGACAAAAGTCGAAGACTTTTCACCTTTTAACCCAGGAAGAGCTTGATATCAGTGCTCTATTCTCATATTCACCATGAAAGTTTCTAAGTTGGCCCACAAGCAGGAGACAGCTATGGGTCACCTTACAGTGACAAAATTATTAAACTTTTGTCCATACAAAATGACAAAAATAAGATACGAGAAGAAATAAACAACATTTTGCAAGTAGAGTAGCAACATGTGAACGAATTTTTTTTTTTCGATGCTACATCATCTATCTTGAAGCACAAGGATAACAATTTTAATAGATTTTCTTGAAAAGGAAGCAATTTTAGGCACATTCACAATTTTAACTTGCAAAATAATGGTACAGAGTTAACTTTGTCTGTTCATCTGATTTATCTTGATGCATAAAAATGTTTGTCTGCCAACTGCTGACCAACCACACAGGGACTGGAGGTAAAATGATGGCTCTCTAGATGACCCAGAATAGGGAATTTACTTATCCAACAAAATAAATTACGGAATAGTTCTGTTACTGTTTCCACTTTATGAAGCGATTAAAGAGGAAGTGACATCACATTCCTGTCAGTAGAGGCTTTGTTGTCACATAGATCATTTTTCTTTCCCCCATCTTAACATTCTTCACTTCCATTTCATGTTGAAGCACTCAGGATAATCCATACTCCTTTCATTCAGTGTTATTGACACTTGAAATAAGAGTGGCAATGATATACAACACAAGAAAACTACATCTAACACAAGTGGCCTAGCATCATCAGTTTGTCAACACTGTCCTGCTGAACAACAGAATATCGCACTGCACTCAGTTGGAATTGTACTGCTATTGCCAGTTTGTCCCTAGTGGACGAATTTTTGCATTGCAATCACCAGTGAAAAGTTACGTTGTCACTCAGTGTGACAACACTGTACAAGCTACCCCTCTACTCCGCATTCATTCCTTGCCTATAGAACTAGTTCTTGTTTCGTCGCTTTAAATCATAGAAACTGGTATAAACAAAACCATTGTCTCAGATGGTAATGTTAACAAAGTGGTACCCAAAAATCCACAAAAGCAGTAGGCCTACCACTTAAACTTATCACTAGACAGCAAATTCTTTTGCAAATGCATATTTTTATTGAAATGCTCATATTATCTAAAACCTTACATACCGGTGTCTTTATTGATCGTGTCTTACAGCTTCATATAGAGCCAGTAACCGCCATAGTAATGAAACTCAGAGTATCTGAGAAGCACAAAAACTGTTCACAAAATACATGTGGGTGAAGAATTGCAATGTTAAATGGAAAAGAATCGTTAAACATACAGAAAATTTCTATGTGGAAAATAATCTCTTTTCAATAGAATTTGATTCAGTATACGTGATTGACAATGTTGAACTTAAGTGATTTCTCAGAAAAAAAAATTAAGCAAAATATATTTTTATTCTACAAGATAACCAGAAATCCAAATGAAAATAGTAGCAAATTGATTTCAGGTTCACTATTTTGGAGCTGGTTTTAAGATTTTCGCTTAATGTCGATAAATTTTACAATAATTTGTATGAAACTTCACTAAGGACGTAAATAATACAGTTCTACATGGCATAGCATTATAATAAAGTATTACATGACACCAAAGTCAACAAAACTCATGTTACTCTAACAGTAGGTCGAAAGTAAGAGACATAAAAATAATCAATTACTGACCAAATTAAGTTCTGTGTCATACTTTTACTACTGTTGGTTAACTAAATATTTCATCGTAAAATTCTTGTATTTCGAGCTCATGTGGGAGTCACTGTTTCAATTTCTTGGTATCTCTTATCTCATTGCTGTTAATAGAAAAACAACCTTCTGACTATGTCTTTGTAGTTAGAAGAATGGGGCTATATTTTACAATTTGGAGAAGAAACTGATGAGATTGCAATTCATGTATGAAGTCCTCTTGCTACCACAGTCCCAAATTTCTCAAAACTACGGCAAAATGTTGATCTTAAAATAATTTATCTTATAATCTCCAATATCATCTTACTGGGAACAATAACAATGAATTTTTGTGAGGCTGTTATTGACACTTCCAATAGTAGATTTCAGAGTTTCTATCACTTCGTGAATATTTCTACGCTTCATGAATATTTCCAGTGGCGGCTCGTGAACTTGTGGATTGGGAGAGCTGCAGTATTTTTTGGTAGATACAAATTTCACTTCTTGATACCATTACTAATAAGTATAGGACAAAAATAAATGCACTACATATCGAAAAACCAAAACTTTCTCACTTAGTTGGGAGATATCTGTGGCATAATTTGCTAATCGCTAAAAAAAACTAATACCATCGATTTCAGTCTGTAATTTCTGATCGGCAGACACTCAACTTGCAATCTATCAGTTCATTCTAAATTGTTTTAGAATTACCTTTAAACAGTGGCATGTTCCAAATGATTTTTGAGAGGCTTGTTTAGATTACTCACGGAATGTAGTGTCCACACCTGTGGAGTAACGGTTAGCGCATCTGGCCGCGAAACCAGGTGGCCCGGGTTCGATTCCCAGTCGGGGCAAGTTACCTGGTTGAGGTTTTTCCGGGATTTTCCCTTGACCCAATATGAGCAAATGCTAGGTAACTTTCGGTGTTGGACCCCGGACTCATTTCACTGGCATTATCACCTTCATCTCATTCAGACGCTAAATAACCTAAGCTGTTGATAAAGCATTGTAAAATAACCCACTAAAATAAAAAAACCGAATATAGCAACCCACGAAATACACCAGAGTTCTTCGAATCGTTTTTCATCATGTCCCCTAAGGGGAAGTTCATATTGGCCACAAAATTTGATACAATCAATATTTAAAAAAATAAGTTCACGATTTTTCCTCACTTCTTGATTATGTTTGTGAATGTTTGTTCTGTTCGCTTCACTTAATTGCGCAGCAATATTAATTTTGCCTAACATAGCCAATGAAACAACATTTTCCGGGTGAGATTGCGAAGATTCATGCGTTTTAATTTTTAGGGTTAAATGTCCTAAATCTGTCACCCACTCCTAGTCTATGCAGTATCACCACTGAAGAGGAGGCAACCACAAATGCTTAGCGTAAATTTCATTGTTATACTTCCTTACATATATGCACTATTTCGGCTGGATGAAGCTTGAGTAAGATTTAAATTGGGTAACGAACGACCCTTTAATTTCACTTCATTACCTAGATCAATTTTCTCCGCAAGGGAAAGTTGAGAAAAATAAAATTAATATTCTGTAATTCACACACACTCATGCTTGCACATTTGCACTGGTTAAGTTACGGTACTAAAACGTCACACCAAAGCAACACTCAGATATACTGATGGTCAACAATTTTCTAAAACTGGAAAATAAGTCTCTTTCGTATTTTACGTGCTATATCAAAAGGATTAGACTCGTGCAATCATTTTGAGTTAAAGCAAATATTAGGTTCTGCTGAAGGCGGATATATACGTAATAATAAGGTAAAAGAAAGTATTAATTTTGTTATATTAACTCGATAAGATTCTACAACAATAAGTATGTGAAGAGAAAATAAAAATTTTGTCATTAAGTTTCAAGGGAATAGAGAATCCATTTGACGTAGCATTAGAATAGCGGTGTGGGAGGGGAGGAAAGATCTTCCTTGTGGCCTATCTCTGCAAGACACTGCAGCGAAATATGGGTTTTAAACAGCGGCAGTTTCCCTCTGCTTCCTTCACCTCTCTGCCCTCTGACCTAGCAAGCCACACTCTCTATGATCTTCCCACCCTGAAGATCCCAGGACGACTTTGAATGCAGTGTCATTTCCAGTACAGTCAACGCGCAAAAAGATAATGCATAAGATAAAAGTACATAGTCCCGGCCAGATGAAATATAAAGCACTTTACCACAATAACAGCTGTAACAATTCTTCTACAAATTAAAATAAATATTATTTTTATTTTCCTGTCAAAGCAGGGAGTGCTGCAGCTCCGCAGCTCTTATGGAATATTTCTGTCTTGTATTAAGTATTGATACTAAAACTTTGTGTTGTACTAGTAGACCATATTGTAAAACTCTTCTGTATATATTTCAACTAGACTGTGACTATAATTAAGACTTTATAGTACAGTCAACTTCGGTTATAGTGAACCTCTGCGGATCAGCATATTTTGTTCACTAAAACCGAAGTGTGTGTTCTTATACTATTGATGTTGCTATACATACAATATTAATGTCCACTTGGGACAGACCACGTTCAATATCAGTAATAATGTTCACTTTATCTTCCAACTTAAACACTTTGTTTCTACATTCTGATGTTCACAGTTCGAAACTTGAATCTAATCTGGCCATGTAGGTAGCAGGTACTGACCGATTTTGCACCTCTTTCCACTAGAGGTATGCCTACTGTGTACTTGGCCTCAGAATTTCCCTGAGTTCACTTTTACAAAGATGCGGGAGGAAGGGTTGAGGACCATTATACTGTAATCTTTCTTGTATTTATCCTTTGGTCATCACTGTACTCCCTTTTACAAAAGAAAACACTTTCTCTTCCTATTCTTCGAATAATCTCTTTTAAAGAAGTCAGAACTACAATCCTTCCTTTAGCCCTCACTGCATACACTATTCTCTTTAACATGTTTCAAGCTGTCCAGGAAGCTGAACAAATCCTTTGTCTTTCAATGCACATAATGAGTAGATGATTTGAAATTTTGTTCTGAACATATTCTTGGGAGTTTATAGGAGGAAGGGTTTCCTAAATTACCATTTTGGCCATTTTAAAATTACATTTTCTTGGGGAAGTCCTAGTTTTAGGTTCACTGTAACCAAAGTGAGGGTTCACTATAAACGGAAATATTAATGTACTTTATAATGTATGTGGCTCGGGACCAACAATTTAGGTTCACTATAACCGAGTTTACTATATTCAGAGTTGACTGTACTATTAAGATTTTTTTTTTTTTTTCGTTTGACATGTTCCATATTCTAGCTGTGAAGCGATGTACGAATACCATGGGATGTAAATAAATACAATACAATACACTACTATTTCATCCGAGGTCACTAATGTCCTTCATGTGACTGATATTTTGGCGGTTAAGAGGAAGATAAAAATAGTTGGTCACTGCAGTATATTTTAAACTTAAAGCAATTACTCAATTTTACTTATTTCTTAGCTTCCTGTCAACAACAATGTAATTTGACTGATTGAATTGTCTGGTCACTTCTAAGTAAGTTATATAGAAAAGTATGTATATAAATTAATTATTGCTTTGACACTTGTCATTTTATTTTTTTTTATTAATATTACTGTGTTTACAACAATGACAGGACTGATATGCTTGGTTAAATGTGTGATTTCCATTTCACTTTGCATTCAAAAATGTTATAGTGTGAGTTAACTCTTTGGTAAAGAAAGCTTCAAAATGCGTAAAAATAAGTAAATAAATAAATAAAGTAGGAAGAATTTATAATCAAAAAGGAATTTACTATCGGTTTTTGAAAGTACTTTTGATGCTTTATTTTGCTTGTTCTTACATTTTCATGTGTCTTACATGCAAGTTATATTATTACCATGGAAAGGTACCATTAGCATCAAATTTTACAGTTCCATAATTTGAAACAAGATTTTTGTTTACTGTAAATCTAAATTGAACTTGTGAAACATAGTTATTTGAAGAATTTTCATTATTATATTTGGTTTTAAAAACTGTCGTATCTTCTGCATAATTAGGAAAGAAATAGGAACCTAGTTTCAACATTCTAAAAACTATGAATGTTTTAATTTAACTTGTCATGTTTCAGATTTTTGAGTGGTGGTATTTTCGGAAATATGGCACTTCATTCATTGAACAAGTGTCACTTAATCATATAAGTCCATGGATTGGTGGGGGTGATGTTAGTAATGAAACAAATAATGTTGCAACTAGTACAAGTACGACAGCCACAAGTCAACAGGCTGTTCCAGGTGAGATGTTTGATTTATTTATTTATTTATTTATTCCGTGTGTGTTTTTGTGTGTGTGCGTGTGCATGCGTGCGCACGTGCCTGTTCCACACACACACGCACGCACGCGCGCACGTGTTGATAATCTGAATGTCAATCATCCAATATGTCAAATATCTGAACTCATATTTCCTCTGATTAATTTTTTTAATTAGGTACCGTACACATGCTACAGTACATACTTATTTTCCTCTGTAACATATTGAGAAAGATCCCAGCTGACATGATTAATAGTGATGAAATATTAACGAGATACTGTACTGTACACTGTATTGCAAGGCTCTTCTCGGAAATTCCTTGTTCACATTGTTTTTGTCAATCATTTCGCTTCAGTGAGCTTTGATAAATTACCGACCATAAATGCTTAAGAACTCTCTCACTCAGAATGCTTATTGTTTGCAGAAATAACTGAACTCTTTTCACTGCCTTTTAGTGCAAGGAATGTAATGGTACATTGACAAGCAGTAGCCTTATGCTACTGAATAAACACGAACAGTTTCATTTTCAGTTTGAAGAAGTTTGTTCAAGTGGTGGGTTGCCTTGTGTTCTGTGCTAAAGTGATTGGATTATGTTTTTCGATTGTCCTGTAACGAACAGTTTCACTTTCAGTTTGAAGAAATTTGTTCAAGTGGTGGGTTGTCTTGTGTCCTGTGCTAAAGTGATTGGATTGTGTTTTTCGATCATCCTGTCACGAACAGTTTCATTTTCAGTTTGAAGAAATTTGTTCAAGTGGTGGGTTGTCTTGTGTTCTGTGCTAAAGTGATTGGATTATGTTTTTTGATCGTCCTGTCACGAACAGTTTCATTTTTAATTTGAAGAAATTTGTTCAAGTGGTGGGTTGTCTTGTGTTCTGTGCTAAAGTGATTGGATTATGTTTTTCGATCGTCCTGTCACGAACACACTACGGGACATGGCATCTTCTAATACACAATGAAAACGTAATGTGTTAGTATTGTGTCATTGTTATCATTATTATGTATAGTACATATTTTGTTTGTACAGTACAGTGTTTTAACGGTACATCATCGTAAAGAGATTTTATATATATTTTATGTACCCTGTCATTTTTATGTTCCATTATCTGAACTATACCTGGTCCCAATTAGTTCGGATAATCGACGTCCCACTGTATATATGTATGTATTGGTGTACGAAAATGAAAATGAGGGCCAGTGTTTCAATTTGCTACTTCTTTTGCAGTTATATGAGGTAATGACTGAGCTTCTGGATATGCCACTTGAGGCTTCTTTTTCTTATGAGACGAGGGATTAATTATTTGGAAATTAACATATTGCTGCCTTATATTTCCTTGGCCAGCAGAATGGCTGTTGAGTCGAGGTGGTAGCTTCCTTTTGGATTGTGTCTTGTCTCATGGTGCAAGGGAAAATTAGAACACATCCCTCCAATTGAATTTCTTATCCATTATAGTTCCATAGTATCAGATTGATCACTTCCCACCATTTGGGATTAGGAAAGATCACTGAAGGATTTCCAGTTTATGGGATAAAGAAACTGTAATAGAGCTCCTTAAATTGGTTTCATGTCTACGACACTGTAGCACATGCTGAGAGGTAGTGTTACTTGCCATTAGCAGAGGCATTGCCACACTGCCAGCAACTGGCAACTGAGTTCAATATAGAAAGTATGTGAAACATATTGCAATGTGCTTCATAGTAGCATTGATAATTGAACTATAAATTAACTGCTATGATATCATTGCTGCTGATATTATTTATACATGATTTGCATTGCATTAATTCTTAATATATGAACACTGGTTCTGCATGTGGGAACAGATGTGCAAGAAAAACTTCCTTCGCTTTGACTTAACTTCCCTTAGAACATAATGCTTATGAATAGGGACAGCTTTTATGTCTTGCTCTTCGTTCCATTTGCAAAGCAGTTCTCTAGAAGTCCTTGTCATGCTGTAAAAATTAAACCTGTACTTCATGCATTCGATTGCTTATATGTTACAGGCCTATCCTTATCTTGCCAAGTCATTTTGTAAGAGTTTTAATTCCATTTCTAAGGCCAAAGTCCTTGGTTCTCCGTAAATGACCCTTCAGGGATGAAGAGAAAGTGGATACTGTGATGGCTACCCTATGACAGAAATAACAAAGGCATCTGTTTGACATTCCATTCACTTAAAGAATAAATGACACCAGGGAGGAGCCATCTTTTGGAAAAAGAAAAGAGGACTTCTCCTCAAAACCTCGCATACCAAGTTAGTTTGTTGGACAAAAGGAATGGAAAAGTCACTCTCCACAGAACCCCCTCGTAGAAGGAAGTACTTAGTACATTCAGCTGTGTTCCAGTGCCCTGGAGAGATATTTTGTGACACTGCATTCTTATCATCCATATCATTTCGCCCTTGGAATGACAGCTTGGTCAACTAGAGCTCCTGTAGCCAGCAAATGAAGGATCATTCTTCTAGGGTTTTGCCCCACATGTGTCCACCCTTCATGTGTCCCTACTGTTCAAACAAGAGTTTTGAAGAGCTTTTCTCAGTAATATAGTCTGTGTGGTACATTTCATTTCTACAAGTGTGCTTTATGTAGTTTATAATCTATTAATAATAATAATAATAATAATAATAATAATAATAATAATAATAATAAGTTGTACAATTAATATTTACTCCATCCCAATGATTAGGATTCTGATGTTACGTTTGCATTTTAATTTGAAGTGTATATAATTTGTAACAAATTTGAGGTCATATTCAACTAGGCTATGTGTTTAAGCTTGCAATAATGTCTTATGCAGTTTATGTATTACATTTTTCATTTTTCCCCATATAACACTGGATATTTAATACCTACTCAAGAATGATAGCCAAATGAATTATTGCTTTAATTTAATGATTGGTTAACTAATTTAAATTTCAGAAATTGTTCAATTTCTTATATATTGTAATCTCTGACAGTCTCTCTGCACATGGTGGAACTACAGTAAAATCCCTCATAACCGACAGTACCAAAACAACAGCACTTTTGGCTGGCCAAAAAAAAGTTTAAATCTGCCACATTCCCACAGTCTGGGTCGTCAGTTTTGCCACATTAGGAAGTTCGCACGAACTTTCATTTTCAGTGAATATTCGAACCTAAAATTAGTGTATTATTTGTGTTGTGCGATGTGTTTTAATAAAGAAAATTCACACAGTTTTTATGTTTATTTAATTATGTTCAAGCTGTCAGTGTTGCCACATTAGGAAGTTCACACAAACTTTCGTTTTCAGTAAATATTCGAACCTAAAATTAGTGTGTTATTTGTGTTGTGTGATGTTTTTTAATAAAGCAAATCCACACAGCTATTGTTTATTTAGTTATTTTCGGGACATCAGTGTTGCCACATTCGGAAGTTCGCACAAACTTTAATTTTCAGTGAATATTCGAACCTAAAATTAGTGTATTATTTGTGTTGTGTGATGTGTTTTAATAAGGAAAATCCACACAGTTTTTATGTTTATTTAGTTACCAGCAAGTGATAGAGAAATAAGCTTCACATGGCTGCAGTTTCAACATTTGGCACCGTGAAATACGAACTTTTCTTGTATATACCAATATTTATTCAATTATCCGGAAAAATCTTGTTTCCAGAGCTAGCCTGGTCCTTTTGGTGCCAGATAAGAGGGATTCTACTGTAGTAAACTCAATATATACTTCCATAAAAATTATATAAGATCTCTCTCCCTCTCCATACATCCCTCTTGCCACCCCTCCACTTCTCTTCTTCTCTCTTCCTCTCTCCCACTTCTTCCCTCTATCCTTCTCACTCCATCGTGCGTGCTTTTGTGTATGTTTTTTAAAGATCTTATAAAGAAAGAAAGACATTTATTTGAACACAGGCAAGAACTTCATGAACATAAACATTTTATATGGGCTTTCAAGTGCATTTATGGTATTGTTTTTACACTGAATGCATGGAAAACCCATAACACTCCTTCTGAGTGTTTGTTACCGAGCTCTTGACTCAGCTGATTTAACTTGCAATATGGAATGTTTGGTAGCTCTTTTGTGAGTTACATTTGAAAGAATTTGTCTGTTGTTGCTTCATTTGTTTGGTGATTTGGATTAATTTTTTAGCGTTGTAAGCCATGATTGACTGGTGTACATTATTAGGTGAAGTTATTTCATAAGTACACTTTATGTTGGTAACAGAATAGTGTAGATCTCATCATGGATGTGTTATATTGTTGCAGAATGCAAAGTCTGGCGGAATCCTTTAAATCTCTTCAGAGGAGCAGAATATCAAAGGTTTTATTGGGCTACAAACAAGGAGCCTCTAACATATTACGATATGAATTTGTCTGCTCAAGATCATCAGACATTCTTCACTTGTGAAGGCGACTGTGGAAAGGCAGAATATGAAAGTAAGTGCTCATCTGTTTCCGTGCAATAATGTAATAACACTAAAATAAACGAATGAAAGTCAGAAGATGGTGAGAAAAGAAAAGAAATGGAGGTAAATTGCAAGGGGGTGCCTAGTCCTATTTCGGGCTATATTGTTAAGAAGGAAGGAAATGTAAGTTAGAGAATGGCTTGTGCCTACTATCTAGAAGGATTTTAAAATATATTGTAAAAATTGTCACGTTAGTGATTGGTTATTATGTAGAATGGAAATAGTGCAGTCTTACAAAAATATGTTCTCAATTAACGATTCTGTTAAAGAACTTTAGCAAAGTTCTTTTACACAAATAGAATGCAAAATAATAATAATAATAATAATAATAATAATAATAATAATAATAATAATAATAATGTTATTCTTCTCCTTCATTGAAAAGCCAATACAAAAATTGATGCTGATAAAAATTCTTAGCTAGAGAAATATTATTGAGATACAAGACAGCAAATGGTGGACATCCAAAGCCAAGAGCATTAGCAAATATCATTATTATTATTATTATTATTATTATTATTATTATTATTATTATTATTATTATTATTATTATTGGTGGTGGTGGTGGTGGTGGTGGTAGTTGTGGTATTACTACTATGACCACCACTACGACCACCACCACCACTACTACTTTATTTGTCGAAGCCTTTATGCTACAGTAGCACTCAAAAGTATTTTGTAGAAAGCATATGTCACAATTACATAAAGATAAATATTGAATAGAAAAAAATGTCAATGAATAATTGAAAAGTATGTATTTCTAATCCATTTGGTATGAAAATACATTTAGTTTAAACAGAGTTACCTTGCATAAAAAATAATTGAAAATTCTTCTGGATCAAAAGTAATTTGTAACTGCAAGTATGTAATAATAAAACAAAAATATTCTGGACTCTGAGAAAAAAATCAGTATTTCGTTGCATACCTCCGAGCTTTGATCACAGCAGCACATCTGTTTGACATTGAATCCATAAGATTTTGCAATTGCTCTAGTGCAGTGACAACCAACTGGCTGCAAGCAGTGCTATGTGCAGTTACTGAGCACAGTGCGGGCTCAGTGTGAGCGGAGCAATGGATGCGTACAGTATCTTCTCAGTAGTAGTGGCGTCTCGTAGATCGACGCCTTTTTGTCACGCAAAGTAACCCATTAAAGTGAAGGCCTCTGACGCCAACAAACAATTTTAATCCTAAATGGGAAGCAACATACTTCATGGAATGTAGCAAAGTTCTGTGTATATTTTTCGAATTATTGGAAGAGATAAATTTGTTTCTGGAAATGAATGGAGAACTTGTTGCAGAGCTGGAAAATACAAATTGATCACAGATAATTATGTTCTGTAGTGTTCAAGCTTTAAAAAATATGAGGAGCATCGTTTCAAAACGTATTATGTGCAACTTACAAATTTTTTACACGAATGGCGAAAACCTGGATTACTTGTAAACCGGAGAAGTTTTCAAAACACTACACAAAACCATTTTTAAGTACTGATTTCACAGTTTACAAATATGACGACTTGGAACCATCAGACTTCACAGCATGAGAGGTAAATAAATAGAAAGTAACAAATTTAATTTCGTCCACTGGGGGACTTAATACGTTTTGAAATGATGCTCCTCATATGCTGTCATTATGGGAATGTCAACTGTCCAATGACGATCCAGGTCATTTTCTCAGGTTGGCATTAAGGGTTCAGAGTTGTGTTTCATTATGTTCAAATACAGTTCATATCGTATAAACCAAAAGATGTCAGAAAGCAAGAGCGTGTACCAAGTAAACCTGAAAGTGTCAGACTCTTAATTGAGATATGTATCCATGCACAATTTATATCACTTTAATTTGAAACTATCTTTCCAGTATTATCGTTATATTTTTTAATATGTTTTGTTTATATTTTTCAACATGCCCAATGTATAAAATACAGTATGTAGGAGTTTCATTTGTAAATTGCTAACTTTCACTGACAATGTATTGTTTCGTTCTTATATAATTACACTTAAAAAGATGTTGCAAGTATAAGCTGCAATTAAATTGTATTTAGTTATGTTTCTTCAATGTGTTATTTGTATTTCTATAATATAGGCTATTTACATTTAGTTGTTCAGGCTATAGGCGTAATTTAGTGTTGGCACAAGTGGAATAATGATCAGTGTTTATCAAAGCGCATGATATATTTTCTTTACTATCCGATCATCTGTAGTGTAATGGTAAACTCAACTACAGATTACAGAGACAAGCAGGCCGCCACTGCACTACATTCCATGCCGACACAGATCCTGCACTGTGAGCACCATGCACACAGAAGTAACACAGCGTGCTTGCAAGTTGGTTGACGGTGCTCTAGTGGAAGTTGTGACCATTCTTCCAGTAAGGCAGCAAAGAACTGATCCTTATTTGAGTGACTTCTGCGACGAACACGTCGCTCCAATTTATCCCAGAGATGTTCAATAAGATTAAGCTGCAGACTCTAAAAGTTTTATTTTTTTATCTGTAAAAATTTTTTTCAATAGCTGGAAGTGTGTTTTGGATCATTGTCCTGCTAAAAAATCCATTTACATGACATATTCTTCCTCCCATGTGGAACCATATTCTTTTCTAAAATGTCACTATACAAGAAATGATCCATATTCCCTTCTATTTGGATTAGAGGACCAACTCTACGTCTAGAAAAACATCCCCACACCATGGTGCTACCATCACCATGCTAATTGTCAGTACCTGGTATTTTTTGTTGTCTCTTTGGTTTTTTTGGTCGACATACATACTGCACACCAATAGAAGAAAATAAATTAAATTTACTATCATCATTCCATAATACTTTATACCAGTCTGTAGTGTTCCAGGTTTGATACATTTTTGCAAACTCTTACCTGGCCTTCCTATTTTATGGATTTATGAGTGGTTTTCGTGATAGTCGTCTACCATTTAAATCACCAGCTACTAGGCGACGTTTCACAGTAGAGACATGTAGGTTCAGTTCATGGCACTGCTTTAGATCATCCCTAATTTGTCGAGCCAATTTTCGTGGATCAGCAACCGACTGCTTACAAATGATTCTGTCCTCCCTCACTGTTGTTTTTCGAGGATGACCAGACATTGGCTTATTGTCTACCGATCCTTCTTGTTTTTGCTGTTGATTCCACAAACTTATGAGTTGTTATGATATACCGAAATATTCAGCAATGCTAGACTGTGATTTTCTCTTCTTCAAATCTTAAATGCTTGTGTCACATCCACAGAGCATGCATTTTGTTTTGGCATGCTAGCAATGGTCTGTACAAATAAACAAGCACTGTCTAAATACCTAAACACCAGTATTTAATGTATACCATGTCACCAAATCAAACCACAAAATACTTATGAGCTAATGGAATATACATTTATATTGTTATTCTATGAACTTGCTAGTTTCCTAGATACGTAACCACAGCAACATGACGTTATTCGTAGAATGACACAGCTGTGCTTTGCGTTGTTGTAACTGCGTCCAAACAGTACTGACAACATAAAACCTTAATTACAAAATATTCTTGAGCTCTACTGTAGATGCCATGAGCTCGACAATTTTTTTTTCTTTCTCAAAAATAATATATCCTGTGTCTTCTTAAATAATACCGTATTAACTTATGTATCCTGATATGAGAGCTCACAAATGTTTTTATTTATTTATTTATTTATTCATTCATTTATTTATTTATTTATTTATTTATTTATTTATTTATTTATTTATGTATTTATTTATTTATTTATAAGGGCAAAGCCCCAATTACAATAGACAGTGCAGATATTCGTTAAAAAAACATAGAATTGCATATAACATGAAAAAAGAGATGAAACAGATACAAGAGTAAATACTAATTAAAATGGAAAATGAGAAAAGGAAAAAAAAACAGACAAATAGATACTACCTAAATAAAAGACACAGATATAGATATAAATGAAAAATACAAAATAAAATAAATGAAAAATAGTTAAATATAGATGTCATAGCCAAAAATGTAAAATGTAGCTATAGTTGGCAAATTACAGAGCAACAAATAGCAATATTATATAAAATCAACTACCTTCAGTATAGTAATAAGAAAATGTTTGTATTCCATGTAAGAAATGCAGAAATCTAGATCCCATGTTTTACATATTTCATTGAAATTTGAACAAATTTTTAACACTGGTGAATTTTTATGTGATGAAGTGTTTGGTTTTTTTATAATATAAAAATTGACGATTTCTTAAATGTGATGTTCTAGCGTTAATCTGGATTTGTGATAATATTTTGCTGTTATCCAGTAGACCATTGAATATTTTATATAATAAAAGTTGCTCAGCAAGTAATCTACGACTTCCAAGAGACATTAAATTAAATTCAGCAAGTAGATTGTTGTACGGAATTTTGTTATGGAGGGCTGAACAATGATATCTTCTAAAATACAGATATCTAGAGAATCGTTTTTGAATTTTTTCAATTTGATTACTATGTGATTTGCAAGCGGGTGACCAAATTACAGATGCATATTCCAATTTAGCGCGAACATGACAATTGAAAAGGAGTGTCAAAGTCGAAGTGCTTTGTAAAGTTTTTGAATTTCTAATAATAAAACCCAGATTTTTGAAAGCATTATTTGTTATATTAAATATGTGATTATGAAAAGTCAAATTATGATTAATAGTTACACCGAGATCTTTTACACAATATAGTCGTTGTAATGGTTCATCGTTCAATGTATAATTACCTCTTAAATAAGATCTAGTCCTTGTATAAGTCATATAACAACATTTTTTTGTATTAAAGTTTAACCCATTATTTAAAAGCCATTGATAAATATTGTTGATATCAATTTGTAGTAATTCTATATCGGACATATTTTGTATTGATTTAAATATCTTTAGATCATAAGCATAAAGTAAACATTTTGAATATTTAATTACTTTAGGCAAATCATTAATATAAATCAAGAATAATAGTGGGCCAAAATTTGAGCCTTGAGGTACTCCAGAATTAACAGTGTAAATATGTGACTCTGATTGATGGTATTTAACATATTGCTGTCTATTTCTTAAATATGATGTCATTAATTTTAACATTTGTTGTGAGAAACCATAATTATTTAATTTAGACAAAAGAAGATTGTGATTAATCTTGTCAAATGCTTTAGTCATGTCAGTATAGATAATATCAACTTGCAATTTACAATCTAACTATTTGATACAAACTGCACAAAGTTGGTTAAATTTGTTACAGTTTATAATAGATATTCAAAATTTCTTTCACTGGTTTTCAGATGCATGGCTGTGAATTTGATCCTTTCAATGTATAGACTTAATTTGTTCTTGGCAATGACATATTTATTTTTTCCTGTAAAAATTATCTTTAACTTTCATTCGAATATTCGTAGTATTCTTTTAGTATAATATATCACCGATTAGAGAAGAATTCTTCATTTAAGATTGTTATATTATTTGTATCCATTAATCAACATTACAATATTGATTTTAATTTATATTATTGTATCAATTGTGCAAGGCTATTATTGGCGAATAACTATTGATTAGCACATTAATATTTTAATAAATTATGTAATATATAAATTATTATTATTACCATTATTATTATTATTATTATTACCATTATCATCATTATTATTATTATTATTATTATTATTATTATTATTATTATTATTATGCAGCTAGTTCATTTTACAAGGAATGCTTGTATTATGGGCCAAGCAGCGGCAAAATTATGTGCTGTGCAAGCAACCTTGGCTTGACATGTCCTGTATAAAGTCCCAGGTTCCAACGTATTTGATTCAGTTGAGTTTGAAGTTCGCTGTGGTGTACACCTATTTTGTGAGATGACGACGTATACTATTGAAGAACGAATTTATCTAGTAGAGTGTTATGTAAAGAAAAACAGTTATAACAAATGCATTCGTAGATCTGTGCACAAATTTGCCAGTTCAACAATTCCTACACAATCTTGCGTTTTGAAGTTAATGAATGAAAAAGTGGTGTACAACAGATACAGTTTGTGACAAGTCTAGGGAGTGTAAACAACATGATTTAATTGCAGAAAAACTTGAAGATAATAAAGTGCAATTAGAATTAAGTCCAAAAATATCTCTTTGTCGCCTAGCTCAAGAAACAAACATATCCTGTAGGTGAGCTCACAAAACAACCAAGCTAATTAAATTCCTACCATATAAAATAAGCTTTGTGCAATAAATCAAGCAAAAGGATTTTGCCCCTAGAATACAGTTCTGCAATTGGTTTCTTGAAAATGTTCACAATGGACATCTTGATACATAGCTAATGTTTACGACTGATGAGGCATGGTTTTATCTCACTACACCAGTGTTTAACTGAGGAAACTTTGAAAAACAAATAAATTCAGGAAAAAGAAAACCAAAAAATTACAATATCTCCCTTTATTATAATTTTCTCTTAAATCGAATTAGCAGCAAACTTTCAACAATAAGTAACAAGAATATCCCCTTTTATTATAATCTTTCTTTTAAATAGAATTAACAGCAAACTTCCAACAATAAGTAACAAGAATATCTCCCAGTATTATAATCTTTCTCTTAAATAGAATCAACAGCAAACTTCCAAAAATAAATAAGATTATCTTATTCAGCGACAGCTCTTTTTACATATCTGCTAAAATCTCTCGACCCACACATAACCCATCTCACTATCACAATCTCCAAGTTTCTGGTGTATACTCATAACATACCAAAGGTCAAGTTTCGGTTGGTTGATCTCTCCAACTCAGTTGATTCTGCCCTCTTAACGACCCGGATCAGGCCAAGTCTCAAACTGCCGCCGCGTTCCAACTGTCATCCCCACGACCATCCCCCTTCCCCTTCCCTCGAGCATTCAAATAGGAGGTCGAAGGGGATCGACACATGTGCACCGGAATAGTTAAAGATTGTTACACCGGAAACCGTTTTATAAAGATACATTTAAAGGAAAGATAGCCGAATTTTCATTCTCTCGGATTACAGTATTAAAGATCCAAACATACTGTGACAGTGGTCATGTCAATTCTTGAGATGTGCGATATTGAAGTGATGAAAATCCGCATATTGTACAGCAAGTCCCGTTGCACAGTGATAAAGTAGGGGTTTGCTGTGCGGTTAGTGTGAGACAAATAATTGGGCCAATATTTTATAACACAACTGTGAATACAATACTGACTTCATTTTTCAGCCAGCTTACAGGCGAAGAAAAACAATACGATTATTTTCAACAGGACAATGCTACCCCACATACTTCCGAATGTTCAAAGGACACCATAAAGGATGTTTTTGAAGTTCGGATAATAGGCAGAGGTTTGTGGTGCCCTAGATCCTCTGATCTCAGTTACTGTGATTTTTATCTTTGGGGAAACTTGAAGCATAAAGTGTATAAAAATAATCTCCATACTTAAGAACAACTGAAGGCTGCAATATAACAGGAAGTGACAAAAATTACTCAAGCTGAACTGCAGGATGTGTCACATAATTTATTTAAGAGATGTAGCACGTGTCTCACTGCAGAAAGAGGTTGTTTTCAACAGTATCTGAAGTCATTGGTAAGTATGTAATATTTCGTATTTGAAATCTAGTGGCAGCAGTGGCACACAGCACATGGCTAGTGATGCTGTTGTCTCACAGTGAATGTGCACTACGCTGCCGCTAGGCTTAGCATTCCTCGTAAAATGAACTATCTGTAGTTATTACTATTATTATTATTATTATTATTATTATTATTATTATTATTATTATTATTATTATTATTACTGCTGCTGCCTCTGTCGCTGCTGCAGGAGACTCAAGGAGCTGTTTTTGTTGCTCTTTTTCTGTCGTATAACAGCTAATATATGTTAATTTCATTTTCAAGTATCAATATTCCCTCTTTTGCAATGAACATAGCTGCACTACATTACTGGTATAATTAATTTTTGTTGTTAGTGAAGTATTAAACCTCATTTTCTGATTAAATATTAGTCCAAAGGTGCCAACTATTAAGCATTTTCTGTAATTATTATGGATTTCCCCCACTATGGCAGCAGTATGGCCAAAGAAAAAATTATTACAGAAAAGCAAACTTATCATGCCAAAACAGAAATGAGGGAAGGGGGGAATATGTTAACCCTCTTTGCTTCTATGTGCACCATTTGGCAACAAAATGGATCAAAATTAATAGTCACTTCCGTACATTACATTGCTATCGTTATTTCCTGCAGAGTACACTTCCTGTTTTTAACTCTCTAAATTAGTTTCTGCAAGATGATGGTTCAGATAAACATTTCTTGGTCTTCTACTGACCTATTGGTCAGAGATTCGTTAAGCCATTTTCAATTCATTGTGATTCTAGTTCACTTTCCAGTGTCGAATTCGAAAAGAGGAAATATTAGAAAGTCAATGAGGAGTTGCTAAATGGAATAGAAGTCAGAGCATACTTCAAAGAAAATGATTACGAAGAGCACATGTTTTACAGCTCTGTTGGAGAGTGTAACAATTGAGGATAAATTTCTTAACTGTACAGAAGTTGTAGATATTTCACACGGAAAAAATGTTTCATATTCATCTCTTGAGTATTTTATCCAAAGGTCCCCAAATTTGGTTAATGAATATAAATATGATAGACATGAAAAGGAATTTGCCAATGCGATACTTTTCCTGAATGCATTATAAATGGACCTAGAATAGATGCAAAATGGGCCAAAATTGCAGATCTCAGAAATGAAAGTTGGCAAGTAAAGTATAAAACATTTAGTAAAGTTGTGTTTGCAATACTAATTGGGTCTCACAATAACTGCCCTATAGAAACAGTTTTCAGTATTGTGAGAAAAAATCAGACAAAATTCGAGCTTTAATTAAACACATTAACTCTTAAATCACTTCATTTCATTATGTAAGGTAAAAAAAGGGCACAGATATTAATGAGGAAGCGAGGTTTAGGTATCTCAATACCTTCATCATTAAAAGGTAAAATTAGTAATGAACGGGAATAGTAAGTTATAAATTACTTTGTAGGAATTTCCATTTGTTTTTCTTTTGTTTTGAAATTGGAACCTAACACGTGTATTCTCACAGTAATGCAAACAGCATGGCGTGAACGGAATCCAGTTGCAAGAATTAAGGCTGCACATGATGCCTTGGAAAAAAATCCTGATTGTGCGCCAGCGTATATCTTGCTGGCAGAAGAAGAAGCTACGACTATTCTAGATGTAGAGAAGATTCTTAAACAGGCGCTCAGAGCAGCTGAAATGAATTACAGGAAATCTCAACAAACACAGCACCAAGGATCAGTAATGGAAGCATTGCATAGTGAGTTATGTTTTCTTTCTTATTTAAGTTCTCATATTTTGTCGCTTACCACATCATGTACAATAAATATGCATTGTGTCTTAACTATTTACAAACTGTAGGTATTATATTAAATGAGACACCCTCGTCATAGGCATGGAATGATCTTGACTAAATCGTCACCTGATACGTCACTCTTTCAAAGTATCTATCTTTCCTCATGGCGGATTTTACAAGCACTTTCACTGTTGTTAAACTACTTCATAGGTCGTCATTCAGTTTCTATTGGTTTTGAGACTTCTTGAATTGATCCTTTGAAAATTTTGCAACTGTAACTTTAACAACTCTTTTACATGAGTGGATTACAAATATTTTGTTGCCTGAAATTTATTCTGATTTATCGTGGGTTTGATCCCAAGCAAAGCAATTTGTTCTTTCACATTAACTTCGAGAACTGCTGTCAGTCTCTTGACAGTGTGATACAAAGCTTTTTCTAGGGATGAAATTAATGTAGCGTAATTCTACCACTCACATTCTTTCACATTCATGGCATGCATGTGAGACAGTTTATCTTCATTATGTGTGTGAGTGCGTTTGTGCATTTCCATTTAAGTGTGCAGATGCGCATTGTATGTATGCATGTTCTCACCCATCCTTGTCTATAATTAGTGAAGCAAGAGGCAATGTTTTAACATGATATATAAGATTGTACTATGGTCTTGTAATGCATGCATGATTTTAATATGAGTGATGAAAATGAACTCATTGGATGTTCTGTTCTTTCTACCAGAATTTCAGTTTCGTATACTGAGTAAAACGGTGTTCCAACAATTTATTATTTATTATTTGATTGCATATTCGAAACAAACTTTACAATTATCAGATGGAGCCCTGAACCTCCATGACTACAGTGTTAAATGTACCAGTATACAATTTGTTACTAAATTTTACTACTTCTATAAGATTGAAATACGTTGTTTAAATACAGTATTTTACTAGCTACTGCACTTGAAGAAGTGTATAATAATTTTAACAATTTAGTTCTTAGTTCATATTAAGATTTAATAAAGATAATGCTCAGAACATATATTTCATAAGGGAAATTCTAAAGTTCGGTCCTTACTTCCCCTCTCTTTCATGTCATTAACACACACAAATCAAAGTTGTAGATTGGAAGAAACCCTACACTTTTTTAGTGTAGTCAGTAATAAGAAATGAGTTCTAAGCTTTATACTGCGATCATTTTACTCTTAGAGAAATTATTTTCGGTATTTGTTTCATAGATTGATTTGGTCGCAAAACTATTATATTATGATGGAGGTAAAGAATTATTTATTTCCACTTAGAATGAAACTCGCACCATTCCATTTCGTACTTGCTTTGTTTTAGTAGAGCCACATTGATTTCTGCATTCTTCTTTGCCTTTACCTGTTCGTATTGTGGCCATGTCAGTAAATCAGATGAAACAATAACAAAAATGTTGAATTCCTTAGAAATTTACAAACATTTCTTGATATAAGAGATTATTGTCAAATTTGTAATTGATTTCTCTCTGAATAATTGTTATTTCATTGTTATATCTTCTTCATTTTACGTAAGTATCAGTGGATCTTTCTGCACAAAGGAATTCAAAATTTTTTTTGTTATACTTCGTGAGCCTGCTACTAAAGGCTTTATAGATTCCCTCTTTTCTTTCTGTACTTTTATCATAGTCATCATTCGTTATGAACACATTAGAATGAATGTAAACAGTAAAGAAAAAGTATTTGTCATCATCAAAATAACAGAATTTGAGATATTGCATGTTGTTTAGTGTGTTTGTATGTGTGTGTCTGTGCCATAAAACTGGCAGGAACTCATATGACATTTGATGTTACACAGTGTATGTTTGGCGTGTGTGATTGAATGGAAATAGATAAGTTTCCCAGATAAATAACTTGGCTTTAAACATTGATGATACCAGTTAGACTTCAGGTCTAAGATAGTGAATATTTTAACACCCACGACTCATGTGGGTTTATTATGATGCATTAATACTTGCAAGCAATTATTGTATATGAGATACACAAAACTGTTGTTTCAGATGAGCTAAAGATATGTGAAATTTAAAATGTGTTTTGTAAATATAATGAATGTTCTTTTTAGGGAGGGACACAAATGTTCTAATATACATTAAAAGAAGATTGGCAATGTGTGCGAGAAAACTGGGGAAGCTAAAGGAAGCGGTGAAAATGTTCCGTGATGTGAGTATCTTATCTTTTGGCTTGTGAGGGTTACCAGCTTTTAATAACTATGGCCAAAATGTTGGATTTTAACTTCATCCTATACTTGGATACAGGGTGTCCCAGAGTGGTTTCCCAGTTTTCGATACATAAATGCCAAATTTTGCATGAAAATATTAAAATATACAGAGTGTGGCTAATAATTTCTCTGTATTTTGAAGTTTAAGTAGGTAATTCCAAAATAAAACTTAATAATCACTAGTCTCTTTATACATTGAAAATAAAAAACTGCCCCATTTTCTTCTTAATCGATGTTTAAAGTCAACGTACATGGTGTTAATAATTTCTGGGACTTAATTATCAGAACATAGCGTAATTGCAATTAACAAAACATATCCAGACACGTGTAAATGAGTTTTAAATTTTACGTATGTTTCAGGTCAGTATACTCAGGCTTGGGAAAATGAGTGTGTGAATCCAGAAAATGTTCAAAATGCCACAGACTTCTTGCAGGTTATTTGCTTAATATGGTCATGAGTATGTGCGTACAAATCATGAATTTTCCTGTTTGTATCGAAATATCTTTTTTTTTTTAAGTGAAATATACAGTATGTGTGTGATTTAGTTATACTTTCCTCACATATGGAGACATACTATTGCCTTCTCATATAGAAACTGCTAATTTATATACTTATTGCTAATATCAGCTATCTGATAACAGGTCCATCACTGTGGAGTAACGGCTAGCGTGCCTGATCGTGAAAAAAGCAGACCCGGGTTCAAAACCTGGTTGGGACAAGTTACCTGGTTGAGGTTCTTTCCGGGGTTTTTCCTCAAACCATTGAGAGCAAATGCTGGGTAACTTTTGGTGTTGAACTCTGGACTCATTTTGCTGGCATTATCATCTTCTTCTCATTCAGATGCTATATAAACATAGCAGTTGAAAAAGCATCGTAAAATAACCTATTAAAAAGAAATTATATTAACAGAATGACTGTATTTGCTTTATGAAGTCTATTCCAAATTTGATATCATTCTTCTTTCATACTTTTAGAAACTACTTACAGCTTTCTGTTGTGACAGGTACTTACATAGAGCAGCATTGATAAATGTTCTTTAAAATTGTTATACATTCTGTAATTCATACAAATAATTTTCTTTCATATGATATAATCCTTCTCGTGCTGGAAATTATCTAAGTTGCCATATTGATTTCATCATTTACTGTATGTATGTATGTATGTATGTATGTATGTATGAATGCATGCTTGTTTTTAAGCAGTGTAAAATGTAAAAACTTGCTATATTTATATCAGGCAATCGGTCAGGTAAGCCTTAAGTAACTATTTAGTGTTTACACAGGAAACCTCAAAACATTCGGGTACAAGGAGAAATTCAACCATGAAGTTTATATATGAATGGTAAGGGAAACAAAGTGAATAAGTCCATTTTCCATTAAAGAAACTCTTTCAATTCATTCAAATTACCGAAACATAAGCTTTCCAATACACTTATTAGTTTGAGAATTATTTGTAGCAATTTGAACTGAAACAGTTACAACAAAAACAAACATACTCGTACAATATTGTTAGGATTTATTGTGTTTAAAATCGTTCTCCTCAAAAGTTACCTGAGTGACTTGTCCTCTTTATTCATCAGGGTGCCTCAGGAGGAATGTAAAATACTTCAGGATAATGTAGTTTGGGTTAACTTATATTGATTTAACCTGATGCATCTATGTCCATTGTCTCAATTCTAACAGTTGGGGAGAAATACTGGAAAGTCTTGTAGTTCTGTGTACTATACTTGATGTGTTATACCAGATATTTTACATATGGTAGCATCTGAGCACCACAACGCCAGTGCAGCACACAACTGAATACACTTTCACTTGACATTTAATTCCTGTATTCGCATAGTGAATATGCAGACATGCTTTCAGCATTCGCTGCTGTTGAGTAATACAGACGACATTTTTTCAATCGAAGGGTTCTATCTGTGTGTTTTCCCATGTTTACCGGATGTTATCTGAAACTGATAAGCTACCATGTGTTTCATTGAGATCAGAAAGAGAACCGGTATCAGTGCCTGATATGAATTTACAATTGAATCATTCACCTGAACAACATTGTTCTGCTAAACAGTAATTTCAAATATCTCTAATGGTGCCAAATGTTGATTTAGGCAAAAACTAATTTTCCTATCGTCTGCAGGAGGACAGACATAATGTAGTTCTCTCTTTAACTCATATTCAACAAAAATATTGATTACGTTGTTCGGGTGAATGATTCAATTCATGGAATCAATAAGAAAGGCAAATTTAGTAATTTGTCTTGTGTAATTATTTTATTTTCTTACAGAGTTTGTACTTAATTATGAAAAACTAATTAGAACAACACAAGATGCAGCATTTTTAATTATGTATCATATCATAATGTTGTAAATCTTAAAAAATGTCTATAACGCCTCTCTCCATTGAAAAGTTTGCTCTTCAATAACATTCCAACTGTTACATTTCGGACATAGGTATATCAGGTTAAATCGATGTAGATTAACACAAACTACATTATCCTTAAGTGTTATACATTCCTCCAGAGACACTCTGTATATATATATATATATATATATATATATATGGTGGAAGTGAAATAACCTTGCAGATTTCCAGAGCGAATAGCTCATGTTGTAGGTAACAAAATACTGTAATATCATATTGGTGGAAAGTTCAGTTTTTTTTTTCCCCCAGAAAAAAAGTCCCCCCCCCTCCAAATGTTTAACACCCTCTTATTCGGTAACTATTGCGAGTAGGATTGTGATTCTTGTCCATATCGATAGGAAATCTAATAAAAAATAATTTATTGCTCTGGCATATTTGAATAGCGTGGACTGTTTTCATGTAGATTTAATTTAAAAACCACTAATTTCTAGCCACTGCACAATGAGATCAGATTGCAACATTGTAGCCAGAGAGTAGCTCACCTAGTGAGACAGACTGAGTTCTTTGACTTCTTACATCTGTATTACGAGAAGAATACGTTAGTGGCGATGTTGCCAAACTGCTGAAACTTCCAACTTAATTTTCTAATTAACTGTGCATTTAATCACAAAACGTAATATTGGTTTCCTATTCATTTATGTGTACCCTATCGTCCCTCTCAATCTGCAAGGTTATTTCACTTCTACCCTGTATGTGTATATATATATATATATATATATATATATATATATATACACACACACACGAGGGGGATCCAGGAAATAACGACCGTTCGCGCATACCCGCCGCGCAGCTGACTCCCCTTCCTTGTTTGAAGGTCAACTGGTTTCCTTAACATGTGTTCTCATAATGTTGTGAGTACTGGTTGCAACAAGTCGCCATTGTGCATTTTGTGTTACTTCAAAATGAACAACGTGATTGATAATCCCGCCGACTGTGAGGTGAGGAGTGTGATTCGATTTTTGAATGCCCGACATTTGAAACCTGCAGAAATTTACCGGCAATTGAAAGAAGTGTATGGTGATACTGTAATGAATGAAAGAAATGTGAGAAAATGGTGCGAAATGTTCAACAATGGGCGAACAAATGTCCACGATGAAACTCGACCTGGACGTCCATCACTCATCACAGAAGACCTGAAGACTAAAGTGAACGACAGAATCTTGCAAGACAGGCGCACATCACTCGACGAATTGCATATTGCCTTTCCTGACATCTCTCGTTCTTTGCTTGGTGAAATTGTGTCGCAACATCTTGGCTACCACAAAATCTGTGCATGATGGGTTCCACGGAAACTGAGTGACCAACACAAAACTCAGAGAATGGCCTCAGCATTGACATTCTTGATGCGATATCACACAGATGGAGACGCCTTTCTTGATCAAATTGTGACTGGTGATGAGACCTGGGTGTCTCACAACACCCTAGAGACCAAGCGCCAATCACGTCAGTGGCATCATCCCTCATCACCCAAGAAACCGAAAAAATTCAAACAGACTCTCTCAACACAAAAAGTCATGGCTACTGTCTTTTGGGATCGCAAAGGTGTTCTTTTGCTGGATTTCATGCCAAAAGGCACTACGATCAATGCAAATCGTTATTGTGAGACTTTACAAAAACTACGGCGAGCCATCCAAAACAAGAGGCGAGGAATGCTTTTGAGAGGAGTTGTGCTTCTTCACGACAACGCCCACCCGCACACTGCTGCTTCAACTCGAGAATTGCTGGATCAATTCGGTTGGGAAATCTTTGATCATCCGCCCTATAGTCCAGACCTTGCTCCTAGCGATTTTTACCTTTTCACTAAGCTGAAAGACTTTCTGGGTGGTATGCGTTTTGGAAGTGATGAAGAGTTGAAGACGACAGTGAACACCTGGCTTAATGAACTGGCGGCAGAGGAGTATAACACGGGAATTCTAAAGCTAGTGAACAGATACGACAAATGTTTAAATGTAGGTGGTGATTATGTAGAGAAGTAAAGGAAGCTTCAGTTATGTAACAGACATTATTTTTTCAAATAAATATTTTTTTTTTTAATTATTACAACAAAACGGTCGTTATTTCCTGGATCCCCCTCGTATGTATGTATATATATATATATATATATATATATATATATATATATATAATGGAATATTTTCAGTTTTTTTTTTTTTAATTCATCTTACACTTTTAGGGATTCTGTTTACTTTTACTGCATTTCACATTGTTTACATAACAGCTTAAAATTCGTAAAGAAAATGTTTATGTAACTTTATTACAAGTGTAAGTCATATATAAAAATAAAAATATGTATATATACACATACATACATATTTTTATCAGTTTAACCTCCTTTCTGGTTCTTACAAGCCAGTACCCATAGGGGAGGGATAATTATTTGGATCACACACGAGATATGGACAGTGGAGTGAGTCCCCTGGTGAGGGATCAGCTCGATGCAGGAATCCCCTCCTAAAGATAACACAAACACATGTACTGTATAGACAATGGCTAGAATGTTCGGGGTAAATGAAAATTAAATTACAATCCAATTGCGAGTGGGGAAAACCCGAAAAAAACCCAAAGATTGGCCAGCCTCGGGATGTGGATCTTTGCCTCCTGAATGCAAGTCTGAGATGATACTGCCTTGACCATCCTGCTCGGCCTATAATAATATTTCCAGTGGTTAATCTGTCAATTGGCTATACAGAATATTCATGAAGTAGTGTGCAGTAAAATTTTTTTCAGATAGGGAGAAGGGAGCAGTGGTGTTTAGGTTGGGCTTTTTTATTGTTAGTGAACTAAAGTGATGATGGCTGTATGAATATTGCTTTGTGCCTCCTTACTAAAGACAAAGTAGACCCAACCTGTGAACATTGTGTTCTCTTTACCTCTTTAACAATGGGAAATTCAAATACAAATCTCCAGAATGTGCATTAAATTTGAGTGTTACTATTATGAGCCACAAGAGTGACACTTCGGTGTCAAGTCTCTACACAGACATTAACATAAAAAGGCAGCATGTCGAAAAACAATATAGAAAATACACATTGACCAGAAAATTTCCATATAAATTTTGTCTCTGTATTAATATATGGAACAGTAGTTTAATCAATTGTAGTCCAACATGCAAAGTATTATTAAAAATTAGTAAGAAATGTTTTCTTTGTAATTCCATACAAACTTTCTTAATAGTGTGTACTAAAATAGATGCTTAGACATAATGTGATTTTCGAGAATGGAGAGTAGTTATGCTTAACTGACTTTATTTTATAAATAAAATATCTCCGAAATTATTGTTTTGCTAGTTATTCAGTCTGTTTCAATAATTAAGTCTTGCATATCTCTGGGACAGTCTGTATATTATTTTACGAAATAATTAGTTGCTATATTACATAATTGAAATTTACATTGAAATCTGATTTGTATCTTAAGATAAATTGACAGCCTTCAAACATATGATTTTATAACGAATTCGCCACCGGCGTGGCTCAGTCGGTTAAGGCGCTTGCCTGCCGGTCTGAAGTTGCGTTCGGGCACGGGTTCGATTCCCGCTCGGGCTGATTACCTGGTTGGGTTTTTTCCGAGGTTTTCCCCAGCCGTAATGTGAATACAAGGTAATCTATGGCGAATCCTCGGCCTCATCTCGCCAAATATCATCTCGCTGTCACCAATCTCATCGACGCTAAATAACCTAGTATTTGATACAGCGTCGTTAAATAACCAACTAAAATAAAAATATAACGAATTCTTTTGGATCATTGCTTACAATTTTATGATACAAGTTTTTTCAAAAGTAAGAGGTAATTTAATATGATTTGATATTTTCATAGTGATTCATGTTGTGCGAAGTCCTTCAATCTTTGTACCATGATAATGAAGCCGACATGGAACTCTGCAACACTTGATATTATCTCTACATCTAACAAGGGAACATCACTCAATGTTAAGATAACTTCCAAAGAATTTATACACCATTTGAAAGAGCATTCTGAAATATGTTGAAATCTCAAATCTTACATTCTACGATGCACATATGAATGAGCTAGAGAGAGGTGGGGTCTCTGCCATCCAGTGGGAATCTACAGTATTACATTTGACCTGATGGGCGCGAGGATTGAATACATATGTTGTGTTGCCAGAAGCAGCGTAGCAAGCACATGGTGACGACAAGCAGTGCACTTTCTAAACGTAGCAAGGAGAGGTTACATTCATTAAAAATAATAGGGAAACACAACTCTATGTTAAGCAAAGGTCTAAACAATTTATACATAATTTTTGGATATATGATTCTGGGACATATTAAAACTGCTAATTTTACATCGCCTACTGCTATTATATTGTGAGCATGTAGGTGGGTGATCGGAGGGAGAGGGGGAATTTTAGACACATTACAATGAATGCGTATGAAATTCTCGGAACAAACATAAAATCAAACATGTCTCCTTCCCTGTCTCTTTATAGTGCTGCTGTAATCAACGTCACCCAGCCAAAGTGTTGAGCAGGCTGCATTCAAAGCTGATAATTGAATTGTGTGATGGTCGCAATCTAGAAAAATGACGAGAGAACTTTTCAGTGCATTTATTGAGTTGGCACTTTTGCCTCACATTGGTATGTCGAACTGTTTGTTACTTGATTCCTGGGGGCCTTATAGAGATAAGAATTTA
Source organism: Periplaneta americana (assembly GCF_040183065.1). Classification (NCBI taxonomy): domain Eukaryota; kingdom Metazoa; phylum Arthropoda; class Insecta; order Blattodea; family Blattidae; genus Periplaneta; species Periplaneta americana. Next base: position 87,229,473 of record NC_091126.1, on the reverse strand, counting down.
GTATGTCAAATATTGTCATCTAATAACTTTGAACCTAAAAAATTAAGAGTGCATATCATTCCTGCAAAAATAACTGCAAACAGCAGCCATTGGACAGGCATTTTTTTCCGAATGTTAAAAGCAATGGATCTACATACTATGATTTTGTAGTGTTAAATAACATTGATGTGAACTTGCAACAATGTAACAATATTCTGAAATGCATGTCACTGATCAAGAATTTTTGCTGCGCTTTCGTTTGTCTCATAGATATAGTTGAAAATTGGCAGGTTTAACTAGCATGAACGAAATATTTGATAACAGCACTGGCCATTGTATTAGAAGGACAATTGGTACATGTGAATTTCATATGGAAGAAAGTGAGTGTCATCAACTTTCTTTGCTAAAGTGTAGTTGGTGCAAAAACTTTTGTGTTTAGAACATTTTTTTGTTAACTACCATCATTCACAGAAGAATGAGTAATTTCTTGAAGGGAAATAAGCAGAAACAGTCACATTATTGTTGAGTACGTGTTTGATTTGATGTTTGTTTCGAGAATTTCATATGCATTCATTGTAATGTGTTTTAAATTTGCCCTCATCCCTCTGATCACCCCATCCACATGCTCACAATATAATAGCAGTAAAAGTAAATCCATGGCTCTATAGCCCATGAAGAGCCAAGACCGACCAGCTGGCTGTTGGCCTCACATCCACATGTCGAAGCAGAGGTGACCGATCATCCAACCAGAATGGAGGTATCGTGTAGTTAGCACGATGATCCCTCGAGCCGTTATAACTGGTTTGCGAAACCAGATTTTCGCTACCTATCGTAGCTCTCCAAGTGCATCACGATGCTGGGTGGGCACTGGTCCCATACACTGGCCGAAATTACATAAGAAAACTTCTTCCCCCATGAGGACTCGAACCAGTGCGCATTCCGTAATGCAAGTCCTGGGCCGGATGCCATAGACCACGATGCCACGGATAATAGCAGTAGGCGATGTAAAATTAGCAGTTTTAATACATCCCAGAATCATATTTCCAAAATTGATGTATAAATTGTTTAGATCTTCACTTAACATAGAGTTGTTTCCTTATTATTTTTAATGTGTGTAACCTCTCCTTGCTACGTTTAGGAAGTGCATTACTTGCCGTCACCATGTGCTCCCTAAGCTGCTTCAACAACACAACATATATATTCAATCCTTGCACCCACCAGGTCAAACATAATACTGTAGACTCCCATTGGATAGTGGAAACCCCACCCCTGCCTCTTTAAATCTCTTTAGCTTGTTCATATGCACATCGCAGGATGTCATATGTATTCTAACATATTTCAGGATGCTCTTTCGAATGGTGTATAAATTGTTTGGAAGTTTTCTTGACACTGAATCATGTTCCCTTGTAAGACACCGTGCAAATACCCAGAAACCTAGCACCAAGAGTAAATTAGTGTGGAATCATATTTGCCAACTTGAAAATGTGGTCACTCTCTTTTTATAAATTAAATGGGATTTTCTTTATGCCAAAAACATTCGCTATAATAGTTTGTTTTTGTAACAAGCTTCTTAAGTTCAGTGTACATTTATACAGGAGTCCATAATTGTGTCTATCTTTAAGAAGGGGAAAAGAATAACTTGAAGTAACTTTCGAGGAATATTACTTTTGTTGACGTACAAAATTTTGTTCAATATTCTTTTGAGAAGATTAACTCCATATATAGATGAAATTATTGGGGATCGTCAGTGTGGGTTTAGGTGTAATAGATCGACTATTGATCAGACTTTTTCTATTCAATAGGTATTGGAAAAAAATGGGCGTATAAGGGTACAGTACATCAGTTATTCATAGATTTCAGAAAAGCATATGACTCAGTTAAGGGAGAAGTTTTATATAATATCCTTATTGAAGTTGGTATTCCCAAGAAACTAGTTCGTTTAATTAAACTGTGTCTCAGTAAAATATAGAGCAGAGTCCATATAGGCCTGTTTCTGTCGGATTTTTTCCCAATTCACTGCGGGCTAAAGCAAGGAGATCCATTATCACCTTTACTCTTTTAACTTTGCTCTAGAATATGTCATTAGGAAAGTCCAGGATAACAGAGAGGGTTTGGAATTGAATGGGTTACATCAGTTGCTTGTCTGTACGGATGACGTAAATATATTAGGAGAAAATCCACAAACTATGACGGAAAACATGGGAATTTTACTTGAAGCAAGTGAAGAGATAGATTTGGAAGTAAATCCCGAAAAGACAAAAAAAAAAAAAAAAAAAAAAAAAAATATAGAATAAATATGAGAAATACCTGTTATTATTCAGTTGATAAATTTTTTTGTCATCCAGTCTTCTTTCAAAAAAACTGAAAGTTATAATTTATAAAACAGTTATATTACTGGTTATTCTGTCTGGTTGTGAAACTTGAACTCTTATTTTGAGAGAGGAACAGAGGTTAAGGGTGTTTGAGAATAAGTTGCTTAGGAAAATATTTGGAACTAAAAGGGATAAAGTTACAGGAGAATAGAGAAAGTTACACAACACAGAACTGCATACATTGTATTCTTCACCTGACATAATTAGGAACATTAAATCCAGAAGTTCAAGATGGGCAGGGCATGTAGTACGTTTTGGTGAATCCAGAAATGCATATAGATTGTTAATTGGGAGGCCGGAGGGAAAAAGACTTTGGGGAGGCCGAGACGTAGATGAGAGTATAATATTAAAATAGATTTGAGGGAGGTGGGATATGATGGTAGAGACTGGATAGGGACTGATGGCAGGCTTATGTGAGGGTGACAATGAACCTCCGGGTTCTCTAAATGCCATAAGTAAGTAAGTATATTTCTACAGAACTGCATTTTATCAATTAAATTATTGCAATATGGTATGGTTTTTCAATAGTTTTTCGGTTATTTAGTATGCTTGGTGGTTTTAGAATTTGCCCATGCACTTTGAGTTCATTCCAGAAGCTTGTTGCAAAATTTGAAGAGACCAATTTGCATATGGGTGGAGAGGATAAAAAAAAAGGACAGGAAGATCTCCCATGGCAATGGATGTTACAGTTCTTTAAATTGTACACGAAACAGAATTAGGTGATGAAAATGAAATTATGGTGTCACTAAAGTTGCAAGATTTCTTATAATGAGGAACACTACAGTATGACAAATTCTTGGAATATAACTTAATTTATATCCATCTGTAAAATGCAAATTCCGTTTTATAACTGATGGAAAGCCAATAAATATACATAGGCTATTTCATTTGCTGACAAAAGCTGAAATTTAAACGATATTCACAGTGGTTTCATAGTCTTCTCCTTGGACTGGATAATTTAGTTACCCTGTCATGCAACAAGAATTTAGCGATTTAAAATTTACTGTTTGCTGTATCTTCACATTTCCTTTTGTCATAATGAAGTTACATTGTCTGAATATTATATGTAATTACAAGATACCATTATTACGAGTTAGGATTATTGAAAACATCATTAATGCAGGATGGTGCAGCTCTCTGCATCTACGTATCTGTGAAACAAAATTTAAGGGACACTTTTGATTGTTTTATTAGAAGGCAGGTTCCTACAACCATTCTAATTTCTGGCTGTGGAATACTTAAAGGTAATTTTAAAACAGATCTACATTGTTTCATTGATTGAAGGAGTCCATCACGCAATAGATATTGCAGTACAAGTACTCATAGTTTCTATTGCAGAAGGTCTGTTACAAATAAAACATTTACAATGGACGTAATATTACATTACATTAGATTTTTTATTAGTCGTTGGAATACAATTATTCATGGCATCATCAGTGTACAATGAACATGTTGGAAACATATTTTACAATCATCTTAATGTAAGGTAACTTATGACTTGCTTATTAAATAGAATACTATTTACTTAGAATATAATGCACTAGTCAGCAGGTAACATAATAGTAACCCAGTCAGTAATGCATAATACACTAGATAGTTACTTATAAACAAGACACTTAGTTTCTTTTAAGTGATGGACTAATTATTTTGTGATCACCTGATCACACACTAGCAAGCAGTCTTCTGAGTCTTGAAGCTGCTTCTCTTCCAGTAGGGTCTCCAGGTACATGAAAAAAGAGAGCACAGAAGGCAGTACACACAACAATAGATTATTAAATTCTAAAACTTTACATTTAAATATTGTTTTGTGCACATTGGCATATGTGGCAATATGTTTTAACTGATCTCTTAAACATACTATGTTACATGCCTTAACGTGTGGGGAAGTTTATTATATAAATAAAATTACGAGTGTTGTCAGTATCTGTAGAGATATTAGCAAATGTATATTATTATTGTTAATTACTATTCTTAGTAAACACCATTTTTTTTTTGTGTAAAAGGAGTTGTTTTCTCTTTCAAATAGCATGGAAATGAAATAAAATATTTTGAAATATCTGCTTTTCAAATGTAAATCACAGTTGATGGTCAAGTGGTTACCATGCTTGCCATTAATATAAGGTGGCCATTAGCCCTGAATTTCTGGGACAGTCCCTAATTTAGACCCCCCTGACCCGAATTATTTTGAAGGCATTTTCAGACTCTATTTGCCCCAGATTTTGGCAAGATGTCATTTGTCCTGATTTATATTTTCCTACATTCGTTGTAATGTTTTAAGGGATACAAACTGTTAAGTTGACGATAAAGTTCGTTGCCACTACCGGTGCTGGTAGTGTATCTCATTTGCGTCAAAATTTAATTGAATATGGGCAGTAGCCAGTGAGAAGATCTGGCAGTGCCAATATTCCAAACATTGTGTTAGGGATGGGAGAAATGTTATGATCTGTGTGATTAGCCGAATCACTAACAGGTTCATTCTGCATGGTGAGACTTATACAAGTGCTCTCCTCCTCATCGGTCACTGTTCTAAGAAAAATCTATCGGTAGAATCAGCAATTACACTAACAAAGCAGAGATGTCAAAAATAAAACAGTAAAGCTCCCTGCAGTCTCAAGAAAGGTGAAGGGAACACAACCAGAAACAGGAAAACACGTAATTGACAAAGCTTCAGCTCTTCTTAAAAAGGACCAACTAGAAACTGCTCTTAAAAGAATAAAAAACTGTAAGTATTCAGTCATCACTCATCCCCAGATCAAAGGACAGCCAAATCTTGGTTTGATGCTGAGTGCTACGAAAAGAGAAAAGAAACGATAAAACTCCTGCACAGAGCACTAACAGATGTCTTAGAAACAAATCCAAATATCTGTGCAGAGAAAAGGAAACCATATAAAAAACTGCTAAAGACCAAGGAAACTAATTTTATAGAGAAGAAAAACTCAGCTCGAAAGTCGCTAACAGATCTCTTTTCTACCTTTAGAAGAAAGTCAGCACTGCCATGGATATATCCAATGGAATTTTGGGAAAAACACTTCTCCCTACTCTTCAACAGAGGTAACCTAACCACCGCATACGAAATTGAAGGTCCAGAGTCATATGACATAGAGGTTAAGTATAGTGGAATTGAGAGTAGCTATCTTCAAGGCAGAAGAGAGGAAAAAATTGGACTGAATGGATGTGATGAAAATCTCAAGAATACAGCAGATCAATTGACTCCCTTCTCGACTGATCAATTCAAAACATGCCATCTATTTTCGTGTGTATAATATATTATTTTAATGTTTTTATGTTCATATATTCTTGTATTGGTCAGCTGGTTAGTAATATTGGCTCCTGACCTGGAGGTTTTGAGTTCGATTCCCGACACTGCCAAGGGATTTGTCCTTGTTTAGAAATTGTTCCTTGGTATGTATCGCCTGGGTGTTTTTGTTGTCCATAGGTGTAAGTTAGATTTAAACAGATATAAATGTTAGGGATCATCTGAGGAGACAAAGAGGAAGACAGAAATAGGAAAGATGGGAGAAAGCTGGTTTTGCAATGAAAGACCTGCCCTTAAGCAGAATGCTATGAATGAATGAATGAATGAATGAAAAGTGTTAGGGGACTGGTGCACACTACCAAAATTTTGCTTTTAATATCCCCTTACGAGGTCATCAGGGGTCGCTCAGATCCCGGTGGACTTACATTTATCCATTCACGTACTGCAGTGTGTTTTGATCGTGATTCTGTTTATTTTTATTGCAGAATTATATTTTTCATGTACATTTATATAAAAAGTTCACCATTTGCTATTCCAACTTTGCAAAGTGTCCCAATTTTGGAACTTGGAAATCTGGTCACCTTACATTAATATTGAGATTAGTAAGTTCAGTTCCAGCCCAAGGTAATGGCTTTCTTTGGAAGAAAATTATTGCTGGAGGGAGGCCCATGTTTTAGACTTAACAGTTAGCAAATGAATTCTGTACCTGAATGAGAGGCCTACAGATAAAGTCTTCAAATTATTACTTATCCACATCAAAATTCCATTTTTCTAGTCCTATTTTTCTCCCATCATCCTGTCATCAGAGATAGTGAATTCTACAAGATCTCACATCTGGCCAGTGGAATTCTTCACACTGCCAGACCACAAAGTTCAGAAAGGGCTTCAATGACCATATTTGTACTGCTCAATAGCCAGTTTATGTAAACCAGCAGAATTTGAAATCTTTTTTTTTTTCCGTGTCGAACTTATGTATATTAATGTTACAAAATATGATCCAATCTTATATGAGAGATTGAGAGATATTACAAAAATGTATAATAATAATAATAATAATAATAATAATAATAATAATAATAATGCCACATTTCCTTTGTAGTATTTAAAATAACTTTTAACAATCTGTGACTTTTAAATCAGTGACTTAACTGAGTGATGACATCTGTGCATTCCATTTAATGATATTAACATCCAAACGACTAACCAGTACCATTACATACGAGGTTCATCCAGGAAGTAAGTTCCAGTCGTGTAAAGAGATAGCATGACTAGTTGGATGGGAATGCGCATGCGTAGCAGTAGAGAGGGGATATGTGGGAATAATGCAGTGCAGTTTCAGTCTTGTGACGGCAGTTGTTATTGCCCAGCACTAGGAGAAAATGGCTGCACTGATACTGTAGTGTCTCTTGCCCACTGCGAGATTTGTGCAGTTCAGAAGAAATCTCTAGCAGAGATCCACTGCCAATTGTGCTATATGTATGGACCCGACATTATGAGCGACAAAATGGTCAGATGATGGCGCAGGCAATTCACTGAAGTGCTGAACCAATGTGCACAACGAAGTTCATAGTGGCCAACCATTCCTGGTGACACCAGAAATGATGAAAAGTACGGCAAACAATTTTGCAGAACTGACACTTCACAATTTCCGAACTCTCTGGTCAATTCCCCCAGATGTCTCACTCACTGCTGCACGAAATCGGCTCCCAGTGGCTTGGTTTTCGGAAAGTGTGTGCAAGATGAGTGCCAAAGCAGCTGACAGATGAACACAGAACGAAACGTCTGGCTGCAGCATTGACATTCTTCCAGCGGTACATAGAGAAAAGTGACGAGTTTCTCGACAATGTTGTCACTGGGGTTGAAACATAGGTGTCGCGTGCCACACCAGAAACAAAACAACAATCCATGCATTGGCAGCATAGTGGCTCACCTGTGAGTACCAAATTCAAGCAGACAATCTCTGTCAAAAAATCATGTCCATTGTCTTCTGGGATTGACGTGGTGTCCTCATGTGCGAGTTTTTACCACGAAGGGAGACCGTTAATGCTGAGCGGTATTGTCAGACATTGCGAAATCTGAGAAGGGCAATCCAGAACAAGAGACGTGGAATGCTGACAAAAGGCATTAAGCTTTTGCACGACAATGCACGATCCCATACAGCCAACACCACATGGAATCTGTTGCTTCAATTTGGATGGGAGATCTTCGACCATCCACCCTATACCCCCGACCTCGGTCCAAGTGACTTTCATCTCTTCTGTCCCATGACGCACTTTCTGGCAGGAAAACGTTTCCACAACAATGCTGAGATACAGACAGCAGTGACTTTATTACTCCAGATGTTGGCGGCAGACTTCTGTGACACGGGCATACAAATGTTGGTGCACCTGGAATGATAAATGTCTCAATAACGGTGGTGACTATGTTGAGAAGTAGCCAGTGAATCTCTGCAGATAGTGCAATAAATATTTCTTACTTATTGATGTTTTTGTTTTCTTTATCGGCCATTGGAACTTATTTCCTGGATGAACCTCGTAGTTCAACACTGTAGATATTTTTTGAAATTATCTAGTGAGTTCAAAATCTTATTTTGTTTCAGTGTTAATTTTACATACCAATTTCTTTTAGAATCATTTGAGAGAATTCTTTTTAGCAGAAATGTTTCATCACATTTCTCATCTTACTAGAATGAGGGAGGTTGTGTATAACTGAAGTGTTGAGAGAAAGTGATATCACAGTAAAATTGAGATTCACATTTCATATCTGACTACCAGATGACCACTACTACTAAATGCTGAGTAGTTTCAGTAAAATAATTGCATTGCTATGCACACATATTTTTATTTTCTTAAATTAATTTCATCATAACATTCATTGTTGTTTAGTCAACTGTCCGAAGACAGCTCTGAACCTTACAAGTGATACCAACATGGCACCACTTATGAGGCAACTAGGCCAGAAGATAATGGGATAGGGTGACCAGTTGCTTTCCTCTCCATTCCATACATTGCTGATTAGCAATATGTTACACTAATCAGACTTCAGATGTATACAAACAATTGTTCTTCCTCTGACACACATCTTGAAGTGAGATGTACTGCCTGATAATAAATCTACACTGGGCTGCAAAAGGAATGCTGAGTCGAAGTCACTATTGATTTGATATATTAAAGTGTTATGAAGACTTTGCTTAGGAAACAATAGAAGGCATTGCATATAAACTTTATTATTGCTCTGTTATCTTTACATCATTCACTTGTTCGTGTATGTCTTCAATAAACTATAAATTTTAGAAAACATCATGTCTTATATGTCAGAAGTGACATGTGGACATATCGCAGGGATGTGGAAAGGAGGTATTCCTATAAATAACATAGCAAATATCATCCAGAGAAAATGGAAGTTGTAACTGGCTCTATATATACAGGGTGTTTCAAAAATACAGGGCATAATTTCAGGTATGTATTTCCCACATGTAGACAATCAAAATAGTTCTTTACAACATGTGTCCGGAAATGCTTCGTTTCCGAGTTATGGCCTTCACAACATTGAAATTCACCAGAACATTTTTCTTTCCGCAGGTCGTTGTCATTACAGAAGATGTTTAAAATGTCCACCTCCTGCTTGAATACAGACATCACATCGATGTCTCATTGACCTGCGAACACGAGACGAATAAACCAATGATTTTAAAAGGCCCCACAAGTAGAAATCGAGAGGGTTCAGATCAGGTGAGCGTGGAGGCCAAGCAATTGGGCCACCTCTACCTATCCATCGATCAGGAAACCTTCGATCCAAGTACCAGCGAGCCGTATGACTGAAGTGTGCAGGAGCGCCATAATGCAAGAAGTGAATGTGTTGACGATTGATCAGTGGAGTGTCTTCTAAAATATGAGGTATGGTGTTTTCCAGGAAGTTTGTGTACGCCTGCCCCGTAAGTCTGTTTACAAGTACATGGGGTCCAACTAATCGATCAGCAATGATACTGGCCCACATGTTGAGGGAGAACCGCACCTGGTGATGAGATGGAACAGTTGCATGTGGGTTTTCATACGCCCATACATGCTGATTGTGGAAATTTGTTATGCCATCTCGTGTGAACTGTGCTTCATCTGTAAATAATACTAAGGCAGGAAAGTTCGGATTTACACCGCACTGCTGCAAGAACCACTGACAGAACCTAATTCGTGCAGGGTAATCTGCTGGTGACAGGGCCTGTACACGTTGCAAATGATAAGGATACAATTGATACTCTTTCAACAGTCTCCAAACGGTCATATGAGGAACATTGACTTGCAATGCTACCCTTCGTGTGCTGATAGAATGAGTCATGTTCACAGCCTCCAGAATCTCCTCCTGTACTTCTGGAGTTGTAGATCTTGGTCGTCCCCTTCCCAAACCAGGAGAGTTAAATTTTCCATACTCGCACAGACGGTAATGGAGACATACAAATGTCTTCCGATCTGGACATTGTCGCTGTGGGTACCTCTCCTGGTACAAACGACGAGCCAGCGCAGCATTGCCGTCCGCCTTACCGTACATGAAGTGTATCTCTGCCAGCTCTTGATTTGAATACATGTCGCACAGTCTAATGCCTACACAACACTGAATGTAACCTTCGCCTCGGAATGAACTGTCAGAGTGCCCTCTTAATGTCTCCTTTGATGGCAACGACCTGCGGAAAGAAAAATGTTACGGTGAATTTCAATGTTGTGAAGGCCATAACTCGGAAATAAAGCATTTCCGGACACATGTTGTAATGAACTATTTTGATTGTCTAAATGTGGGAAATACATACCTGAAATTATGCCCCGTATTTTTGAAACACCCTGTGTGTGTGTGTGTATATATATATATATATATCGTTTGTAACAATGACAGCATCCATAGATAATAGGGAAGGCTGTGGAATACCATATAAACTGCAGTTTCACAATTTTCGTGTAGTATTTTTATTAATGTTGTAAAATGAAAGTATATGAATAATTTAAAATCAATTCATATTGACTAATAACGTGAACATGTTATAAAAGTCGTATTTGCATGTTTTTAAAAACTGATCTCAGGAAAATAGCTTTCCACCTCGCCGTGTTTGCTAATGTCCTCGGAAAATGATATAATTCCATATCGGCATTTCTTTTGCAATCCAGTGTACAAATAAGCAAGAACCTCAATCAGAGGTAAACATTCATTAATAATGTTAAAATAATTTAATGAATGATGTATTGATTACATATGTAAGATTTTTTATTTTTATTTTTAGACAATTTTCTGCATGCATGTGAGAGAGAGATAGTGTAAGAGTAAGTATGTATGTGCTTGCCAGGTAGAAAAAGAGAGAAAGGATGAGTGAGGCGAGTAAGTGGACTTGAGTGTATTCTTTGCAATATTCATACAAAGGACTTGTTTATTTTTGAGATGGCGAGAGAGTTATTTGAAATACATCACATTGCTGCTTAATAAAATGCCCTCACTTGAGAGCTAGATTTGTTAAATATATTATTCAGCAGCTTGATCTCATTTACATACCTGTTTTGTCATTAGTTTTTGGAACATTACACTGTATTTTGCTATACACTCTGAAATGATGAGGAGAGGAAAAATAAGTAACAGTTATAAATGTATTTTAAAATATTGTTCATTATATTAAGATATCTTTCGTGATTCTCGAAATTATATAACCGGTATGAAAGAAAATGTAATCTGCCAGAGGTCTGTGTAATCTAAACTTGGTGATATTTATTGTTTTATCTATCATATTTGTTTAAGTAGCCATATTTCTGTGAGTTATGTGAATATGTGAGCAGTGCCAGATTTAGGCCCAGGCAACCTAGACAGTTGCCTAGGGCAGCAATTTTCAGGTGGGGCGGCATTTTCTCTCTCTCTCTCTCCCCCCCTTCCTCTTTTCCTTTTTTTTTTTTTTCCATTGTGAAAGTCAGATATTGTTCTGTTATCGCATTGTCACGGTCGCAACAAGAGTAAAAGGAAGGTGTGCAGGTACATGATTATATTGTAATGTCGGTATCACGTTACTATTCTATGAAACTGCTTAAATTTAACTGCTTGTATAGCAACAGTGCATTATTGAAAATCAAATTGGATGTGTGTTTATTATTTATCACTAGGAATAGTAACCACGACTCTCAGTTACATTTCCAATATAATATATCGTCAACAGTACTATTTAATCACTTTCCAGCATGTCTATTATATAATGCGATATGAAAGGTTTATTCTGCAAAGAGTTGGAGTTTATTTATCAATCTACTTTATATTTCCTATCGAAGTAAGAAATACTCGTAATAATAATACCACCAACAAAACCAATGCTTAAAAATAAACCAGTCTGCCTTTCACAAATCAATTTTGTTTGAACAGGTAATAAGTTTGAATATGTTTCTTTGGATCGAGTCTGATGTGCTTCATCAGATCAATTTTGATGACATCATCAATGCTTTCTCTGTGAATAAAGTGTGAAGGCAATATTTATAATTCACAAGTAAGATGTATGTATTTTGATTCCAGCAATTTATTGTTCTGAATTGTAACATTTCATTTAAAACTAATTTAAACTGAACATGACCTGTATAATAGCTGCTTGTAAATTTTGTGGGAGTTAGGGGGCGGCAAATTTTATCACTGCCTAGGGGGGTACTATACCTAAATCCTGCCTTGTATGTGAGCAGAGTTAAAAGCAAAGTTTATATAGTGTGGCATGGAAAATGGGAACTGACATTAGAAAAAAATAATGGAACCCTATATTACAAATCTGAGCACTGCTTATGTAATAGGTACAAACTGACATAGGCGGAGCATCATTGCACTTTCTGCCGCTGTTTTCACCCCAGTGTACCATAAAATGAAGATTAGTTTAATTACTAAACATTGTATATCATGAAAATTTTTAATTGTGCATTATTTGCTTGACTACGAAGATTATAAATACCGTATGTCAAACATGTTACAGTGTTACTTGAGATTTGTTGGTGAAATGCTACACCACAGTATGCAGATTATCAGTGTGTTTGAATGCAATTTACATATCTGTTTCCTGAAAGCTTGAAAAGTTTGCTTTCAAACTACTTTCTTCAGCTGTTTATTTTACTTTGCAACTTAATTAGTTTCAAATTCCGTACTTCCCCTTCCTTTTTGTTTATTACATATTGTCTGCCTTAGCTTTCCAAGAAGCTGATTTTGTTTCCTCATTTTCTTAGTTATTTATTTATGTTGTAATTTAATAGTTTTTAGGGATTATTTTATTTTCGATTGAGCATTGTGTAGTCTTCATGTACTTCATAGACTTCTGTAATTGAAACATTTGCTTCATTGAGAACTGATGCACTTGCATCAACATTAGATCTGTTTTTCTTTGCAGGATGTATGTCATTTCGTACTTCTGTTACCATTCTTCTGTGCCCTTTACTTTTATTTGGAAAAAATTGTTTATGTTTTGAGAAATCCTTAAAACACTGATGGTACCATGTTAGAAAGCATACATTTCCTTGTAGTGCTAATGCTAAAAATCAGCTGTTGTGAAATGCTTGTTGCAGATATGCGATACACTGTGCTTGGCATTCAAAGAGTCCCTGACTTGTCCTCTTGGTGACAAATGGCTAACACCACTTCTTCTCCAGTTCATCATCTTGTTGAAAATGATGAAGCAACAAGTCATATTCTTTACTGTGCTTCAATTTGCAAAAGAGCACACGGCAATAAATAATTTATAATCACACAAAAATAGCAGGCTAACTTTCTAATTTAATTTAATTTTAATGTGCAATTGAATATATATATTTATACATACATACAAAAATACTACAGCATTTATTATTACTGTACATTACAGATTAATCAGTACCATACTAGACATTTCTTTATAACTACTAAAAGAAAAAATAGCACAATTGCACTTCTCATGCAATGGAACTGCAGTTTTCTATTAGGTAGTAAAAGAGCAGACTTGTCCCACTCCACCCTTTACCGCTTAGCTTGCTCAGAATAGGCACTCCGCACTACTGTTATTAAGCCGACAGAACTTGACTACCTGAGAAAGGTCTGCATAGGAACAATATATATATCATATTTGAAAAAGTTGGAGGAAAAATTTAGGCTTACTTGAAAATGCTTAATTATAAATTGAGGAAAATGGAACATAATACTTCGATTTATAGCAATATTTTATCTTAGTAATTGAAAAGGGTACAATATGCACGTGAAATATATTACTTTTCTTTCATTTATTTTCGAAAATGTTTTCTGTACGACTTCAAGTACAGAGAAGACAGTGCTTTGGTTATATGTAATATATTGTGACTTTTAATTCAAACAATAATGTAACTTTTATTCACAACAATAATAATCACTTTCTATAATTGAATTTAAACACTCCCGTCAACAATGGGATTTCCACTCCACACAGCAACACAGTATTCGTTATTGCACTCCACAGACGACAATGACAATTCACTTGGATTATTGAGAACAACAATGTACTGCTAATCTTAACCAATGTTCACAAAGCACTATTTACAAAACAGAACTGTCAGTTCTCAGTTCACAGTTCGTTGCCTTGGCTAGTTCTTCTAGCTCATTCACTCAAGTTCACAGTATATCGAACCCAAAACTTCAGAGACAGTCCACTGCACTCGAACTCAAGACTTCCAACTGCGTTGCTTCTGCCTGGACACTGCTCAAGTTCACTCGCGTGTCGAACCCTAGACTCCTGGGTGCTGCTGTTTCACAAGTTGAACTCTCTGTCCAATACGAACAACAACTGCTCGCTCCTTCTTCGCATCTCCTTTTCATTACTAAACCATAATTCTAGAAGTTACTGCATCGAGTGCTTTCCACCTGTTTATCATGGCTTCTGTTTCTGGATGATTCTGTTCGAGAGGTTTCGTTCCCCCCCCCCCCTTCACCTCGCCAGCGCAGCCCCTGCAGCTTTGCATCCCCTTTGCCTCACGCCGCAGTGCAGGCCTTCCTCTCTCTCCACGCACAGCTGCCAGCATCACGCAGCTTTCTCTCTTCTCACCTCGCGTCTGCCTTCGCGCACGCCCTCAGTTCTGTGGGACGCGTGTTCGACGACAGGAAACAGCGAGAACATTCCAGCATGGTTGCCACAATATTTTAGTACCAAGAATAACAACTATTTGTTTTAATATATTTGAGATACAGAAGTTGGGAAATGGCATCCATTATCCATAAGTACTATACGAAACATTTAATAAGTAATGCTAAGTCCTCTAAATATCCTAAATGTCATTCAAGTGTTCTGCTATGATTCTATGTTACGAAACATTACTCCTAGTGGCGGAATTGGTGTTATACAGGAACCAGTTGAGAGCTGTACTTTGTGTGCTATATATCAGCTTGCTCCTGTTACGTAAACAGTGATTCAAAGTAATTTTCTCCTCCACTAACACACTGCACACAGCCAGTGGCAAATTCTGATCATTATTTTCAAAGAAAAGAAAGTAACTGCTTTTCTGTCGACATCATTGACATTGAGGATAGTCTTTTTGATGCTTTGTAGGATGATGTGTAGTGAGATTTAACTCTCTTTGAAGTATAAAAGGAGCGTTAAACAGAAACTATAGTTAAAAGATACAGTTAAACTGAGACATGCTAGATTTTTATATTTCAGGAATGGCTCATATTAAACTTATTTCATTCATGTTTTTACTATCTCACTCACAGATTTCCCTTGAAAATATTGATCTTGTGAATTTAACATAACATAAAATTCATCATATTTTTTTTCGTATGCATTTGATCAAAATTTGAGGCATAGAATTTTTTTAAGTTTCAAGTAAAATAAATCTGGGAAAGTCAAGTTTCAGGAAACGTAGGATTGCACAAAACTCTTAATTCTAAACTCATTAACCTTTCTTAACTTCGCCATACTTGTCTGCATTGGGCAAAAATGTAAATAATTGTGATTTATTAACTGTCTGATCACTCGAGAGAAATAGCCACAAAGTGAACAGATAAAAGTTCTTTTGTTATGGAGCATACCATTGTACCTCTTAACAACTTCGATTAAGTTATTCTGAACAGCAGACGAAGTACCTTGGAAAACTGTTACATTTTTCAGATGTTTTGTTTAACAGTTGTTCAAATGTACAGAGTAAATCTAATATTTCTATGTAATTGCATCTATTAGAAGAATGTTCTGACCACATATAAAAAAATATAAATTATGGTATATTTAACAACGCTCACAACTGCAGAGGTTATATCAGCGTCGCTGGTGTGCCGGAATTTTGAGGTGAAATGTTTGGTAGCAGCATCTCACTAACCCATTTTGAAAAATTGTTATAATTCATGCCATCAGTATAGTCGCCACTTTTTTACTTTGATTTAAAAATTAATAAAGCTCCGTCCACAAAGCCTAATTCACCTCCAGCATGAACTATGATCAATCGAGGCTCTCTCCCAATAGCAATTATGCCAAGCTCGGTTTCAGATTGCCAACAGGTGGGGACGGAATGAGAAGGATGAACATATTTTTCGTCAAGATACACGATAGGTCTCTTTTCCTGTCTATACTGATGAATTTTAACCAAGTATCATGCACGCCAATCAGCAATATTTTTAATTAACACGTTACGACATGACTGATATTTTTCCTATTTAAATCCTAAAGAACGCATTGTCTTTCTCGTGTACTCATAAATGCAATCCAAGATACTGTCTTCCTTCAGTGCCTTGCATAGTTTCTTTACAGTCGGAACTTGTTTTCTGACTGCATAAAATTCATGGATCTTGCTAAGAACTACTCCCTTTGTAAAATTATCTACTTCAATCTTTTTACAATGATCCACTTTCTTCCCTGTTGGTGTAGAAAAGTCAATTTACCCTTTGCAATAGATTCGGTGCCTTCCTTTATAATTTTCCTCACTAACCATGCTGACACACTGGTTGCTGCACTTACCGAGTCCACAACATTATATTTTAATTTATGCATCTGTTTCTGTGCCTTCAGGAATGTAGCAACGTTGTACACTATTTCTCTGGCCTGTACTCTTAGAGGTCTACCAGAACTATGCTTTGATTTTGAGGATGATGAAGCCATATCGTTGGCTTAGAGTGTAAACCTGCTAACAGCCAAAAAGAAATTTTTACGAGGGAAGCAAAAAACTGAGTTTAAATTAACTCTGAAACTTTAGGAACAAATCTAAAGTACAGGTACAAATGCCACCTGTACTTTGGATTTGGTCCAAAGTTTCAGAGCTAATTTAAACTTAGGTTTTTGCTTCCTTTGTAAAAGTTTCTTTTTGGCGTTAGCAGGTTTACACTCTACAGTTAGACAACGATATTTAAATTAAATTAAATTAAATTAATATTTAATATAAAACACTATGTGACTCCCTGACTCTGTAGCAATAACACGTGTTCAGTTCAGCACAAGAAGATATCATGTACGTATTGTACGTGTGCATGCGCATAGTGTCAGTGCTGTGATTGGAGATGGGGAGCATGCTGGGAAAGGAAACATATGTCATCTGCGCGAGACAGTCACGCCCACTAGTTTCTGCACATTGAGTTTTCTTTGTTGGATGCCTATAGCAAAACAGTTGCTTCGATTTTCGTATTTGTTAAGGCGACATTTATAATGTCAATATCTTCATCACATTTTGTTTAGTGTTCTCTTAACAGCCATTTGAATTATTTTCACGTCATGAAATTAAAATTTCAATTGTGCTTTGAGTTTCGTGAACAAAAACAAATTACTCAATAATAAGTAATAAGTCTGATGAATACAGTGGATACAACAGTATGCACGCTTTTTAGTTGTCCATAAACTCCTTAACAATGACAGCTCTGTTTATGGCTTGGAACATTGCCTTCCAATAGGAACCAACCGTCCTTTCCTCTGAAGCAATATTTCAAAATATCCAGATAGTAGTTAGACAGCAGTAACTATCTGGACACTGGGTACTAAATCTTAACCAATTCACTTGCTATAATAGAAAATGATTAGCCTTTTTTTTAATGCTATTTCCCGTAATGTCTTGGGAAATGTTTGCTGATTTTCACACCGCATTTTGTCACTTTGTTTCGTGGTCGTACTGAATGCACTGCATCATATCTCTCTCTACAATCATATTACAGAAATTTGAATTGTTTTAGCAGACACAATCAGTGCCTTGCACTCTTCAATTCAGAGATGTATTTGATTGCATAAACTGCACACAGACCTCAGTTTTATTCATATTCCGAGTTATTTGTCGAATGGTTTTCTCATTGACACACAGATTCATTGAAATAATTTGGAGCATTGCATATCGGTTGGTGATTATTTCCTGAAACCTTCTAATTAACTCAGAAATTCAAATCATTTTTCTGAACAAGGGTGTTCGTCATATGTGACAAATGGTTATGTCATTGAAAAACACATGTATGACACAGACAATTATCACTGTACACTTGTTTCATAAATTATTATTTATCCGAAACTTTTGCCCAGCCAGCTAAAACATTTGACGTTTTCTATTATTTTGATTCTTGTTTCACGACATTTGCACAAGAGAAGCATTTAATTCAGCTCACATTACGTTCTCAAATGGCGAAAATGTAATGTGATCTTCGTGTAGCATTCCAGGAACAATCCCTCTTGGATTCATATTCACTTCTGGTAAACAGCAGCCCACATTCATGTCTTATTTTCCAATTGCCACACTGTGTATTAATGCTTAAGTAGGCCCGCAAAGTGTTAATCACAAATTGAGTAAGCCTGTACTTTTGAAACGTTCAGTTCCTTTCTTAGGATTAGTAAGGCAACAATAACCGTAAACATATTTCAAATCGAAATTTGCATACTCGAGATAATAACGGTTTAAGTTGTGTTGGGTGATGAAGTGTTACAAAAATGCTCCTATTGTGCACAGAAAAATCAAGAAAGTGGTCTGGAAAGGAAGATAAAAAGTAAATTATGATTAGGAGTGAATAGGCATTCGAATTTTACATGTGAACTAATATTGAAATATTACCATTACTGTACATTAATTATAACATTGTGATGGGTATTAAAGTATTTCATATAATTGTATAAATAAAAAAAAGAGCGATATTTTAATTGTTCACTAAAAAAAAAAAAAAGCCCATATTTGGGTGTCAGCAACATTCTGTGTGACTCTTAATGTTACAAAGTTAGGCACAACTGCTTAAGGGTTAAGAATCTTTATGGTTCTTTATTTTTTTCTTTTTATTTGTTATATTATTTCAATGTACCGAAGTACATATGATATTTCCATGCAGATATTCTGCGTCATCGATGGAAGAGTAATGGAACGGAGAAAAATTCTCTCCGGCGCCGGGATTTGAACCCGGGTTTTCAGCTCTACGTGCTGATGCTTTATCCACTAAGCCACACCGGATACAACTCCGACGCCGAACAGAATCGTCTCTGATTGAGTTCCAACTCTTGGGTTCCCTCTAGTGGCCGCCCTTTGCACTACGTCATAGATGTCTATGAACATCGGACCGAAGTCCACACATGTGCTCAGGTGCACTCGTTATGGGTGACTAGTTGGCCGGGGTCCGACGGAATAAGCGCCGTCTTAAATCACTTCGTGATTTACGCATATCATATATTATTTCAATGTACCGAAGTACATATGATATTTCCATGCAGATATTCTGCGTCATCATACGATGGAAGAGTAATGGAACGGAGAAAAATTCTCTCCGGCGCCGGGATTTGAACCCGGGTTTTCAGCTCTACGTGCTGATGCTTTATCCACTAAGCCACACCGGATACAACTCCGACGTCGAACAGAATCGTCTCTGATTGAGTTCCAACTCTTGGGTTCCCTCTAGTGGCCGCCCTTTGCACTACGTCATAGATGTCTATGAACATCGGACCAAAGTCCACACATGTGCTCAGGTGCACTCGTTATGAGTGACTAGTTGGCCGGGGTCCGACGGAATAAGCGCCGTCTTAAATCACTTCGTGATTTACGCATATCATATATTATTTCAATGTACCGAAGTACATATGATATTTCCATGCAGATATTCTGCGTCATCATATGATGGAAGAGTAATGGAACGGAGAAAAATTCTCTCCGGCGCCGGGATTTGAACCCGGGTTTTCAGCTCTACGTGCTGATGCTTTATCCACTAAGCCACACCGGATACAACTCCGACGCCGAACAGAATCGTCTCTGATTGAGTTCCAACTCTTGGGTTCCCTCTAGTGGCCGCCCTTTGCACTACGTCATAGATGTCTATGAACATCGGACCGAAGTCCACACATGTGCTCAGGTGCACTCGTTATGAGTGACTAGTTGGCCGGGGTCCGACGGAATAAGCGCCGTCTTAAATCACTTCGTGATTTACGCATATCATATATTATTTCAATGTACCGAAGTACATATGATATTTCCATGCAGATATTCTGCGTCATCATATGATGGAAGAGTAATGGAACGGAGAAAAATTCTCTCTGGCGCCGGGATTTGAACCCGGGTTTTCAGCTCTACGTGCTGATGCTTTATCCACTAAGCCACACCGGATACAACTCCGACGCCGAACAGAATCGTCTCTGATTGAGTTCCAACTCTTGGGTTCCCTCTAGTGGCCGCCCTTTGCACGTAGAGCTGAAAACCCGGGTTCAAATCCCGGCGCCGGAGAGAATTTTTCTCCGTTCCATTACTCTTCCATCGTTTTTATTTGTTGATTAAATTCGTCTTTTTTACCAAGATCGTCGGTTGAAGTATTACACATTACAGTTCAGTGCTATGTACTTCATACGTGCTGTACTATGTCACATTTTGTAATGTTGTACTATATCTTAAGGAACGATAACATTTTGCTAGTTTTACTGCGCAACTTTTTTTACTGTAGCTGTAAAAGTTGCTTGTCGTGTTCATACACAAGTCAAAAGTAGCTTGTGGCACTCTACTTTTCGTTCTGCACAACCTGAAGAGCAGCAAAAGTTGTGACAGGAGGTTGCAAACCTGTTCAAACACATGGTAGTACTTTTTCAGCCAGAGTTCAGGTATGCCACTGGCATAGCTCTGTCAGTAGGCATGTTTGCCTGCAGATCCGGAGCTGTACTTCAGCTTTTGATTTCTTTCCGCAGTTTCTCCAAATGCAAGGTAAATGTCAGGAACCTGTAGCGAATCTTCAGCCTCATCTTGTCAAATACCATTTTGCTATCATCAATTCTATCGATGCTAAATAACCTAGTAGTTGATACAGAATAGTTAAATAACCAACTTGAAAAAGTACAGCTGCACTTTACATCTTAGTGTCGACTATTTTTGTATTTTATGGTTATGTCCACATTAGTTTTTCAGATATGAAATGAAAGCAACAGTTTAATTATCAGCTACTTTAAATTATAAAATGAAGAATAAAATGTCGAACTACAAAAAGAGGAAGGTGATGAGTCAATAATAAAAGTGAATAAAAATAAAAAATTACATGAAGTTACACTCTCTTTTAAGAATAATGACGAAGGTGATGAATAATGCTATACAAATCAAAAAAAGTTTTGCATCACCTATGAACTAAAACTTACAATGCACTTGTCACAAAATTGGAAGTGATATGTGAAAATGGAACATATCTGCAATACTTATTGCTCATTAAATGAAAAACAGATCATAATGTAAACAAAAACAGAACTTTATTCTCTCACTGTAAACTTGAACAAGTCCAATGAGTTTAATACTAAGTAGTTCGTCTCCTTGCATAAAGACATGCTTGGATCCTCCTTGGCAGACCATCCATCAGTTCATTAAGCCACTGTTGATCCAAATTGTTCTATTCTTCAATGGCAATCCTGCATATATCTCACCGATAGCGCAGTTGTCCAAAAATTGCTTGTTTTAAATGATCTCAGACATGATCAAGAGGGTTCATGTCTGAGAAACAAGCTGGCCATTCCAGTCAGGTGATATCAGCATCACGAAGATTCATAATTGACAATGCCTGCACGATGGACATGAGAATTGTTGTCTGTGAAGAAGAAGTCTTCTCCAAAATGTTGACGATATGGTAATACTATAGGGCGGAGAATGTTGTTCCTGTATTGTAGAGCATTGAGGTTGCCCTCAGTGATCAGGAGAGGCATGCAGTGACCCCATGTAATGCCACCCCCAAAACATCACTGAGCCTTCACCTTGTTATACTCGTGCAGTGTGTCTCAGATGTGCAGCATTTCCTGATTCCCTCCAAACACGTTGTCGACGATCGTCAGGCAGAAAACATATGCGAGTTTCAGCAGTGAACAGCATTTTGCGCCAGTTCTCAACAGTCCATTCTGCATGATCCATTGTCCATCTGTAATGTACCCCATGATGTCTAGGTGTACGAAACAGAGCTCTCCATAGTCGTCTCGAATGAAGATCAGCATCGTGGAATCTGTTTCTTACAGTTTGGTTAGATACACGATACTGCTCGCAATTCCTGTAAAAGTTTCAACAAAACTAACATAAAAATTGCTGTGACTGTAATCCTTATAACAATGTTTACTTCAAAACTACGTGCAAAAAATGTTGGTAGACGCTACTTTCTGAGTCTCACTGTTGTTCACACGTCATTATAAGCGAGATGCAGAATCCCTATATAGTGTTGTCTAATGTACTGCGGTGAAGAGCATGTCCCCCAAGAAAACTACCATTATGAGTGAAATTATTAATTGTACAGTTCAGTAATTTTATTAGTCTGCATAGAACAATTCTTCATTATAGTTTATTACTAACCTTAATGATGTTTCATATCTAGCCCCCTATAACTGTAATTCCACAAGACTGAATAATTTTGTAAAGAGCATGGAATTCCTAATGGTTTAAGTCCAGTTGACTTGCAGCAGCCGAATTTGGCTACCTCTTGACATAGGGTTCTATTTTTAGGCCCATGTCTTATCAGTAGCAAACAGCCGAAGGCAACAACACTAACTTCCTTATCCAATAGTATTCATTTAGTCAACTGTCAGAAGACAGGTCTGAACCTCACATATAATACCAAGAAGGCACCACTTATGAGGCAACTAGGCTAGGAGATAATGGGGTAGTGTGACCAGTTCCTTTCCCCCTCCATTGCATACATCGCCAACTAGCTACATATTACACTAGTCAGACTTCAGATGCATACAAACACTTGTTCTTAACCAAATGAAAAATAATTTGTGGAGCAACAGCTCATAAAGGGCCAAGACCTATGACTAGCCCACTGCTAACCTTACATCCACATGCCTCAGAAAAGGTAAATGATCATGTAACTAGTGCATGGTTAACATGTCAGCACAATGATTACCCCCCCCTCCCCTCCAGCCATTACAATTGGTTTTCAAAACCGGATTTTGCTACCTATCATAGTTCCCCAAATTCATCATGATTCTGGGTGAGCACCAGTTCCATAAACTGGCCGAAATTTTATGAAACAATTTCTTACCCATCAGGATTCGAAACAGCATTCATTTTGTAATGCGTGAGTCTGGGCATGATGCTTAGATCACGACTATGGTGGCATGGGACTAACCACACACTATATTCGAGTAGTATTTAGGTTTTTAGTTCAATGCATGTGGGCAGCCTGAAATAAGAAAACGTACTTAGTGAGTGAGAAACTAAAACTACAGTAGTTGATCATGTGAAGAACAGGGAATCAAAGGCAAGTTTATAACATGATAAATTGAGGGTGAATGAAAGAACATAAACTTAGAAATCTTTTCACTCTACAGATCGTCTTCTGATATACCGCTGATAAGCTATAATATTGGTGTGAAATATCATTGTTATATTGGGCTTCCACTGTATATTGCACTACAGTACTGCAAAAGTAGCGATGTGTGACCATACTTTTATTTCAGACATGTTGTACTATGCCTTTTCTCTAGTTTCACTGCACCGAGTTTATGAATATGTCTCATCAAATTGATGAACAATTGTGTTTTTACATCACATTGGCAGCACGACTTTGTCCATCTGTTCCATAAGAAAATGATGTGGGGAAAAATAATTGGATGGCAAAAGTTAAAATGGAAGTACTCCAAAAAACTTACCCTAACTTTACCGGTACCTTTGTCTACCACAGATTCCATTTGAAATCTTTTAGGATTGCAACATGAATATCTGACATGGAAAGCTATTTACTGTGGTGCGTCATACTCGTGTAGTAAATAATTGAATATCACATGAGAGCCCTTCTTTAGAACTTGTTTTGGTACTTTTGATTCTGTTTATTTATTAAATACATTAATACCAAAGTATTTGTGACTTTGTTGCTTAAAATCGTTATCACATTTGTTGTAATTTTTTTTTAAGAAATATAGCACAAAATTTGATATGCACTCAGATATAAGCCATCTTAGCCATAAATATGTAATTTATAGTACAACTACCAGAATAATTTCGTGAATTAATAAAATTGTTTTGTCATTATGGTCCATTTCCAAAGCTCAACTTTATTATTATTATTATTATTATTATTATTATTATTATTATTAATAAGTATATTGAACATAGAGAGTTAAATTGTTTACTCTTATAGCTCATCAGAATACTATGAAAATAAGAGTATAAATATTATTGTAAAATAATAAAGTAGTACATTGCGATTATTTCATTGATGTTCCACTGTTATGTATGCAGGCAGACCCATACTCCTTACAGTGCCACTCACACAAGTGTGGCTAATCTAACGTGATTCACTGATTTGTAACTTATCTTCAGAGATAACTAAACTGTGCTTTCTTTGAAGTAGGCATATGTGAGTTTCATCGTGTATTGAAAGGTCACTTACTGCACTGTATTACGTGTTTTAAGTTGTAGTGTGTTTGTTCATGTAATAATGATGACGCATAGATACACATTAGAGCAATGGATGTTTATGCATACAAAAAAAGAGAGTTGAGTAGAGAAGTAAGAAGAACTGAAATATTTTGTTGTGTTATGTGCTGTAAGTGCTGAAAGAATGACATGGTTCATTTTCCGTGTTGCAATTTACTCCAAAGAATATAATCACCAAACACTGAATTTATTTTTCGAACCATACAATGACCTGCCAGAGGTCATACACGGTTTTTTTTTTTTTTTTTTTGAATTACACAATATTTCTCTTTTATTGGTTATTGCAGTCTTCAGTACCTCTCCCCTACTTTCCTTAGAGTGTGAAACAATAAAAATAAGCACCATTATTGATCTGAGTTTGGCATAAACTCTTGTTGACTAAGAGCCTGGTCATTTTCACCATGTGCGACCTTTGTCATTTTATTAATTAACATATGTTTTAAGTTTGATTATACTTTCTTTGCCATTATTGTGGAGTGTTCTGTGACTTTGTAAACAAATTTTATTACACATAGTAGAAAGTTAATACACCCAGATATCAATTCACTACAACAATGGCAATTATAACACAAATAAAGCTATGTTTTGTAATGGAGAATTTTTTCCGTCAAAAGATAGGAGTTAGCAAGCTAATACTACAGTAAAACAAGTCTTCTTATCGGTTATTAATGTATTTAGTAGATAATGTAAGCAGTGTAGTGCAGTAAAAGTATTGAAATGTACGAAGAAGAAGCAGAAAGAATAAGGAAAC
Organism: Periplaneta americana; assembly: GCF_040183065.1. Taxonomy (NCBI): domain Eukaryota; kingdom Metazoa; phylum Arthropoda; class Insecta; order Blattodea; family Blattidae; genus Periplaneta; species Periplaneta americana. The sequence goes on along the minus strand of NC_091126.1, from coordinate 87,204,312 downwards.
TAAGTGTGGAACGAGGAGAAAATAATTCTGTGAATTATGAAAGAAGCAGACGAGAGCTATTCTTCGCCAGTTCTTTCTATGTGAAGTGCTGGAAGATGCCATCATGCAGTTTGGATCACATGAGGAAGATGATAACATAGAAGGAAGCGAACATGATGCATGCTCTGAAAATGATATTAGTATATTCTTTTGAAATTTATTATAAAATAAATTACTTTTGTAACAAAAATTCTTTTGCTTCTATATCATATAAAACAAAAGAAAGAATAAGTTGAAAACACTTATCGTTCAAAGCATGGTAAAACAAAAGTAAAATAACTATAAAAGCAGAAAAAAAAAGTCCTCCCAGTTGAAAGCATTATGTACAACCTCTCACGTAATAACCAAGTAACTTCTGTTTGGTTGAGAATTTGTCAATATCCTATCTTCCAACAGTATTCCATCACTACTTATGCAGCTCAAATTAAATAAAAATGGTGTTTGAAGATAAGGTTGTATTGGATCACAGCTGCTGCAATTTTCCAATTTACTCCCTGAGATTTTTATCTGTTGGGAAACTTAAAAGACAATATTCAGAGTGAGATAGCATCAGTTTCAAATGATGAACTTCGCCGTGTGAACGAAAAATTTTTATTACTAACAAACAAATGGTGTTATTTGCAAATGGGTAGCATTTCCAGCAATACCTGTATGTAAGCATCGATGTTGCAATATACTGTATATTTACTCTATTTGCCAAGTGCTTGCTGCTACCTGCTTTTTATTTGGAACTGAAAGGCAACTGCAAGAGATGGGGAAGAGTGGTGGATGAAGATTGGGGAGGCCATGACTCGAACACTGGCTGAAGCACCATAATAGCTTTGCAGAGCACAACCAATCAGCACTTTTGAGAGGTTGCTCAGTCTACTGGCTGCACAGGATCTTTTAGCAGTAAGATACAAGGCAGTAATTGCATTGTGTAATGAACGTGGCATAGATGGCATCATTAAATTGAGCATTATATTTTGATGAGTACTTATGTAGATTATTGTTGTGAAAGAAACTTTAGTGCATAATTGGAAACCTGATGTACATGTTAATTACAGTAATCTGTATGGAAGAAAAATAGTTACCTATGACATGATGCAAGAAAATAACAAAAATGTTATTGAATATCTCATCTCTGATTCTGCTTCGTTACAAGGTTTCTTTCATCTACGTTTTGGCTTAGATTTTGTGGAGTGCTTGATACTGGCTACAGAAGAAAATGTTCTAGAAATCATTATTACTGACAGAATATTACATTTTCTTGTTGCATTACAATTAATTTCTCTTTTTGCATTGTTACTATGAAAAGTCCGATTGTGATTGAAACTATTCTACTTAAGTTATTGTTGATAGCCTCCACAGAGTGGGATTATTTCCATGACCTTAGTGTTTGTACTTCCAATGTATGTCATCAATAGGGAGCGGATTTTTATGTGCTAAAAAATTTAAATATATTTATTTTTTTATGTGCTGAAAAGTACGAAAATATTTGCTAAAAATAAAAAAAAATTTTTTTTTTGAATATGACAAAAATACCTTACTTGAAAAAAAAAATGTTACTAGGTACTCACCAACCACACTTGAGTGCTAGTAGTTGGCCGAGAATTGCAGTGAACAACAAAGGTCATCTCCAAATTCTCCAACACAAATGCATGCCGATTATCTCTGAATAACGTCAATTTCACCTATAGGCACATACTCCAATACTTGAGCAACTTTATACATTTTTTTATATCCACTGCTTTTCCCAAACACATTCTGGAATTTGTCCCTTAGTACTTGTACTTCTGAACCTGGTAGCGAGTCTACTTTAATTTCCACGGCACGCACCTCTCTGTTTCAGACAACAGGTTTATGGATGTTTCGAGTTTTTTTTATGGTATCACACAAAAAGCTTAGATTTGCTACTAGGAAAGCCAAATCGTTTTTTAAACAACCATCTTTCATTATATCTTGAAGGATATCGATTGACGAAGCCCGATAACAGGCGATCACAACAAGATATATTGCCTTACTTGATAGACATGAGCGAGAGGCGAGAGATTTGTTTAAATAATATTCATACCCGAGCTCTTATCTGTTGTGTTTCACAAACAAAGCGTGGAATGAAATCATCTTCAGCAACAATAAACATTCCTAATTTTGTGTTACAAGATCTCTCCTCCTTGTCCATGTTAATTTATTCTCTAATAATAATACTGATATGCTGCCTAGCAGTTCTCAGAACTTGAGGCGATACTATTACGAAAATGGATCACGGATACACCACACAGCGCTTAGAAACATGAAGCAACCAAGAATTCTTAAAAAAGATAACGTAGTTCTGAGTGACGTAATTGATTTAGTTTTAAAATATTTAAAAGTTCTTGTAAAAAAATTATTTAAATAAAAAAACTCCAAGATTTATGTGTTTATAATAGATTTTCTGAAAATATGTATTTACATAATTTTTTTGTGAAAATATGTGTTTTTATGTGAAATAAAATTCGGGTTTTAAACTTGAAACTTCATGTTCGAAATTTTTAACTTTGTTAATTGTGTTTTGTCAGACGCAAAAATAATATTTAATTACATAGGAATCCACTCCTTAGTCATCAGCTTACTTTTAAAATCTCGTAAGTCTAATTTTTCCCAAATGTTGAAATCTGTGTATATATTCAAAATGTGTCTGCTTGATAACAGCTTGTAAGTCTACAAATGTTTTTATACTTTGTAAATAGCAAATACATTAGTTATTAGCTGGGATATAAAAAGAATGAGTTATTTTGCTCTCCTGTACAATTTCCTCATGTGCAGTTACGAGATTTTTAGAAGTAAGTCAGTGATATGAAATATTTTGTTCAGTTATTAATACTATAGTGCACAGCATATACAACTTACTGGCATAAAACTGGTTGTAGCACTCATGTGGGGAGATCCGACCACTCTCTTGGTGGAAGGAAAACGAATCAGCAGTGAATGATGGTGATTTAGGCCTATAGTCCCTTACAAATAATGTGTCAGTAAGCGGTAATAAGAAAACATTGTATTGAGCTTACCTTTCCTCAAAGCCTATGTTGAAAATGATGTCCATCTTTCTTATGCAAGAAAAACATCAGAGAAACTTGAAAATATTCTGGCAAGAATATAGCTAAGTCCTAGGAAATTTTCATGCCAATTAGCACAAGAATACAACACATCACAAAGATCAGAATTAAGATAACTGAACATGCTGCACTTTTAATCTTAATCTTATAGAATGACGAGGCTTTATCGATTGCATCAAGGAGATCCAGCCACTAGCGTGAATTTTTGTGAATGAATGTTGCATTCTGCTCATGTCAGTACTCTTAATCCATTTCAATTAATGATGACGAATGAACTCGGTCCAATTTAAGCAGTTACGTCCACTCTCAAAATACTGGGCAACTGAAAATCCTCATTAAGTGTAGAAAGTTCCTCTTCACGATCATAAAATGGGTGTTGTTGTGCTGCTTTAGTGCATGCAGGGTATTTGGCCCCATTTCTTTTTATGATGTAGTTAACTCACTGCGTTTATTCGAGACATACTTCTGCCCCCTTTTTTTTTTTTAATATTGACTGAAGATGAACAGTATGCTTAATTCCAGCAGAATAACTCTGTTGCACATACAACCATTATTTCGCAAGAAACATTAGAAAAAGTATTTGATATTCGCGTACTATAATCACAGATGTTCACCAGGTTATTCTACGGATTTAAATGTTTGTCATTTTTATCTGTGAGGGAATTTAAAACAAAAAGTGCATGTGAACAACCCACACACTCTTGAAGAGCTGGAGAATGAAATCAGGCAAGTGTTGAGGAAAATTACAAATGAAGATTTTCAGAAGATGTTTTCGAATATTCTACACTGATGTGATTCATGCATCCAGAAAGATGGACATATATTTTGATTAAAGGTAAGATCAGCATAAGGTTTTCGTATTACCTCTTCAGTGCATTATTTGTCTGGGAGTGTAGGCTTAAATTTCCGCCACTCACCTCCGATTAGTTTCCCTCTCGTGTGAAAGAGCAGTCAGATATCCCCACTAAATACGTGCTTTGTGACTGATTATAATGCTGGTAATGGTAAGTTTTATATTATGCTGCGTACTGTAGAAGAAATACCTCCTCGCTTCAAAGTAATTGAGAATCAGTTTTTTCAGAACTGACAAATACAGTTAATTTATAAATTATGCTTTAAAGAAGTTTTCACCTGTATATTTATTATTTACAAAAGTTTAATAAATGGTCTTCATTGTATTAACCACATTCCTCAAAGCCAAGGAAAGTGAAATATCCCTTAAATAAAATTAATCTTTCTGTTACAAAGTACTTGATTAGCTGTCATTTCATTCCTCTTCAATGTCTTTGCCCAAAATTGTATCCGTTTACTGAAGTAAAATAAACTGTAGATTATTATTTATGTAAAGGCACACATAACCAGATAACTAAAACATCATTTTCGACTCAGAAATTTGAGTTCAAATGGTGGACAAAGATACTGTTTGGAACAGGTTTTCGTGGTGTACTGTCATCTTCAGTGGTTTATTGGTTGCCATATTGGCTATTGTATCCAAGTTTCAACAGTTCAAACCCAGCCGAAAGAAACTGATTTTAAAGGGTGATAAAATCCTTAGCATGACTTCCTCTTAGAGGGAAGTAAGGCTGTGGATCTCATATAGTACATTTATGGCATGTAAAAGAACCCTGTCCCTGATAAAGGGATTCAACCAAAATAATTTTTCGGTCATTTCTCACAAGTTGAATTTCGATGCTGAATAAACTTCGTGATTTAAAACATCTTAAATAAAATACCACCGCCGCCACCACCACCACCACGATTGCTGCTGTTGCTCCAATAATTCACAAGGTACTTCCATTTTGCGAGCATTCCACACTAATTTTTCATTAGTTGTGATGGTGTGACAGACTTATCTCCTGTTGTATACCAGGGTTAATGCTAGAGGCTGGAAATAGATCTAAATTTTCAATATATTACTCTAGAAGGAGACAGAGTTCTAAATATTCAACATTAAGAAAAATAAATAGGTACGTGTAATTTTTATTTAATAAGACTGCAAAAGTTGAATCAATCTAATATTGATACACATGCTGAAGACTTAAAGAACTTCATGATTCTTTCACATTGAAATATAAATACATGCCACTTACAATTTACTTATAATAAATATTATGCTCCTTAATTTCATGTGATATTCATGAACATTTGTTTGAATATTTTAAACTTCCAGTGTAACACATGACGTTATTTCTTTTCACAATTTGAAAATGACTATTGTTTCTAGTTAAAATGTTTCATAATTATATGTGTAGCCTATATTTTTCTTTGAATTTGTTCATTAATAATTTTATTTCACAACTAAGTTTCTTCCTCTTTTTTCCAGTTGACAAAAGAAGTTCCACCCATAATGAATGTATTGAACATTCATGAAAACCTTATAGAAGCATTACTTGAGATGCAAGCATATGCTGATGTTCAAGCTGTCCTTGCAAAATACGATGACATCAGTTTACCAAAATCAGCAACAATATGTTATACGGCAGCATTACTAAAAGCGCGAGTTGTAGCAGATAAGTAAGTGAATGTTCTGAGGAAATTTTAATTTTAATCATTCTCCCCCCTTTCCTTCACCTCGCATATTGGCATATATGCCATTTGCGGCTTGGCCACTTTTTCGCAATTATGATGAATCCTGTTCTGAATTTGAGACACTCTTTAGGTCGGATTCTGTTCGTCTTGTATGATAGGATGGCATGAGTATGAAAGTAAGCAGAATGGATGAAAATGAAGGTGATACTGATGGCGAAATGAGCCCAGGGTCCGGCACCGAAAGTTACCCAGCATTTTCTCTTAATGAGTTGAGAGTATTCTCTGGGGAAAAAAAAAAAAAATAAACCCCTACCAGGCAAATTTTCCGAACCAGGATTTGATCTCAGGCCCATTAGTTTTGCAATCAGACATGCTGACCACAACTTCAAAGTGGTGGGCTAATTTTAGTCTTAACTTGGTCATTATCTATTTTTAATTACCTGTGTGTAAATGTAATTAGAAACTGGGTTCTTATTTGGAAGGATTTTATTGGAAGCATATAAACTGGTCCTGTTGCAGGGAAATATCGACATTTCAAGTTACACCTTTATACGTAATGTTCTAATTCTTTACTTGTTTAATGAAATGAATATAATTATGAACATGAAATAGTTATCTTGATTAATTATAGACAGAACTCGAATTGCACTTTCTTCTCAAACGAATCTAATAAAGTTTTTCATAGTTCATTAATGTGATAATTAGACTGAGTATTTGCGTGCATATGCAAGATTTTATTGATATAACTTATTTAAGAAGTACTCGTATATGTTTGCATTTCAAATGAATAATCGAATAAAATCAATTTTATTTTTCATTCATTCATTCATTCATTCATTCATTCATTCATTCAGTGTTCTGCCCAAAGGCAGGTCTTTCACTGCAAACCCAGCTTTCTCCAATCTTTCCTATTTTCTGCCTTTCTCTTTGTCTCCTAATATGATCCCTATATATTAATATCATCTATAATCTGATATCTTCTTCTGCCCTGAAATCTTCTCCCGTTCACCATTCCTTCCAGTGCATCTTTCAGTAGGCAGTTTCTTCTCAGCCAGTGCCAGTGACTCAACCAATTGTTTTTTCTCTCCCTAATCAGTTTCAGCATCATTCTTTTTTCACCCACTCTTTCCAAAACAGCTTCATTTTTTATTTTGTCTGTCCACTTCACACGTTCCATTCTTTTCCATATCCACATTTCAAATGCTTCTATTTGCTTCTTTTCACTTCGTCGTAATGTCAATGTTCTGCTCCATACAATGCCACACTCCATACAAAGCACTTCACCAGTCTCTTCCTTAGTTCTTTTTCCAGAGGTCTGCAGAAGTTGCTTCCTTTCCTATTAAAAGCTTCCTTGGCCATTGCTATCATTCTTTGACTTCCTGGCAGCAGCTCATTTTACTGCTTATAGTGTAGTACTTGAAGCTGTCCACTTGCTCTACTGCCTCATTTAGAATTCGCAAGTTCACCATCTTTACTTTTCTTCCTATGACCATGGTCTTCGTCGTATTTGCATTTATCTTGATCCCATACTGTTCACAGCTGTCATTTAGCATCGGTAGCATATCCCTTAGTATCATCTCCTTTTCTAGTAACAACGCCATATCATCAGCAAATCTTACGCACTTTATTCTTCTTCCTCCTACTATCTATCCTCCCACGTTCTGAAAACAGTTCTTCACTAATTCCTCCAAGTAGATGTTGAACAGCGTAAGTGATAAAGGGCATCCTTGATGTACTCCCCTTCCAATTTCTCTTCCTTCTGACATTTCTTTTCCTATCCTGATTTTTACTCGTTGTTTCATATAAAATTACTGAACAGCCTTCTCTATTTCCAATCCGAACTATTTTCTTTAGGATCCCCATCAGTTTACTCCAATCTTCCATCTTAGAATATAAATGTCAATTCAGTATTCACAAGAGAATCTTTGCCAAGTGCGATATCAGACTGATAGCCCTGAACCTGTTACATTTCTTGGCATTATATTTTTTATTTTTCATATATTTGCCTATTTTGCCTTTTTTTTCACGTTTTTCACACATTTTTGCTGTGAAACTTTAAAAAATTACTTGAAGTGAGAGACAAATGATTGTCACAACCACATTCAAGAAATTCGTGACTCATGGAGATGACAGATCATTCAAATTATTCCAATATATTTGGCTGTTTATGTACTTGGTTTGAGCCAGCCACCAAGAAGAAGAAAAGAAACAGTTTATTCACAGTTTAAAAATGTACGATTGCAGATAGTCAGCTTTTAAGCTCTAGCGAATACCTTTGGAGGGCAAGGTACTGATTTTCCTGGTCTGCAGGAGAGCGTGGAATTCCTAATAGCACACTACTCTTTGTTACCAAAGGCCATTAAAAAACTGGAAGCCAGAGATCTACCTCTTCTTGACTCCTTGAAAATAGTTGAAGATGAAGAAGTAAGGCTGAAATGAGCATGGAGAAATTCTCCCAAGAATTCATCATATTGTGCCAGAAAAACGTCTCCAGAAAATTACAGACCCATATCACTTTTACCAGTCTTCTCCAAAGTCTTTGAAAAAGTAGTGTATAAAAGATTATATCATCATCTAGAAAGATACAACATTTTAATCCCAGATCAGTTAGGATTTAGGAAAAATAAAGGCAGAGAAAATGCAACATTTAATTTAACTGACAAAATTCTGGAGGCAGTTAATAAAAAATTGCAAGTTGGAGGGATTTTCTGTGATTTATCCAAAGCATTCGACTGTATAAATAATAAAATGCTGCTAGACAAATTAGATTGTTATGGGATTAAAGACATTGCACACGAATGGTTCCACTCACATCTCATAAATAGGAAACAGAAAGTCAAAATCAATGCAACTACGAAATCTGCCTCGACATGGGGAGCTATTAATAATGGAATTCCTCAAGGATCAATATTAGGTCCCATACTTTTTCTAGTGTTCATAAATGATCTTGCCCCCTAATAAAAGATGTAGATCATCCCATATTATTTGCAGATGATACAGTTATAGTAATTACGGCCTATAACTCCAATACATTTCAATCTTCAATAGAGGCAATTCTCCTCAAAATATGCGATTAGTTCTCAGTCAATAAATTAATATTAAATTGTAACAAAACCAACCTAATTCAATTTAAATCCTGTCCAAATTCAACCTCGCAAATTTCAAGGGCAATAATTAACAATAGGTCCTTAATAGAAATAACAACAACCAAATTCCTTGGTTTACAAATCGATAATGTGTTAAATTGGAAAAGTCATATTAAAGTAATTACCCCTAAGCTAAATTAAGCATGTTTTGTTGTTAGATCTCTGCAAGAGATAGTAATATCAGTACCTTAAAAACTTTATACTTTGCATACTTCCACTCAATAATGAGATTTGGAATAATATTCTGGGGAAATTCCACAGATAGTAATGTATATTCCTACTACAAAAAAGAGTAATTTGAATAATAGTGAGTGTCAAATCTAGGTAATCGTGTAGAACCATTTTCAAAAACTACAAATAATGTCCATGGCTTGTCAGTATGTTTTTTCATTAATGATCTTCCTCATATGTAATCGTAAAAACTTTGTAACTAATTCAACAATTCATAGCATAATATGCGTAAAAAAATGACTTTCATACTCCATCGGCAAGTCTATTGTGCTATCAAAAAGGAGTGCATTATATGGCAGTAAGAATTTTTAATATCTTCTCTATGGATTTAAAAAATGAAACTCAAATCATAAGATTATTTAGGGCCAAATTAAAGAAGTACTTTCTATTCTGTAGGTGAATTCATGACATCCAACAATGCTTCATGAATATTTGTGTGTTGTACTAAATATTGGTACAAAAATTTTGTGTTGTACTAATATACTAGGCCTATATTAAGATTTTTTTTTCCGTTTGACATATTCCATATTCTAGCTGTGAAGAGATGTATGAATACCATGTAATGTAAATAAGTATAATGCAATACAATACAAAATAGTGGTCTAAGTCATTTGCAGAAAGTGGCTTCTGTGTTGAAGGAAAAGATAAACTCTGGGCTAAGTACTGGGCTTCTTACAAGGGTCTCTTCTTAAGTTTCCCCTATTTCATTCTGTGATATTGAAATTTCACTTTCAGCAAAACTTACAGTCTTGCATGAACGGAAAAAAAGGCATTCCTTCACAAAAGAACACCTGAAAAAAAAACCCTTACTGTTTATTACCATTTAAACTACAGCTTAAACAGTTGCATTAGCACCAGTAAAGTTATTTGATGTGAATCAGGAATTTTTAAAAGTAAAAATATAGTTAGAAGTTATCTCATTAAAAGTGCGTTAAAGCATTCCACAGCTTACTTTATTTTTTTTAAATGAATATTTCTAAAGTTTTTAGTGCACAGTTGCATGCACTTTTTGGCAGTTTTTAGTGCATATAAATCCTCGGTCTAGTGATAAGTTTCCGAAAATTATATATAGGACTGAAAGGCATATAATTACATGATGATGTAAATATATATTATGTCCATGTACGAAATGACTTTAAAATTACTGTCACTATTCTTTTCCTATAGATTCTCTCCAGATATTGCAAGCAAACGAGGTCTTACAACAGCAGAGATGACTGCAGTAGAAGCAATACATAGAGCAGTAGAGTTTAATCCTCATGTACCAAAGGTAATAATTTCTGATGTTAATAATTTTTATTAATTTTATTTTTTAATGAATTTTTGTGTTGTCTCATTGGCACAAATATTGATTGAGTGAGTAGTTGTGAAATATACATGCTTCTCCAAGTTCGGATTTAAGTTGGCCAATGGGGAAATTGCCCCAGATCCCCTAAAATTCCCTATAAGAAAATATTATTAACTCTAATTGTCTATTGTAGATGCTTTCTTGTCCTGTGCCTACAATAATGTTCTATCTGTATGAAATATTCAGATAACAAATTAATGGATCTCCAATTTAAACTAAAAATTCTGCTGGCAAATGATTGACGAGGAAAATTCCTGTTGACTATTTACAGTTCTCATGCTAACTCTTAACATTGGCTTCCCTTTCTTCATGCTGTGGCATTTCCTCTGAAAGTTTTTTCAAGACCTAGCAGACCTTTGATTATGAAATTTCTGCCAGTTTATTGTGTGGTGATATATAAGAGAATTGACATTTATTTGAAGAATATAAGAAAAAGGCTCAGAAAGTTAAACAAACAAAAGTGTATGCTAATGAATGTACACCTTATCTTTCTCACTATTGAGTGGTTTTTCAAGACTTGACCGCAGTTTCAAATTTCAAGTAGAACTTGAGAAATTCACTCAACTGAATGTTGTTCAGTAAGGAAATTTGGATTTTACTTGCATTTAGTTGTTCAATCACCTCAACAGCATTCGGCCAATAGAATAATTTTGAGCATGCCTCAAAAAATGTTTGTGCTGGGCCTGATATAACTGCAGTCTTTTCCAAAAAATTGAAATTTTTCTGCCACTCTTTTCTGCTGCTCTGAAGACAACTCCTTTAAGACTTTGTGTGTTTCCTCATGTGGCAGAAGCCTTTTGATCAAATGGAACCCTTTATGTAGTTCAGCCAAATTAGGTAACATCTTGTGGGCAAGAGGATATTTCTTGCCTTCAAATTCTGTTAAAAGGGTTGTGTTTGAAACAAGTAATGCTTTATTTTGAATTAAAATTTCAAAATTTCGGAAAAAAAAAAAAAAATTCTCTTAAAATACTAATTTCGATTAATTTCGTGACAAAAATTTTCGGTGTTTACATAAAATTTCACGTTATTTCGCGAGTTAAAACTTATTTGTTAGATATTTTGACCTGTAAGGGCTTGAAACAAAATTGTTGCTTCTATCAGCTGAAAAACCGTATTTCGTGAATCTGTTACCGAAAATTCGCTGTCTGATGATGAGACTTGGATTTTCATATACAGTATAACCCCTTTTATTAGAAATGAAAGAGCAGAGCCATTTTGAATAATATTTTTCTTTAAGTGATAGAAAAACTACAATATTAATACATGTAACAGTGTACAACAAAATTATGCACTTTTCATAATACATATTCCTGCTTCATAAAATAATTTAATACCATATGCACCAATAACTGCTTAACATCTACAGAAGTGAATATGCGCGGAATTACTCAGCTGTAATTGCTTCCACAATCCTTTGGGTAGAAAATAGGTAAAACAAAAAGTACATAAACTGAGACTAATTTTCACATGATGGGAACAACATATACTTATTGGTAGCTATGAACACAAAGCAGATGAACTGAGCGATGTTGAAAACTGATTTACCGCATTCCTTAAAAGACATTCAAAATTATTTGTAGCCTTGCTGTGGGGTGAGAACAAGACTGTAGATGTCTCATTGGCATGCGTTGACAGTCATTCAGAACATAAGACAGAGTTATATTTTGAAAAGTATTTTCAAGAAAAAATACGTGTAATGGTCTAAAAAAATATGATATGCATATATTTACTCCACTGTTTCAGTTAAGTGAAATTCAGTTAAGCTGGGTTTTACTATACAATGAAGACTTTTCAGTTTCACCAGAAACTTTATGTTCAGTTTTTAAGATCTCTCATTTTTCATCTGACAGCATGAACACAACTTGACATAAATACATCTCAACATGGACTCAGTGAAGAATGTAATGTTGGGTCACTCATGAGCGAGTCAACTCGAATGATTCCCATGCTCAAACAGCTCTCCGCTCATTCCTTACAAGATAGCAAGTTCTTCATCACTTAGCACTTCCCCTTCTTGGGAGGGCAAGAGGCACATTCGCCAGTGCTCATGACTCACTCTCCACTCCACAGTTCCAATGCACACCATCAGAGTGCTCAGCTACACAGTGATTCATAGTATGTCTGCATTAGTTTGATCATATGCATTGACATAAGACAAGGAGCGAAGTTTAAATTCTACTACAGTACAGATGCTTTTAAGCATTGCCTACTTCAAGTCACAGTTACTGTAATCCTTATTACTGTATACATCAGCAGTCATCAGCACAGAGTACCCTCGGGCTAGAGTCTCTTACCCATGGATAAGAGACTGCACTATGGTGCATCCATGGCTGCTTGCAGGTATGCTCTCTCTCTCTCTCTTCCTGCTGCGCGACAGGGCATATTACGCTACACTGCTTACCCTTTATCCATTTCAGCGAGTGCTGACAACCACTGGTATAGATAATTAGTCGTATTTGTTATGTAGTTCTGTACACTTTCTGAACTGTTGAAACTTGCAAATGTTTCATCGAATGGATCAGAGATAATTGTCATTTGATTGATCTGTATACAGTGTATTTTACAAACACTTTTCCAACTGTTGTTCATAGCCACAGAAGTTCTTGGATCATCTAGATTTTCGTCTGCAGTAAAACTGTCAGATATTAAACATTGTTACAGATAGTACATTAGATGAATGCACATTGTTGACATGAATGGCTAGATTAAATGTACCGCCACTTCTATTTGAAATTCGCTGAAAATGAAAAAAAAAAAAAAAGTTACATTTTGCCTTTCCACCTCCTAAAGCTGCAAAAAATGTCCAAATCTCATAACTTTTTCGGAGTCTCAAAGCAAAATTCTCATATTAACTTACTCAAAATGCTTACAGTGTCGATCGTCTAGTATCTCAAAAAAGTACTTTTGCAGTGTGGAGGTTTGGGGTTTGGGTATTGTTGTCTTCCTTTTTTTTTACATATAGACACATTATTACACATATAGAGTGGATGAGTCGAAACACCACAGCTCAACCAAAGGTCTAATGGCCTCTGCATATTATAGGGGTAACCCAGCTCCATTCCAACTGTGATCATAATTTGCGGCAAGATAAATTCAAATACAAAAGCTTACCGTATTGTTGTGAGTGCTGGAAATGGTAACCTGCATTCTAGCATGTTTCACATCTCTTCAACACATTCCTGGACAATTTCTGTAGTTCATTTTCCCTTACAACCTATATTTCTTGCCAGATGTTTTCCTTTATTCTTCTGGGATTTGTATGGTTTTAATGTCTTCAACAATTTAGTGTCATATTGAACTGAGGTTTTATACAGTAGTGGCAAAAAAAAACCGGACCGAGTGAATAATCAAAGTCCCCGAAATAAGCCACTGCGCATGCCACGCCTGCATTCACAAGATAGCGAGTAATCATTGAAATTGTTGTAGTTTCGTCTGCTGACATAGCCCATATCGAAAGCTATAGAAAATAAGTTGGTAAAATTCATGTGCTGGGAATAATAAGTTAATTAAGTAGTAAAATATCGCTGCAATCGAAAAGTATTGGGAATAAATTTGAATAAGGAACAAAAAATATTTCCTTCCCAGGCAGGATTCGAACCACGAAAGTCTTAGTTACCAGTCTACCATGCTCTGGAGTGAACAAGGGTCGGTCCAGTTTTTTTGCCACTACTGTACACTCCTGTCTGCTGAGCTGATTGATGCAAAGATTTTTGAGTACTCTGTTCTTGTCGAAAACCCATTTCTCTTAATTTTTCGTCTGTTAAGACCCATTTATTTATTTGAAGTTTATTTTTATGAACAGAGTCTGTCTGATTAAAATTTTTACGTGTCTATATACTGTCTTACCTTGCATATGAAAATCAGGAAATTGATAACGGAATTTTCAGAGACATATTCTCCACAAAGATTTTTTCGTGAAAATATTGCACATAAAAATGCGTTGTCCCGCAGCTGAGGATTGGAAGCGGGATCTATTATGAGGGTAAACAGAGCCATAAAATCCTAGAGGAGTAGGAGCAAAAAAGCTAGCTCGCATCACTGAATGGCTCTGACCATCTTTAGAGTGAAGTAATCAAATTGATAACTCTATTATGTTGACTTGTTGGAATATGCTACCTGGCTGTGCACAGAGATTCGTTTCCTTCCCTTTCAGGTCTGAGTTCCAGGAGGACTACTTTTCTTTTTTCACTGACGTATGTGTGTGATGAAATCTACTAATAAAGTTTTGTAACTCAGTAGATAATACATATATTGAAATGCTGTATGCAGCAAATAACAGAGAATATCAGTGTGGACCCCATGTACGATAGTTATAGATGTCCAGGTGGTATTCAATTTGTTGTCTGGTGTTTTCCAGCATCTCTGGAGTGATAGTTTTAGAAGTAGCTGTAATTCTCTGATACAAATCCTCAATTACGATTCTGTAGGCCATTAGTCTTCAACATTTTTTTAACCCACAACCCATTTACGGTTTTATTTTTCCGTGACCTATCAAGGCCACTTGCAAACAAAACATTAAAATAAATAGAACACATTAAAAGAAAGTGAATTATTTTAAATGTTTAGACATAACTTTAAAGATTAATGAGAAACTTGTATTTGTGCCTGGTCACAGAGATCTCACCTCAGTAGAAGCTGACATGAAGCCACACACATGTTGTCATCTACTTGAACTCTATTTCTTGATTTTGTTTTCAAGTTTGTCATTGTTGAAAATCCTTATTTGTGTAAGTAGGTGATTGGGAATATTAATAAACTTGAAATGGCTTCATCTGATACTTTTTTTAGCAATCACTGCTTGAACTTAATTTTGACCAAAACATTTTTAATAGTGTTTAATGGAAAACTGATTTTAGTCCACTTTCGCATGAAAGCTCGATCAGTTGGCCTTTCCAGTTCACTGTTAAGGGATATACTCTTCATGTCTAGGGAAAAGGGATTTTCAATCCACTCGCGACCATTTCTTATGTCTGTTGGGAAATACAAGTGGAATGCATTTTGTAGCTGTCCTAAGCGATCTTCAACTACACTTGCACTTTCGACAGAATTAACTGATGTATATTCTTTTAAAAATTCACTCACATTCGTAAATATGTCTATATTTTCCTTTCTTATCCCAGCTGTTAGAAGTCTGACAATTTTCTTAAATGATTCAATTTTTTTGGCGTGATTACAAACAGAAAATGAATACCTTCCATCGAAAAATTTAATTCATATCAAAGATATTTCAGACAAGTAAGTCAACTTAGCATCCATTTTGAGTAATGAAAGTACTTTGCATGTGGTGAGGCTTTACTGTTCAGCATTCGAAGTAATTCATGACATAATTTAAAAAATTTGCCATAGACATTTTCCTGTAGAAAGGCAGCGAATTTAACTTCTTTATGTTCAGCTGACATTTGTTTTGAATCCAATACTTTAAAATGCAAAATGCGATGTATTCATATTATGTCTGGAAAACTTCCCTGAATAGTCTAACTCAGGGCCAGGAAACAGCTGGTCTCAGAACGCTTAGTTTCTTTCATTACAGTTGCTGCTATATGTAGATACTCATGCTGACTGCTCTCTTTACAATACGAGTTTCCCACCCCTGGTCTAACCATTTCAACATGTTTGCTAGTCATGACGACTGCACCATCAGTTGTTATTGCTACACAGTTCTGAGTGTTTACATGGTTTGTTGTAAAAAAGTTAATTAAAGCAGAAAAAAATATCCTTTCCAGTTGTACTACTTTCCAAACTTGCACCAAATAAAAGTTCTCGTGAATTTCAATGTCAAAGAAATACCTCACGTACCCAAGTAACATTGCTTTATTAGAGATATGGGTGCTTCCATCAAGCTGGTATAGTAAATTTAACAGATTTTAACCGAAATACCAATTGATTTCTTAAATTTTTTACTAATTGCTGACATGTTTTGCTCAACAGCAGTGTCGGAGAGATGAGCTACTTTTAGTTGATTATTGACTGTTTCACCAATAATTTTGGTGCACATATCAATGGCATATAGTCGGATAAGCTCCTTCACCTACTGTATATGGTTTCAGACATTTAACAATTCTGTACAAAACCAGAAAAGAGACCCTTAGGGCAGAAGTGAAATTGTGGCATATCCTTTAACAACTTGTTTGTGTTTAATCAAATCATTTTCAAATGCTGAAAGTAATCTAAAATGTTTCCTTTTCAATTGGACTCTATAGTTTCCAAATGCCTTTTCATTTGCTAATAATTCACCGCAAACAACACACCTACCTGAGCACAGATACCGAAACACAGCTTTTGTCATATTTTCAACTACCAGTATTAGATGACATTTTCTCCTTTTGACTCTTGTTTGTTCGGGTGAGGTTATGGTCTTATTACATTCAATGACCAAAATACAAGTTCATCAACGGGATTCACTGAAACTATTAAATATATTGAGAGGAATGGTATTTTTTTTTCTAATAAAAAAATTTATTCACTTTTAAAGAAATGAGGAAATCTAACTGGAATACTAATCATGCATATTGATTACAAACAAATTATCACTGAACACTAAAACATATCTAACTTAAATTAACAAACTGCTCTTAGCACAGACTTCTCTATACTGTTCGTCACTCAGAATTTGGATGGTGATTATGAATGGGTCTCCAGCCCCTCTGAACAAAGCCATGGTTTATGTTATCCATCACCTCTCAACCTTTTCTTTGAGAGAAGGCAAGATGTCCAAGAATCTTGTTTTAAATGAAGTTGTCCTTCCTACTGCAAGAAGTAAAATACAGACAGGTTTTTTGACTTGGAAAGGATTATTCAAACGTTATTGTTAATAAATACGGCAGATATCTGAAGAATATTATATATTTAAAAAAATATTAACTTCTAAATTATTTTTAAAGTAAGTCAACTAAAATATTTTTAAGCTAAATCAGTTAAATTTATTTATTAATGTATTCCAAAATGAATATACAGTGATCCACGACCCAGTCAAAAGTGTTTCGTGACCCACCAGAAATCTAAAGGATAGACTTGGGAATCTGGAAGGCCATACCATGGGTTCACTTCGTCCAATTCAATGCCCACAGAAATAGTTATCCAAGTGATCCCTCAAATGTGTCATATAGTGAGGGGAAGCTCTGTCTTGGTATAATTGGTGAAAACCACCTTCATTGTTATTATTGATCCTTGACAGCATGTCGATAGCAAATATTTGTCACGTAATGAGGGGGAGCTCCGTCTTCTTGGCATAAGTGGTGAAAACCACATTCTGCAAAGCTTCATTGTTGTTATTGATCCTTGACGACAGCAAATGACATCGATGTACAGGCATGTCAGTTAGTTTAAACTTCTGCACCAACTGAATTTTGTATGCACGAAGACGTAACTTCTTATGAACAAATATCATGGATGGTCGACTTAGGAATCCCTAGTTCTTTGCTGGCGTAATGAACAGACGTACTTGCACTGTGTTAGAATGCTTCTCGAATTGTTTCGATTTATTGCTCAGACACTTTCTCACCACATGCTCTTTTCTCTACAAGAGAGATGGTTTCAAGCAGCTGTTTATGCCACACTGTTATTGTGTGTCTCTCTGGTGTTTGTCATTGGTACTTTTGTCGAAATCTCTACACTCTTACAGAAAACTTGAATTCAGCAAGCCAGCATAGCAACACCATTTTGGCTGACATTTTTGTACAAACAGCACTGACATTTACCAAGGGTTGCATTGAAACATGAGAAGTTTGTCATTTGCTGCAAACAGCATTTTCATGCATGTATTTTGCATTGAGTTATAAACCTTTCTTATTGGTAGTTTTTGTCCCAGATATGCAGGATGTATGGGAGGGGTAGGGAGGGAGAGAGAGAGAGAGAGGGGGTGAGGGAGAGGGGGAGATATTTTCCTGTGGTAGTACATTACTGCATAAAAAATTATGTCAGGGAATACAAAATCAAACATTTTATGCATGCAGAAATAACATTAATCACAGTTATTCCATTTTCTTGTAGTTTACAATTTTATTAACATGGGTTGCATGATAGCATCGTGGTTAAGGCGTTCTGCTGTAAGCAGGAAGGTCGGGGGTTCGATTCCTGATGTGGTCATGGATTTTCTGTTTGATTTAATCTTTTCAGTCATGGCCCTGGTGTTTATTCAGTCTCTAATAGAAATTATTGTCAAGAATATTTTCTTGGGGATAAAGGTGGCTTAATCACATAAGACTGACATGCCTACTGATACTATACCTGACTTCCTAGAAGAGATGAGAGCCATAACCTCCCACTACCTTGTTGGCTTTCATGGCCTACAATAGGAATACCTTTACCTGTACTTTACAAGCAATACATTCTAAACAAAACAAGAATTTAATTTCTGGCAGTCAATAACTAGACATTATTTTGGTATTTATAGTCGCTCTACACATTGTCATAAAATAACAAATGTGTCAAAGAGTAACAGTTGCAGTTGTTTACGTAACATTTTATGTAGTACGTATAATGTGTTTCATAAACGATTAAAACAAATTGTTTTGCTTGCAGTACCTGTTGGAAATGAAGCCTCTAATTCTACCACCAGAGCATGTTCTCAAACGTGGTGATTCAGAAGCAATAGCTTATGCGTTCTTCCATTTACCACATTGGAAACAGGTGGAAGGAGCATTAAATCTATTACACTGCACATGGGAAGGTACTTTCCGAATGCTACCATACCCTCTTGAACGAGGGCACCTCTTCTATCCATATCCAACGTGTACAGAATGTGCTGACAGGGAGCTGCTCCCAGGTGAGAGAACTGAATTTTCTGAATGCATGTTCTTTGCGATGTAACACTCGAGGTTCTGGCTTTCACTTTGACCAATATTCAGATGGGTGCTTTATATAAATGTGACAGTTATCAATTGTTTGTGATATTTACCTCATAGATTTAAATGCGTGCACTTTCAAAACCCACCTCACATCAACACTATCTATGAATAAGTGTGTGTGTGTCTATGCCTCTACCTGTACCTGCTTGTGAATGTTTCTGTAGCAGCACATGAATCTTGAACCAGAAAAGTGGTGTCTATTGTGCGTTTTCAGTAAAGAATGTAACATTGGCCTTTACCAGAGTTATTTCGGACAGGGCAGGGGTAAGAAGATTCTCGCAAAAAGGGACACCCTTCATCCCCTCTATCTAGTGACATTGCAACAGAGTCCAAAACGACTTTGGTAAAGGAGAATGCACAATAGCAATGTTTTATAAACTCGTAGCGTATCTTCTTCACTATACAGAATGAATACAATCATTGATTAAATTTGTAATATATTTTTGTGTGTATGCATGCATTCATGAGTGTGTAAGTCGTCAGTAATGTAATCTTTTTATTTGTTCTTGGAGTACGGACAATAATTTCTGTCATTGTTCTTTTCTTCTTTCATTTAGAGGATATGTGCAATATGCATGATTACTGTTTGTTTTGTTTATATTTGGTTTTGTGATAAAATGGAATTTGAAAAATTGTATAAACTTACTAGAGACTATAATTTTCCTTCGTTTGACAAGCGAAGCTATATTTACTATTGGTATACCATAGCCTAGGATCACACTGTGTTATTGTAAAGCTTGAATGTAATTGTATAATCGGTTGCTTGGTTTCCATTGCCTCCAAATATGGTCAGTTAATTCTGAACTGTGTAATCATTAGCCCCTATAATACAGTAGGATGACCTGCTATGACACTACAGCCCAAATTGAGCTTGGCCTCTTTAATATGTCGCCTCCAAAAAACCTTCTTTAACTTTGGTTTTCTATTCCTTAACCTTTAATAGACTTTCAGCATCCTCTCTTACTGCATCTTTCCATTTGATATTAGGTTTTCCTATTCTTCTTTTGCCATTAGGATGTTGTAGAAGCACTCTCTTGGGTATGACCTTCATCTATTCTAACCAGATGCCCAGCCCATTGCATCCTTTGACTCCTTATAATGTTGTAACTATAATTCCTTCATATACGAGTGTATTATAAATTTCTTCCGGGTGGTTCAGTTGGTAGAGCAGCTGGCTACGGACTGGAAGGTCCGGGGTTCGATCCCAGGTGGTGACGGGATTTTTCTCTTTGCCAAACTTCCAGAACGGCCCCGAGGTTCACTCAGCCTCCTATAAAATTCAGTACCGGGTCTTTCCCGGGGGTAAAAGGCAGTCAGAGCGTGGTGCCGACCACACCATCTCATTCTAATGCTGAGGTCATGGAAAGCATGGGACTCTAACTCCATGCCCCCCAGGTGCCTTCATGGCGTGTGATGGGGATACTTTTTTTTTTTTTTTACTGTACATAGGATTCTCTGTCTCCATCCTACTTTGGTCCACGTATCCTTCATAAAATCTTTCTTTCAAATTTATCTGCATATCCACCTCTTTTCTTATCAGTTTCCCTGTTTCACAACTGTAACAAAGAATTTGTCTGACAATCGTTTTCTAAATTCTCAACTTACTTTTCCTATGGATTGTTCTGGCTTTAAATATAATATGTAGAATTGCTAAAGTTAATCTGCTAGCTAAAGTACTCTTCTTTTGACTTCTATCATTTCATCATTATCTTTATTTACTAGTCCACACCTGTGGAATAATGGTTAGCGCGTCTAGCCACAAAACCAGGTGGCCCAGGTTCGATTCCTGGTCGGGGCAAGTTACCTCGTTGAGGTTTTTTCCGGGTTTTTCCTCGACCCAATATGAGCAAATGCTGGGTAACTTTCGGTGTTGTACCCCGGACTCATTTCACTGGCATTATCACATTCATCTCATTCAGACGCTAAATAACCTGAGATGTTGATAAAGCGTAGTAAAATAACCTACTAAAATAAAAAAAATTATTTACTGTAGAACCCAAATAGATAAAATTACTTACTTTCTCGACCTCAGTGTAATGAAATTGGACAGCTTGTACATCAATTTGTCTACTAGACTCAATCAGAACTTTTGTTTCTTTAACATTAATTTTTAGATCCCTCTATTTCGCTTTGGTTTCCAATTCTGTGTATACTTCATTGATGGCTGTCTTTGTTCTACCGACAATACATATATCATCTACATAGCCTATAAATTAGCATGATTTGTAGTGTAACATGGAGTTAATATCTATTCGTAATTTCCTAATTATATATTCAAGTGCAAGGTTAAAGAAAATTGGAGCCAGCCTTCTCTTTGCTTCAGATCATATTTTACCTGAAAAGAATCTGACAGTTCTGATTATACTCTAATCTGTGCTGTAGTGGCCCTCATAGTCCCATCAGATTGCTGGTATTTTAATTAAATTAAATATTCATAGAGCTTATCTTATAATATTGTACGCTTGCCTGAAGACAGCAAATACATGATAACTATCCAATCCATATTCCCAAAACTTTTCACATGATATACTCGCTATGAATGTTTGATCTACTGTAGATCTATCAGATCTAAATCTGCCCTGATATTCACTCAGTATTTGTTCACTGTAAAGTATTGAACTATTAGAAAATTTTTTATGAAAATCTTGTATGACACACATAGAATGAATACTCCCCGGTAATTTTTACAATTTATTTTATCTCCTTTTTTGTAGATTGGGCAGACTATGCTCCTGCTCCAATCATCTGGAAAGGATAATGGCTAGCAGATTTGAATTTTGGGATAGTAAATTCTTCCTGAAGCCCTCTTCTCCAGGAATTGAATTCTTTTACGTATTGTAAATCTACAATGTGAGATGCTCACTTTTCTCTCCCTTCTGGAGCAAGCCATGCTACTGTCTGATTAAAAATAATTTAGGATTGACATTTGAGGTGGAAAGGGAACAGTGTTGTACTTTGCACAGCGCAGCACATGAGGTTTGTGTAAGTTACTTGGAGCCAGACAGTTGCTTGCTGCTTGCAGCAGCTTGTTACGAAGATTTTCTGGATTCCATACAGCAATAGAAGATAAAAGTATGTTTTGAAATTACAAACCACTGTAATCTGAACAAATATCAGGGAATTTTATGTGACTGATCAGTAATGATGGGAAAAATAAACATTTTGTTAATCTCTTTGATTAGAAAACTGAACAAATGAATTCACGTTTGCATTGTAATTTCTTGCCCGACAATTCTTGAAGATTACTTGGGCAAGTAAATCCTTGGTCTGGTCCTTCCATTGGATGTTTTTATTGCCTGGTTTGACTTTGGCTTGGCTTTTCGAGAGCTGAACTTGGGACAGAACTTTGCACTTACTGTCAGTTTCTGGAATGTCATATAGTCCTATCTATTCAATAGCATTATTTGTTTGAGAAGTGTTTCTAAAATGTTGGATTGCAGTAATTCATTATATAAACCTTTCCATAACTTACCTGAAGCAAACTGACCTGGTAACTCTGTATGTATTCGATAAATATTAAATGTGGCGACTAAATGAACCTGGGCCAGAAAATCATGATGCTATAGAATTTGCTGATGCCCAAGGGAATATAACCCCAAGGATTAAAAAAATTAATGCATACTTCAGTTAAGGGATGAAGTTGCTTTTAACATATTTATGTTGGACTGTAACAATAATTACATAAAATTAATTATAATTTCAGTAATATTGAAGAATAATATATGACACCAATCAGTTTTGGTCGGGTCACTGTCTGAGAAGAACTGCCTATTGAACGATGCACTGGAAGGAATGATGAACAGGAGAAAAGTTCGGACAGATGATATCAGATGATAGATGACATTGTGATATACAGATCATATGTGGAGACTAAGAGGAAGGCAGAAAATAGGAAAGATTCAAGAATGCTGGGTTTGAAGTGAAAGACCTGCCCTCAGGCAGAAAATTTTGAATGAATAATCAGTTTATTCCTCCATGATATTTTAAGGGATTATCTTGAAATAAATTAAGTTTGACTTTACATATATGGAAAAATTAATATCCACCCGAAAAGTCTGCCGAATTGGCGTTACTTTTTCAAGATTTTAGTTTTTTGAAGTTTCTTCTGATTTTTATAATATAAATTACTGTGCAAAGGGATACAGCTTCAGAGAGTTCCATAGCCTATTGGATAATGTGCTAGACAAGTAATCATGAGGTTAGTGGATCGAGCACATGCATCTCCTACTTTCTTTATTTTATTTTATGCTTCTACTTTTTCCTTTCAGTACATTCTTTTATACAGTAGTTCATATTTTTTTGTCAGCTCTCTTTATTCTTACATTTGTTTTATTATCATAATTTGGAAGGCTATCCTGTAAGTACATACAATCTTCAGCAGCATGAATAGATGACAAACTTATCCTAATAAAAGTTCTTGAATTATAAAAATAGAAATGTGCAAGTTGTTCAGAAAAAAATAATCTTTTACTAAATTCTTTTAAAATCATCGAAATTTCTTCCATGTTTGGTTCCAATTTTTACAGCAAGTAATTACATACAATCAATATTGGCAACTCCGATTTATGAAGGCCTAAAATAAACAGTGCTGTAGTGGTTTTTTTTTTCATAAGTTAAAAAGTCTATACATATCTATATCAACAATTGTAAATGAGTAATTTTTGTACCTAAATTGACGTTCGAATTCACTAAGTTTGCAAGATTGTTCGAAATAAAGCTGGAAACACATGTAATCATCTAGCAGCCAAATTTAAAGTGTGTTATCGAATGTATCGCAATTGAATAGATAGATTTGCTTTCAGAAACGGGCACAGACTAAATATATCTATTCCATACAATTATGGAACAGATAGTTATGAAATAGATATCTTGAGTTTTATGCAACCAGGAATTGAATCTGACTTGGCCCATTGTGCGCTATATATGGGATGATTGTCTAAGTCCGACAGGTAGCCAGGATGTCATTCATGAATCCGACGCTGACAAGTGGGCCATCCTGCTCGACCCTAATAGAGCTAGATCCTATTCTCGCACCAGTACCTGATAAGCCCCAGGGCCTAAAGACCCAAGCAATTTTTATATCAGTATCAGAAACCCATGCTACCCTCAAGATTTCACCCCAGCCTATTTTCAACTATTGCAGATGATAAGTGAAATGAAGGGATGATGGAATGTTTTTGTGGAGTGATAGAGGGAAATGGGAGTACACCGAAAAAATCCCTCTGGAGTGTCAGCTTTGTCCACCACAACACGACTTCTCCAGGGGTCGAACCCTGGCAACCTGGGTGGAAGACCATTGCAGTAGCTCTTGAACTCAGATGCCGTTTGTGTTTGAAAAATGCTCGAAATTTTTAGAAGTAGTGGACAAATTGACAAAGGAAGTGAAATTATTTTTCTTCAAATAATGCGAATATAATGGCTTGATTTGTATCCTGTTCTAAAAAAAAGTGTATGTGGGACATTAATTTGAATAATTGTGATATGCCTCCCACTTAACTGATGCTTTTTTTTTTCTGTTCCGAGATATCTTGAAGGCCTCTTGTGCTTGTCAGTGGAACTGATGACAATGAGATAGTTTTTGACGAAATGATCCGAGGATTCGCCTTACATTTGGGGAAAATTAGCAAAATAGAGAAATAATCCAACCAGGTAATCAGCCAAAACAGGATTTGAACTCGCACTTGAGCATGGTTGTAGAATTCGAGTTCAAATTGCTACTGGCTGGGCTATGCCAGTGATCTCAACCCTACTTAGAAATGAGTTTTCTCCTTAAGTCTAATCTTTCAACAGTATCCTATAATCAAATCATTTATAAAGGAAAACACAGTTTATTCGTAAATATTTGCTGCGGGAATTCGACCACATGCTTCACCTAGATGGCACCAAGTGCTTCAGCCCTTCTGTGATAAGCATATGTACCAGCTCGAATATCGGATAGGTAGACTGCAGCCCCTGCCTCCCTTTCACTTGAATTGTTAGTTGTGGAGTATTTTTAATCAGATAGTAAGAATGTATGTTTCTCTTAAAAATCTGACTTTGTACACATTAACTTAGGATTTTATGTGAATGTGGTGCCTAGTTACCCACTTAGGATGGTAGAAAACTGCATACCTAAACATATAAATACTGTACAATTTGCATGTTATTTGTTGGATATTGGAAACCACAGTTATCTCTCTGTTTTCTTCATTGCATTGCATGTGCTTAGTTTGTTTTTGACATACGAAATGTCAAGTTCATGGTATGAATATTACAAACTGTGCACTTGTATTATGTGCAGGCAGAAAAACGTTTACATGAATAATACAATGTCATGTTTGTGAATAGCTGTCTAAAGATATTGTGACTGCAGTCATTTAATTGGTATTCCAAAAATAGCATTTATACCCATTTTCTTACTTACTTTATATAGAAAACTAAAACATACATTCAAATTAAACTTGCTCCATTCTAAAAGAAATAAAGGTTCATGAAAATGAAGCAAATTCCATCTCTCTAACCCTCTTAATAATGATATTATGAAGTGTCAAATTAGCTTTGACATAATTGCATTTTGTGGACATCGTATTTTGCGCAGTATTGTATATCCTAAAAGAGCTGCGAATTATAGTGGTTTTTTGGAGTTCAATTGCATGCCTAAAAACAAATCTGAAATTTCTATTTGGATACCCTTTGCACAACAATAATGAACTTGTCTTGACGTAATTATGCTTCTTAACGAAACAATCGGCCTTCCAGCCTCCATTACCATGAAACACAGTTATTATATGGCATTATAATTAGTAACCTACTCGTAATAACCACCTCAACCGATTTTGCAGCTGCCATAATTAGTAACTGGTTTGGCAAATATTACCCACTACTATTACGGCTACTACTGCCACCACCACCACCACCACCACCACCACCACCACCACCACCACCACCACCACCACCTTCACCTTCACCTTCACCTTCACCTTCACCTTCACCTTCACCTTCACCTTCACCTTCACCACTTTCATCTCTGAACTAACCAAATGACCGAAGGCACCACTTATTACGAATGAAATATGGAATTTATTATTTTTATGTTCTTTGTCTGCAGAAAAACCTAATGTTTCTTTTGAGGGGCTTACAAAACAATTTATCTTCACTGTCACATTTTCTTAATTTGGTCACATTATGGACATCATTATCACAAGCAAGTATAAGAGACACTTTCATCATTTTCCAAGCACAGTTACCACCTTCAAACAGTTTTTCTTTGGCTTGTTCTGGATTTATACAAATGATACGGATTGCAGAGAATTGCATGTGTTGGTTTTCTGGACAAAACATTTTTTACTTGTAGTGTGTATCTGTTGATTGTCTCAACAAAATATACTTTATGGGTCTGTGGCAGAAATGTGGTATTGGAAAAGCTGTGTTTCAGTAGTTTTTTTGTTGAATTTCATATTTTGAAATGAACTTCACTGTGGTCTTCACCATGTTTTCTTTTGCCATCACGATCATATATTCGATATCAATGTGTGTATCTCATTTTGTACGGAAGGCAATATTCAAATTACACTTTAAAGTTCTTCTAACACCCATCAACTGCATCCTTTCCATGACCAGAAGTAAAGAAGTTCCATATCACACATAAAAATTTTCCTTGTAGCATTTTATGTTCATGAACATAAAATGTTGTTTGAACTGGCTAGTAGCACCATTGGAAAATAAATAAATATTGAGGGTTTGATTGAGCAAGTTTATCTTAACAGTCTTGATTTGTACTCAACTCTTGAATGCGAGTCCCCGCTTCATGATCTGTAATTTCTTATAGTGATGAAGATTTCTTATTGTTCTTAGAACATATTTGATAGGTGCCAATCATGAATTGTTTTTTGTGTCATCACACGAAATCGAAATGACTCCTTTGCATTCAAAATTTGAAAGAAATTGGATGAAGCAATTTCCTTAAGGGAGCATATACACTTTTAGAAACCGACAAAACTGTTTTTCTTTTTATTGAATGGACTTTCCTGAATAGTATGGTGAAAAAAATGTTTAAGTATCTCTAATACTTTTCGAGCTATGACCTAAAAGTGAGAGACTGTCAAGTGACTTGGCCATTTAAATATGGCAGAACTCCTCATCTTCAGTAAGTTCGTTGCTCATTTCCCGTAACTTCCACATTTTTTTTAGATAAATTCATGAAAATTTGTATGCAAATACATTTCATACATTCATTCATTCATTCATTTTATTCCATAGATCTTACATGAGTAATGAAATTTTAAGATGTGTAACAAGTCAAAATTTTACAATATTACAATTACAATTTTTACAAATTTTTATAGTTTTACAATTTAGTAATTTTCTACAATTTTTACAATTTTCTGCAATTTTTTTACAATACTGGGGAACAGTTCCCATTTCATTTTAAGTTCATTTTTCGTTAGTAATTATTTATGTAAAAATAATTATTTTACAATTCATGGCAAAAAATTACAAACAAATATTTCTTATTGATAAATTCAACTGATAGTGGCAGAATTTCTCACTTTGACAGAGGAACAGAGATTAAGGGTGTTTGAAAATAAGGTTCTTAGGGAAATATTTGGGGCTAAAAGGGATGAAGTTACAAGAGACTGGAGAAAGTGACACAACGCAGAACTGCATGCATTGTATTCTTCACCTGACATAATTAGGAACATTAAATCCAGACGTTTGAGATGGGCAGGGCATGTAGCACATATGGGTGAATCCAGAAATGCATATAGAGTGTTAGTTGGGAGGCTGAAGGGAAAAAGACCTTTGGGTAGGCCGAGACGTAGATGGGAGGATAATATTAAAATGGATTTGAGGGAGGTGGGATATGATGATAGAGGCCGATGGCAGGCTCATGTGAGGGCAGCAATGAACCTGTGGGTTCCTTAAAAGCCATTTGTAAGTAAGAAAGAAAGTGGTAGAATTTATTAACACACTCATTATCAATCAAATAAAGGAGAAAGCATTAAAAATTATTTGAAATTTTACAAGATATCAGCAAAACCAATTTTCCTGCACAAATTGCACCTCCAATTTAAAAATATAATTACCCTTAACAATTAAACATTTTTTGGGTTCTAAACATTGTTTATTAATGTAGAAGTATTTTCTATTTACTGTACCAAATTTTAGCGCAAAATTAATTCAGAATATTTTGTGTGTTCTTTATCATATATTATGTGAACAGTTGGATGTGATAAATTAATATGAATGTGATATGTAGAAATTCAATTTAGAATTTTTTCTAAATTTATAACCAGTGAAAGATGTGCATACTCCCTTAAATAAAAACTCCTGTTACTATTCCTTGACGTAATTACAAGAAGTGCATGGAAAAATTTATGACCCTACTGCAGTGTGCCAAGATTTGTATTAGTTAAAATGGGCTAAATTTTTTATCAATGAAGATTAATTGTTCTTATATATACCTATAAGCGATAAAATATAGATATATAGGATGAACCGTAACTAATGTCATTTATTCTGATGGATGATTGCTTTAGTAAAGAGCAAAAAAAAAAGTCAAATACCATTTTGCTGTGTGTTAAGTAGTTTCCCAAGAAAGTGTGCACTTTAAAAGATAGAAATTATTGTCGTCGTTTAATGCCGGATGCTTGGCAATGAAGCCATACATATGAATTGTGTGATCATACAAAACTGTAATGAGTAGGGATTGGTTGTTGCTCTGAACAACCTCTTCACCTGGCTTGTTTGGAATAGGGGCATGGAAGGTCATTGCCATGTACATTGTTTAAAAAAAAAAACAAAAAAAAAAAAACATGATGTATGGTTTAATGTTTATGTTTAAAATGTTAGAGAACTGGGAATGAACAATGCTCATTTTATGTTAAATGGAATAACTTGAAAAATTTAAAACAAACTCCAGAATTTAATTTTAATTAAATGTTCAGAGAACACAGACAATAAGGTAAGGTTATTTCAAACTAAACTTAGATGATTAAGAAATATTTTCATACTCACATTTCAATTGAATGTTCTAGACAATGAACATAAACAATAATGATGCTGATTTCAGGTTATAAGAGCAAAATTTTAAACATTTAAAAGTCCACAAAGAAATGATATGTAGGACTTGAGGTTTTCCTGGCATTGGATGGAATAATTCTTCTAGGGTTCTCAGCTTCCAAGCTTTCGATGATTAGCTCTGCCTTCTTCTTCAGAGATTTAAATGCCGTGGGACCATGCCTAGCCAGTATATAAGCAGTCACTAGGGCTTCCTAGCGGGCACTTCTCCACATTTCGACTCCCTCTTTTTCTTCACTCAATGATATTTATTTCCTTCCCATTCTTTTAAAACACCTGCATTCTAACATATTGGAAAATTTCGGCAAGTTTCTTAGCAGAAATTTCTTTCTTGCTTTCAAGAATCACTTTTCTCCTTTCCTTCAAACTTAAAACCACCCTTTTCTTATCACACATTACTGTATGTATAGGTCTAAAGTCTATACTATAACCCAGATTCAAAGACTGCACACAGCTGGACTCACTAATTTAACTGGAGAGAATATTTTTGTGTAACAATGGTGTTGTTCACGTAAAACTGCTCCCTATTTCAGCCACTAAGATTACAGTTTTCAATACATTTATGCACGCTGTCATCTCGTCCAATCATGCTGTCACTTTCATTGTAGTGAGTAATTTAAAATTTTGTTTACTGGCAGCCTAAGGAGTGGATGAGTAAGGTGCATTTATTGCATCCCAGAAAAGAGAAAGTGCTGGATCCTGTGGGTCAGGCTGGCTTGATGATGCATGTCTCAGAGATTTACAGTAGTAGTGTTCGGAGTAGTTCATGCTGACTTCTTAATGCAGGTAATTCTATGAAATGTACCTGTCTGCTGGCTGCAGTGCAAGGTGGCCACTTAAATGAGGGGTTATTTACACGGGCTTTGTGGGAAAATAAATTGGTCCCAGAGAAAAATTGTCATTTATTGAGGTAACTGCTGAGTGAAGGTGACCATTTCGCCAGGTTTCACAACAGTTAGTTCACTTTTATTCTGAAGTTCTGTTTTTGGGTTCTAGTTGATCTTTTGCTGGAAGAGGCTTGTAATAAAATACAGCATTCCCTTGACTTATTCACTAGAGGTTTACGTGATTTACTGTCAGATAGAAAGTGAAGTGTTTCTTATATTGATATACTGGTGTTTTTACTTCCTCATTATACTAAATATGAAGATAAAATATTATGATTCTGCAAAAAATCGATTTCAAAATTTTCGCCAAAATAAGCATTGATACTGAACAATTGGATTTGAATATCCTGTCTGAGACAGAGAGACTCTGTGTACAGCGATTTCTCCGAACTATGTGTCAGATTTTGCTTACATTTAGTATCTACGAGTTCATTTATCCGGAAATAGAAGAAAATAAGCCATACAAAAATAGTATTGATAATGGCATTTACAGAAAGATAAAGGAACTGAATTGTTCCAAAAAACACAAAATGTAGAATGAGAAAATATGTGTCATATCCATGATGGAATTATTTTTACATTGTATATCCAACTGATGATTTACGATGTATAATGAGGGACATAATAGTTGAGCGACTAGAATTTTTTCAAAGTCAAAGAATGCCACACTATGCATGCTCTTGAGCCGAAAGTTTTCAGTCAAAAGTTGACGAGATATTCGCTTCACTTTTCTGTTTAAATATACATATCTATGCCAAAAAGGAATTAAAATTATAGCCTCTTATGAACTGCACTACAGATCTTGAAACATTTTTGTCCCTCCAACAGTTATGTCCCTCACTGTACAACGAATTAATATTGGTACTGAAATCATTACAAGTGATCCTACTGTGTATTCTTTCTTGATCAAACAGAATAGGTATTAGATTTAGTATATACCATGTGTTTTCTGGGAATAGAACATAGGGATTTAGCATTGCTATAAGAAACCTATGTATAAAAACACTTAAGAAATAAGTTAATCAGTGGGTCATGTTTAGAAATAAGCAGGCTTTGACAGTTTGTAAAACAAGAGAAGATCAGGCATTGACTTAGCAGCCATAAATGATCTCTCGTTTTGTAAATTGCCAAAGCCTGCTAATTTCTAAACATGACCCATTGATTAAGTTATTTCTTTGTTGTTATTATATGGTACATAGATTTCTTGTGTAAATGTTAAATCCATATGTCTTATACTACATGAGCTTTTGGTGTGATTTTCTCCAGTGATTTGTATAGCAAACAGTGTGCTCTTCACATATTGCATTAGCTTGTGATTTGTATTGTTGATAGGGATCATGTATTTTGTAATATTTCATCTTGCAGCTTTCCATGAAGTGAGCGTGTATCCAAAAAAGGAGTTACCGTTCTTCATCCTGTTCACAGCAGGTCTGTGTTCCTTCACTGCCTTATTGGCTCTTCTAACTCATCAGTATCCCGAACCGATGGGCGTTGTAGCGAAAGCAGTAAGTATTCATGAAAGGAATTGAAATCTGTTAAAAGTTATGTCGACCTGAATGTATACACAGTTATCCCATAAATTCTGAAATGGGAAAGTAGCTAATATTTAA
Source organism: Periplaneta americana (assembly GCF_040183065.1). Classification (NCBI taxonomy): domain Eukaryota; kingdom Metazoa; phylum Arthropoda; class Insecta; order Blattodea; family Blattidae; genus Periplaneta; species Periplaneta americana. The sequence continues at coordinate 87,172,540 of NC_091126.1, read as the reverse complement.
TGTGTCTTCGCTGTTTAAATGGCGAAACTGGGTTGCACATCCAAGTTTTTCTAAAGTTAATTTCGTGAATCTAACAAGAGTAAGTTACATGCAAACGAAACTAATTCCTTAAATCTAACTGGCCTTAACATGAACATCTTCATAACTGAAGCCTCACAGACAATATTTCTGTGGTTATACTTCAAGGAGAATAGAACATAATTTTGTCGATTTTGATCATGGATGACATGAATGATCATATTGTAGTAGCAGTCACGACAGTTGACAGAGGTATTCGTGTGTATGCACGTGCTGGGTGTGCATGGAAAAGAATAAAATACAAAGTAACATGTTTGGGCACGAGAATGTGTACAAAAGTATACATTAGAGATTCTGATACCTTGTTGAAAGATATGAGGTCTAACTGTAAAATAACAGGATTGGTTCTAAAAAATATTTTATTGAAAAAATTTACATAGTGGAAATCTTATTCCCTTCAATATCAATATACTTGCCTTCCCGATCCCTGCACCACTCTATGCGAATCTTCCCTGTTGGAAGCAATGCAGCAGGTCCTTTCTTGTTAGCTTGATCATGAGCTCCATTGTTTTTGCTTTCACTGCATCTACAGACTCGAACCAGGTTTATTTCAATGCAGACTTTATTTTCAGAAATAGAAAAAAGTCCAAGGAGCTATATCTGGTGAATATGGTAGATGTTCCAACACAGGGATCTTCACCAAATATGTCTTGACCAACTGCACAATGTGTGCTGGTGCATTCTTGGTGAGCTATTCGACCACATTTTAGATCTTTTCTTCTCACCCATTCAAAAGGAGTTTCCAAAACACCCTTATATTACGCCTGGTTAACTGTCTGACCTTCTCTTACCCAATTGATGTGAATAATCCCACAGATATCGAAAAACACGATCATCATTGTTTTGAATTTTGAATTTCTCATCAGTGCCTTTTGTCCCCCCTGGTGAAGTGGGTCTCTTCCAATGAATGGGTTGATGCTTAGTTTCCAGGATCATACTGAAATACCCAGGCTTCATCACAAGTTGTTACAATTTCTAAAATGTTTAAATAATTTTCATTGTTTTCAAGAATATCAGAACAAATATTCATTCAAATTTCCATTTATCCAGAAGTGAGGAGTTTTGGTACCATAAAAGTTGGTAAAGTTGATCAAAATTTTACGTTCTTAAATGATTTTGATGTTATGATATGCAATACGAATTTGGAAAAAAATATGACACAGCTATAATCTTCAACTAATGAACACATAGTATTAGAACAAAACTCCGTGATTACAGTAAGGTATTTTATTTTATTTTTACTAAATTGTGATCAATATTAACCACCAAAAATGGGTAAAGTCGATCACTACTGTTATCTTATGAAAAGTCTTTTTTTAGCCACTCCATATGTTAAGATCGATCAATAATTTTATAAAAAAAAAAAAAAAAGAACAAGACAATTCAAAATATTTTACAACTTTTTTCTTGAAAATTAGAAACAAATTTTCAATAGGATAATGACTTCTAATCTGAAGAACATTTTATATTATTATTGAAACTCAATTCATATCAGATTCCCTCCCCTCTATTCGAAGTCAGATCTAAACATGAGGACACTTCACATCTACCTCTTCTCAAATCTTTGATTTGCATTTCGGTAACAGTATTGTCTATTGTCATGTTAGCAATGTCTTCAACTGTTGGAAACAGAAAATATGTACAGTCTTAGAAAAAAGTTTTGTTGTGTGGATACTTTTTAAGTCCCAGAAAGGAGGCAGTACCCATGATCAGAGGACAAGCGATCTGGTTCACAATAGGAAGACTAGTTTAGATAATAAAATTAGTTTTGTTTCGTTGTATGTCTGATCATGCACACTACCTCCTTTCTGGGACTTATAAAGTATCTGTGTGATAAAACTTTTTTCTAAGACTGTGCATTTAAAACCATTTCTCTTCCTCATGAAAGTAACTTTTATCTTTTCTTTATTTTTCTCCATAATTTGACCCAAATAGAATTTAGTGCTTCTTTTTTGTCTGCATCTTTATTAGGACTGTGTCTCCGACATCGTTATCTTTTGCTTAAGAATCATCAGATTCAGTGCTCAAAATATCACCTGTTTGGCCTTCCTCTAAATTTTCCTCAGAAAAGTCTTGATCACCATTAAAGCTCAGTTCTCTTCCATTCTGTACAGAGGAACTGGAATTATTACAATTAATACCAGTACTAGTATCACTTTGCAACTCTGAATCAGATCTGAGGCTAAAATTCCGTTGCTATTCAGTCTTTCCCCTATTCTTCCTCACCCACAAGAAGTGTCTGTGCCTCTTGACTTCTGTAGTTGCTGAACAAGCAGAAAATCTCATTCTGCTGCCAGCAATATACCTGCTGCAAGATCATTTTTTTCTTCAGTGAAAAGAGCTGCTTGAACCCAAAATTAATTAATTAATTAGTTTATTTATTTATTTATTTATTTATACTGGCAGAGTTAAGGCCATAAAGCCTTCTCTTCCACTCAACTAGTATTAGAACAATAGCAAATATAAAAATGGCAGTAACAAAATGAAAACAAGTTTAGTTGTGAATCGCCAAGAAGAGGACTGAAATTTATATGTTAAAAATAAAAATCATATATCAGTAAAAATTATATTTTAGGAAAGCTCACAGTCTAAGCAGTCTAAGCAGTCTATTTGACCACCGGGTCTTGAAATTACTAAATGTCTGACAGCCCCTTAAGGTATGAGGTAGAGAGTTCCAATGACGAGAAATTGAAATGGTGAATGATGAAGAGTATCAGGAAGTGTTACGATGAGGTATACTCAATGTACCAGTGATCTGAGATCGAGTATTTAGGTTATGGTTGGAGCATAAATACACAAGACGAGATGACAGATAACTTGGGGTTGAGGTGCGCAGAATTTGAAATAGAAGAGAAAGACAGTGTAAAGTTCTGCAATCGTTGAGCCGGAGTCAAGATAAAGATTCTTAAAATGGTGAAATATGATCGTATTGTCAGACATTGCACACATATCTTATACACATATTATGAACACGTAATTTGTTTGAGAGTTCGGTGCTTAAGTCAGTGCCGTCAGAGAAACATTGTTGACAACCACGCAGATATGATTCCATCCAGCTCATAGTACTGTTTGAAAGATGTAGGGTCTTTAATTTGTTTAAGAGCAATTCGATATCCACAGAATTAAAAGCATTACTCAGATCGAGGAAGCATAGAGCCGTCCCCTCTCCTCTGTCCATTGCATTTCGAATGTCCTCAGTTACATTAAGTAGGGCCGTAGCAGTGCTGTGACCAGTGGTGTTACATGACATTTTGACATAGGGATGCGATTTTTTAAATGATTAAAATACAGTAGTCTGCTTTCGTTATATGGGGGAGTTGCGTTCCTGAAATAGCTCTTATTGTTGAATGTTTGAGTTGAATTTTCAAATGTTCTTTATAACTTTCTTGTAGCATAAGTTATAAGGATATTTACTGGGCCGAAGCCTGGTCATGTTTATATAAAACACGAAAGATGAACGTGCATATAATGAGACCGACTACACTGTTGATAATACAATAAATCAAAATAAGCTTCATAGTTTTCTTTTAAGTTTAACAATATTTCTTCAGGGAGCGAATTTGCAAAGGTGGTAAATTGTGTATGATCAAGCATACTCAAAAGCTTCAGTTTGGAATTTTCAGAAAACTTCTGAATAATATCAATTCTGATAACGTGCAGATTTCATTGAACAATCGCCTATACACAATTTTCTTATCCTCTCCAGGGATTGCATCCAGCCGTGATCTTTCAGATTGAGGATTATTTTCAGCAGCAAAATCATCCATGCGTTCCCAAAATTTCTCAAAGTAATTTCTCAGTCCTTGCCTGTACTCCTCGAAATTAAGAATTTTTGTTTTACAAAAAGCAACATTGAAACAGAATATCAGAGTATGGGAATATTGCAGCGAATAATATTAGCAGAAAATAAAATCAAAATCCTTCAGTAAACTTAACAGCCCTTGTACACAAACGCTTGTACACAAACGATAGTTTCGCGGTCCCATTCACAATATTCATTATCCATTATTGATTCAAATAAACATTCCAACTTTGATGATTTAGAGAAAAAACTCGAAAATCCAGCAAGATTAGTGAAGATCACTTCTACTTGTTTCATAAAACTGACACACTGAGTCAAGACGAAGTTTAATAAATTTGTACGTGTAGTGTACACAAGAATCGCTGACTTACAGTGGCTGCAAAATTTTGCATGGAAATCATTATGTTCTTCCGCCATCACATCTGCTCCATCGTAGGTTTCAGCAATAACTTTATCATTGCAATCAAAATCGTTAATGACTTAGAGCATGTTCAAGGAGAGCATTTGCAAACTATCCATGCTGACGTCTGTTCATTTTTAAACTCCTTCAATGTCGCCATCTTCTGTTATATATCGCAGAATTGAAGATAACTGCGATTTCATGCTGTGTCAGAGCTCTCATCCAGAATTGAAGCTAAAAACAGCGCTTTGCAATCCTCTTTCCTAATTTTATTATCCATGATTTCACCCACTGAAAATATCAAGTCACTCTGAAATTTCTGAATTGAAGGTGAAATGAAATGAAACATAGTGCAGTATTCTAAGTATATTTTCAGTAAACTGTCGTGTCTTGCAATCTCGTTAAAAAAATTGTCTTTATTCTTTGAGGATTTACTCTAGTCATGCCCTCTAATGCAAGACCTAATTTTCTAAGACCCTTATAGAATGACCAAGAATTGTTCGACAGAACAGAACAAGTTTGCTATGCTTTTCAGTAGAAAGCCTATACTGATCACTTCAAGCAAATTCAATACTTACGGTTTTGACAAAGAAATGCAGTTGTTTTTCCACACTTGTTATGACTTGCAGAGTCTTTGTGTCGTTTCCTGGATCTGTAAATATTATTTAAATCACTATAATCTGTATCATCCCACACAGATTTTTCAAGAGAAAATAATAAACAAAGGAGCAAAAAAGTTTACTCATCCCTATACATCTACAGCCAGTTTTATCATCATTAACAAAACAGAAGTTTCCGATTCGGCAAACTTACCTGCAGATGCTATTCTTAAATCACATAGGTTATTCTGTCGCTTGAAAGTTGTGGCAAAATTACACATTTAGGGCCTACAGTTATACAGAATGTTGTAGGTTAACTTAAAAGGCACTATAAATAAAGCACAGCTCTCACAAATAATTTTTAAAAGTATTACTATTAGCAATAACAAAATATGTCATGCAGCAAAGTTATAAAACACACAGAAAAATTGAATATAAGCACACGCGTGTCGCCAAATCTGAAACCTAGATCACATCCCTTGGTAACAGTATAAGTGACGTTCTTCCATTCAGCAGTTGCCTGTTTTCATATTGCTCACTGATGTGATGGACACTGTCACATTTTGCCATGCAGGCGCAGAACGATTATGTGTAATCTTCATCGCATCCTCAGCACAGTGACATTCTTCCACTCAGCAGCTGAATGTTGCCTCGTCTGACATACTCCTACCGATGCGACATACACAGTCACATTTCTTGAGAGTAAGAACTCACCGTTAATAAATTGGCATGGGCGCGCACCTTTGTCACTTTGTGTAATGTATTTCCATTGTTGTAGCAGCGACATTTAAAATTTGAAAGTAATCTTATAATAATTAATATTATGAGTAACAGGTATAACACGATACACACAAAATAAAGTACTGGTAAATAACGATATATATATATATATATATATATATATATTTCTTGTTCAGAAAAATTCAGGGGATGCGACACATCACCCTCATCCATGCTGGCTGTGACCTGATCTGAACCCAGATTGAAGTCTATCTAAAAGTTTATATTCATTCAGATACTTTGTCAGATGTCGATGTATGATTTTTTCTAGAGCTTTAGAAAGAGTGGGGAGGATATTTATGGGCCTGTACTGGTTCAGTGTAGAAGGAGAACTGGTTTTCGGTAAAGACTTTATTATTGCCATTTTCCATATGTTCGGCTAAGTACCTGGTATAATAGAGGCATTAAATATGCGAGTTACAGTGGTTAGGATTACGTCTATTATTATTATTATTATTATTATTATTATTATTATTATTATTATTATTATTGTCTGGTATAGAACACACCAGGGCTACACACAGTTGCCCTCTCTCCAAATATATATTAACCCAGGATCCATAGCAAAAACAAGCATTATTTACAACCAAGGACACAGCATCACTGTGTTGTACACAGAGGACATTCATTTTCAGAACTAGCTAGCCCAAAACTATTTGAAATAAATTTGACATGAACAAAAAGTACGTTGATTTAATATGGAGGGGAAATTTAAAACTGGTATTGATTACATATTAGGTTTACAGAACTCCTCCCAAGGATATTCATGAACTCAGAAAGGATAATCCAAGAACCAATGATTGGAGAAATGATGAGATTATGTGATTGAATAGAATGGACAATGGCCAGAATGATGTTAAAGCTTAACATGGCAAAATAGGAGAACCTCTAGAAAATCCAAACTGCTACCTAGTTTGCCACAAATATCAGTGAGAGAGTCTGATGGTCTCTAGTCCATGAATCCACCACAGTGGCCAGTGTATGTGTTACACTGCTCACTGGTATGACCGAATAACTTCTCATGGACATGTTATTCACGACGACGACGACGAGGATGATGATGATGATGATGATGATGATGATGATGATGATGATGATGAATATTCTGCTGTATGCTCATGAAAATAAAATTTAATAGGCCTACTATATCATTTTTCTTTTCAGTTACTCCCCTTTTATGGAATTGGTTTAATTGTAACATGACTGCTATTATTTTCTTTTGGATTGGACTAAGTTGTAAATGTGACACACTTTTTAAACTGATGTTACATAATTATAATTATGGTGTCGTAAACTTCGATTTACAAAGACCCAAGAGCTATATACAGTAAACAGATTCAGACTGAATACTGTATATATACAGAGAGTTCCTATGCAGACTGGTCCCAAGTAGTAATGTTCTGTCAGCTTAATGATGGTAGTGTTGAGTGCCCATTCTGAGGAAGTTAAGCTATAAAGGATGGAGTGGGACCAGTCTGCATAGGTAAGTGTTATATGAACTTGTTCATATGCCGGCGTATGACCACTTACCACCTTCCAACAGATTTTGTTAAGGAGAGGTTGGAGTAGGACCGGTCTGCATGGGAACTCTGTGTATGTATTTATGTATGTATGTATTAGTATGTATTCATTTAAGAATAAAATAGTTTACTCTTCAACAATAGCTTGAATGTGGTGATAAGAATAAATACAAAATTGAATATACTCATAGGATCTGACTGTGCCAAGTGAAAAAGTACATCTTTCATGCAGTACTTACACCATGAAGACCCACAAATTGCAGCTTATCCAATATAATGAAAACTGATTTCAGTTATCACAAATTAATGCACCCTTCAATTTCAACAACTAATCTCTATTCTACATCTTGTTTACACAACTTTTAACACTGTATCACTTCGGAATATGTATGATAAGAACTTTGTGTTAACAAGGTACGTTAAAATTTAACACAAGAAAGTTCTTATCATACATATTCCGAAGTAATCTCTATTATTTCTAAACACAAACTGAAATAAACTTGCTACATGGTAGAGATATTGCAACATTGTATTTGACTGTGAGCATGTGTATTTCTAGCCATTAATTGACAGAGCTTTGCTATGGTGTAAGAATACCTACAGCAACAGTTCTTGGAAAAATGGTCGTCATAACGTGGTGAGGACTTTAATATAGATATGTGGAAAACAATAATTTATTCAGAATCACAGTACTTATTTAGAACTATAGAATATGATGATGTACAGTACCTTCAGCTCCTATATCAACAAGAAGTGTATTAATATTCATATACTACAAAAAATATCTAATGTGACATTATTTGTCCATTATAGATGCTGAGTTGGGTTTCTCTTCCATTCCACTACCTGCTGGACAAATTGGAAGCAGTTCTGCCATCGAACTTATTACAACAATTGTCCAGGATATGAATTTAAGTAATATGAAAATTTTCCATCCCTTCTTTAAAATAAATAAGAAGAGATCTTACAAGAAGCAGGAAAAGAAGAGCATATCTAGGGTACAAACGAACATTTGACTTTGAAGTGTTACTCCAAGATCACTTAATTCAGTGATATCTTCCTTTGCACTGTCAATAGTATTATTGAACTAATTTCCTGCAGAAGTGAGTAATCATGCCAACAGCGAATGGCAATCCACTCTTGCACAAGTTCTAGTGCAAGAACTGTTTATGTGCTGTGACTCAAGTATTTTTGGCTATTGTACTTAATAAAGGGTTCTTAAGAATCTCAACTATTAAAGTGATAGTTTGTAAATCAGATTGTTAAGATTTAGTAGACTCGACTAAATTTGTATGGTTAAGGAGTTTTGTTCTGAAGTATAAGAGAATTTTATTAATTGCATGCCATGACCATTGTTTTCTCTCATTTATTTATTATAATATTTTATTAATTACATAATGGCATCCTCATTTTTCCTCCCTATTATTTTTAAGGGTTATCATCATGGATGATAGCATGTTTTCATCAAATTGGGATATCTTCTTAACTAGGTAGTAGTGGTTGGAAAACATTGGACTGTAATTGAACAGTTTGAAAAAAGTTAATGTGGATGAATGTATGGAATCATTGAATGTTAATTAAGTTACGAGTAGCTGTAGTGGTAACAGTGGTGGCGACCAGAGAAGTAATAGCAGTGACAAAATCTCCATAGTAGACGTAGAATTTAAATCCAGTTGAGGAATAGCTAATAGTGCTGTGGTGCAGTGTTACCAAATGATAGCCCTTGATACACACTTAAGCAGAGTAAAAAAAAGAAGACGTACATGTGGGTCAAAAGCATTTAGCAACTCACCTTTTATTGTAATATTGCAACCGAAGTAGAGAGAGGTATATAATTTTACAATTGAATAAATAAAAAAAAAACGAAATTAGAAGTTACAGAAGGCATTAAAATTGGTAAGAAGAACAACTGAAGATAAATCATCTATACTAACAACACAGTCCTTACGCACAAAGTGAAGATTTTCAAATTCTTTTATACAAATTCAAATCATCGTAAAAACCAAATATATAAAAGAGGTTAACAATGCTTAAGCACCTTCTCCATTCTGCTTTGTCTTGCCAGTCTCCTTCTGCCAGTCCTTTACATTGCATAATTTTATCCATATCCCTCATACATGAACTCCATGGCCTTCCTCTCTTCCCGCTGCCTTCAGGGATTCATTCCAATATCTGTATGGCAGTCTGTTCTCCAAACGTGGCCATACCAGCTTAACTGTTTGCTTTGGATATAGTCCACTATAGAATTTTGATATTCCATTTTTCTCCTTATTTCTTCAGTTCTCACTTTATCCAATTTTGAACATTGAGTAGACCTGAGAAAATCCATTTTTGTGGATTCTAATTTAAATTTAAATTATGAAGTATTTAATATCCACACTTCTGCTCCATAAGTTGTTACACTGAACTAATGATAAGTTTGCATTTAATTTTGTTCCTTTAAAGATTTGTTCATCCCGTAGGATTCCATTTAATCTTTGTATCATTGATCTTCCTTTTACAGTCCTCTCTCTCTAATTTCAGTTTTGATCTGACCATCATTAATACTGTAATTTTTGTTCCTAAATATTTGAATTCATCACATTCTTTAATCATTTCTATTTTTTTATTTTCTCCCAAAACTAAATCATTTAGGTACTTGTCGGCCTCAGTAGCGCAGTTAGTATAGCACTGACCTTCTATGCTCGAGGATGTGGGTTCGATCCCACCCCAGATCGATGGCATTTAAGTGTGCTTAAATGCGACAGGCTCATGTCAGTAGATTTACTGGCATGTAAAAAAACTCCTGTGGGACAAAATTCCGGCACACCAGCAATGCTAATATAACCTCAGCAGTTGTGAGCGCCGTTAAATACAGTAAACAATAATTTAAATTTTTTTTAGGTACTTCTTCAGTTTCAGTTAACATATACAGTAATTAGTTTTCTCCATATTTGTTGTTAGTCTCCAGTTACTGTATTTTCTTTCAGTCTTCTTGTTAAATATGTTAAATCATCACAATCGTCAGCTATAACTAATTGATCATCTCCAAATAATAATGTATATACAGTATTGTCTCCAACCATTACACTCTAACTACAGTACTACGTTTTCTCTTCCATGCTTCCATAGCTTTTCGAATGTAAATTTTTAATAATGTTGGGGAGGTACAACAACCGTGACATAAACCTTTAGTAACGAGAAATCCTTCAGATAATCATATTCCTATTTTAATTTAAAGAAATAATTATAATATAAATAAAATATAATATGAAAATTTCCATAAATAAAAACCAGTCATTGACAATATCCAAGGATTATCGTTATGTTAAACTAGAAATAGAAGGTAAAGTGACACAAGTCATGACATTAAGTACTTATGGAGTTCAAGAGCAGCAACAGAATTGCAGGTGAAATTATTCACCAAGCAAACAGTGCATTCAAAATATCTGAATACCTAATAATACAGTACAATTTGGAATAATAGAAATTTAAGAACAGAAACAAAAGTGAGAATATGGAAATCATTGAGAAACAAAATTAGTAGTTCAGTTATTAAAAAGGAATGCAAAATTGAATGAATAAACCTTTGGATTAATCATAGGTGACTAAATTTGAACGAACACATTAACAAAATGAAGGATAAGAATAGTAAAAAGAGTACCATGACTAGATACTTCAAGACAACAGGATGACCACAGCTATGATGGAAGGATGTTATCATACCCCGGAGCTGAAGTGGACATGCAACAAGATACCAACTTTCATGCATAGAGGAAGAGGAGGAGGAGGAGGAAGAAGAAGAAGAAGAAGAAGAAGAAATACAATTATATATTAATACTGTCACTGAAATGCTGGCCAGGAGAAATACATGTTCACTACAACGAAAATGTTTGTGTTCACTGTTACCGTGGTCATTATCATTATTGTCTCCTGGTTCCACTTCACTGTGATCAGTGTCACTGTTGCCTATAAGATTAATATTATTTCAGGCAGCATTCAAGCCACTAAAGTGTTTTTTTTTTTTTTCCATTTTAAATAGAAATAGATGCTCTTCATTTCTTTTCTCTATTTAAACTCGTTTGACTTTAAAATCTAATGCATAGTCGACATTAATTTCCAGTAATTTATTTTGCCTCATTCCATGAGTTAAAATATTAGCTGTACTTTACTGTATATTACTTTCCCCGTTCATAAAACTTGGGAATTTTTTACCATAAGACATTTTCTTCAAATTTGTCTAAATGGGTTACTAATTTTGGCGTTTTGTGTTATGCTCCCCTGGATATATGAATTGTGATGTATCATTTGTTCATAATGCTTTGCTTCCTTACACACACTGTGCACACTGCAGCTACAGACTGTTGGCTCAACGAAAATTATGTTTTATTCTCACTTTCTCTGATGAAAGCTAATTCATAAATGAATAAACTTTATATACTATTTTCTTCTCACCATTCAAAGTACCCCTCATTTCTCATGAAAAACGAGCACTGAAAAGACTACAGTGGACTATAGTGGATCTTATGTTGTCAGCAAACAGCTGGATACATTAAGAAGATTGATTGATTGATTCTTCTCACTATACCAGTTTTCAATTGCCTGACTTAATGGCACTCACTGTAGACTCAAATGTCATGTTCAAAATTATGTTTACCACATGCACAGAACTGGTCCGCAATAAGGTTAATTTGTGACAGATCAGGAAAGTGAATTATTAGTTTAATGTTGCAATTGCAAGAAAGAGGTAATTAATAAAATGTAACAAAAATACTAGTTCTATATATGCACTACATAGTCTATAAGCAAAATATTAACAGACGCACAGACCTAAGAACTAGAACAGATTTCTGTATAACAAGCACAGTAAACACTGCCACACGAATTCGTGACAGATAATTATATACCTCTTACTGTTTAAAGTAAACACATCACATGCTTATGCACTGTAACCAAATACTCTGTAGTATATTTGAAGTGATAATAATTAGTTTATAATTTCTGAACCGAACATCGTAAGAACATGGAATCTAGACTGAGAGCTTCAGGGAGCAAACGCACATATTGTGACACATTACATTTTTCTGTATTTAGTAAATATTTTCAGAGAACAAGTGAGAAACAAATGCTTGTCCACACAGTGACAGCATAGCCCAATCAAACTGGTCTACATTGCAGACTTGCTATTAGTTGAAGGTCATCCACATTAAAATTCTGAATCTATCTTATTAATTACATTGGCGATAATAAGATACATTGATGGTCCCTTTCTTTTGAACTGTGAAGGATAATAAGCTCATGGTATGAAAATTAAATAAATGGTGTGATACAGCTATGCAAAAGAACCACCAAGAACAAGTGATTTACAGGAATTATTAACAAGATTGTAGAGAAATTCGCCATTATTTTGAGTTCAACATGATGACTGTCAATGTGAATAATATCGACAGCCCAGTTCAAAAGAGAAATAACTCAAAGTATTGTGAAACCTGCATTTTAAAGCTTCATGTTGCTGTGAAAAATCAAAGGATCGTTGAAATTACTCCAAATTCTATTAATGATGTTTTATATATACTATAAGTTAGGATGACCAGATTTATAAACTTAAAAAACAGGCCATTTTGCAAAATTTGCTTTTGAAAAGCAGGACACTTGAATAAGAAGTTCTGCATGGATTTCATGCATTTCGTACAGTGACAGGACGTTCACTATTATAGACTCGCACTTTGTTCTGCAACATGTGAACTTTCTTTCAAACAAGTCCCTTACTATTTGTGACATACAGTCCGTCGACCTGAAAGAATGGCTATGTTTTGCTGTGAAGAAAGCAAAGAGACCTTCTTCAGCAGCAACATGTTTCTCTTCTTCACTTTGTAGTCCACTATTTGTACTCACAAATGATTTGAGACACTGGCTGGAAGTCTTGGCAAAACAGCCAACACGTGCTGCTGCTGCTTCTTCTTCTTCTTCTTCTTCTTCTTCTTCTTCTCTTCTTCACATGCTGCGTGATATCAGATTGCCCTCCATGTTCAATAGATAAAACTGAACGATATAATGTACATTCCACTTTGTTTGTTATGCCATCTTCCTTCAAGAAAGGAAACTTTTGTTTTGAACTATTAGAGAAAACACATTTTTTCTTTCCCAGATCAGAATTTATGGGTCTGTAGATAACTAATCACTACAAAAATCACACGAAAAATGAGAGAGTGCTGACTGCAGAACGAAGAAAGAGAAAGTGAAAACAGGGTATCGGGTGCTATCTGGTGGTAATTAAATGAATAATTATTGTGAAAACATTGAAAAAAAATAAATAACTGAGCTTTACTTTCCGAATCTGTGTGCATTCTCTCATCTTGAGAAACGTATTTATGATTAAAAACTGTTAAAAATAATAATCTCAGATTATAGAGGTAAATACTTGAAAAAATTTAATCGCATAAATTAAACAGCCATTTGTTGCAAGTATGGGAGAAGCGAAACATTTGGTGATCTGTTAAAAATTTGTTGGGGACACAGGGACAGATTGTGAGGGGGGGGGGGAAGGACAGTCCCGTTAAAACTGGTCACCCTACTCTAAGTTTCAAGTTAGAGTATGTTAATTGGATTTTTCACAGCAATATGAACCTTTAAAATTCAGGTTTCTCAAAAATTTAAATTTATAATTATTTATGTCTCCTTAATTCGGTTATGTTTTACACTCGTAAGTGAAACCTGTTAAATTACTGAAGTGTCGTATCGATACAAAAAAAATGGATGCTGCATTACAGTTATATACATTTTTGTGTATTAATTTTGTTCCTGACCTAATTCACAGTTTTCAACCAATCTCATTATTTCAATTACACTGTATTAAAGTATGAAACAAGTGTTACTAAATTCTGCAACCAAACATCAGAACATAGTAATTATGAAGATAGTAAGTGTCATGCTAATATGAAAATAACTCTGAATTATACAGCAATCAAATGAGGTAAGAAATGTGTTGATTTGAAGCACGATATTAGCTGGAGCAGGAGAAACAATGTGGATGGGGATGGTGGTAGTGGTGATTGTGATCAACTGATCAGGTATCTGTCGTAAATGAGTCCATTTTCAGACTTGTAACATCTTGTGTTTTCTGAAACAATTTATAATGACTCATGATGACTGTATGCAGTCTAGCAACAAGCTCTTCCACAATTTTCATTTCCCCTGTAAATGAACTTAACAGGAAGTAGTGCAATGAGTTGAGTTCCAACTGCAGTACCTTGGTGATCAAGACACTAGTCACTGACACTGAACTCTATGCTTCACAACTGGAAGAGCTTCCAAGTGCTACTGGGTGAGGCCAGCAGAAAAGTAAGCAATCTGCACTAATGAAGTATTGCTGTCTTTGTCTTTCACATAGTTCCTACTGCACTGATGGCGTTAGATGTGAATAAAATGGAATTTTAAAGTTATTAACCTTATTTAAAAGCTTGGAAACCTCTAACCTTATTCATAATATGGGTTTTTGGTTTATATCAAATGGAATTTTAAAGTCATTGACTCTCTTTTAATCTTCTGCAGTCAGATTTACCTTGTTATCTGTATATAAAAATATAATGCTACTTCTTTATAGCCTAATAGCTTCATTACCCTTCTAATGTCTCAGGGAGTAGGCCTGTTTCAATCTATCACTTTCAACATTTTTTTTTAAACATTAATAAACAACTAGGTGTAACTCATGCCATGAATTTTTGCTTTTGAAAATGGTGACAATAATGTACTCAGAACACAAGGTTTATGCTGTTTACTTGGTTATCTTTTTTAGTTTGTTATTTAATGACGCTGTATCAACTACGAGGTTACTTAGCGTCTATGAGATTGGTGATAGTGAGAGATATTTGGCGAGATGAGGCCGAGGATTCGCCATAGATTGCCTGGCATTCACCTTACAGTTGGGGAAAACCTCGGAAGAAACCTAACCAGGTAATCAGTCCAAGCGGGGATCGGACCCGCTTCCGAGCACAACTTCAGACTGGCAGGCAAGCGCCTTAACTGACTGAGCCACGCCAGTGGCTACTTGGTTATTTAAAGACTCTATATCAACTACTGGGTTATTTAGCGTCGAAATTGGTGTTCACACCTGTGGAGTAACGGCTAGCGTGTCTGGCCACGAAACCAGGTGGCCTGGGTTGGATTCCCGGTCGGAGCAAGTTACCTGGTTGAGGTTTTTTCCGGGGTTTTCCCTCAACCCAATATGAGCAAATGCTGGGTAACTTTCGGTGCTGGACCCCGGACTCATTTCACTGGCATTATCACCTTCATCTCATTCAGACACTAAATAACCTAAGATGTTGATAAAGCGTCGTAAAATAACCTAAAATAAAAAAAAAATGAAATTGGTGATAGATGATATTTGACGAAATGAGACCGAGAATTCGCAATAGACTACCTGACATTCGCCTTACAGTTGAAAACTTCAGAAAAACTCAACCAGGCAATCAGCCGAAACAGGAATCGAAACCACGACTGAGAGCAAGTATAGATCAGCAGACAAACTTGCTACCATCTAAGCTATGTCAGTGGCTTTGTTAATGTTTATTTGATAATATAACATTTACTGAAGATTTACCTTAGAATGTCCAATAAACAAACATGATAAAACATCATTGGTATGCAGTAGGACTAATAAGGTTGTGTATATTTTTCTATGCAATTAGTGATTCATTTTACACATTAAGTCACAACAACATTCTGATAATATATTAAATAATGTGTAGGCCTATAGATGTTAAGTATCAGAATGGACTCATCAATAACTTTTAGTTACTAATATAGCCTATACTTGTATGAGGAATTGTCGTTTAATTATTTTATCTTGCAAATTGTTTCAACCAAATGCTATGCTTCAATTTTAAGTAGCTGTTAGCTTCATATAGCGGAAAAATAAATTGGAATTGTACATTTTAGTTCCCACAAGACAACACAGACAAGCTCCATTGGATGACATGCTGCAGACAAAGACAGTGATGCTTCAGATTGAAGCATTCAGAATTAGGCTTTTGGGTTTTCCACTGTATCCTGAAGTTTCAGGTCACGATGGAAAATCCAAAAGTTTAATTCTGATTACATTCACCATGAAAGTCTAAGAGGGTTATTTGTCTTGATGTAAAATCTGAAACATGAGGACACATCAGAGTTTCAAGTTCTGATCCAAATTGTTAAAATCTGCTATTTAATAACATTGTATTAACTGTGCATATATCTAGTATCAATATAATTGGTAATAGTGATATATGTTTTGAGAAGAAGAGTTTGAGGAGTTATATTGAGATAGCCAGACATTTGCCTTACTACTGAAAAAAAAAAAAAAACCAGACAATTATTACCTCAAGCTTGATTTGAACCCATGCCCAAACACGATCTTAGAACACGAGTCTGCTTGCTGTCTCTAAACTGCATCATTGGCTATTTATTAGTTCAATTTTTTTATAAAAAGTCTTCATTTATTTAACACTTTAGTTGTAGAGTTTTAAATAATATTAATGAAAAATATTTTTTGAACGTATATTGAAACTTCTGCCAGTAACCTAAAGTTATTGACTAGTGCTTAATAAATTTATGTCAAGATCACACTCTTTAAAGTTCTTGTAGGAAAAGATTATTAAGAATATGTATAATCTGTTGGAAGTATTATTTTTTTTTTATTGTTTATTTTAGGGTTATTTATATTCACTTCAACTGCGAAGTCAGCATGAATGTCAACTGTCTGAAATGATACATTGTATTGCTGCCATCTTCCAGTTAGTCTGGTAATACACCATCTAGTGCACTGACCGGGGGTGGCCAGTCCTTAGGGGCCACTGGGGCCATGCCCCACTAATATTTCGTCCCCAGAAATTTTCTTTTCGCATTTAAAATCCGTAAATTTTGTTCAGGACAGTGTACTGGATTCATATTTCAGTAAATTTCGTCACATGACGTGATGTGTGTCAGTAAAACTTCAAAAGTTGTATGACACTAAATATTGTGAGTTTGAGGCATGCGTCAAAGTGCCCCACAACTTGAATCACTTGAGTGCTAAACTGCCATGGTGCACAGCATACAATGTCATGTTCACGGAGATTCACGAAGTGTTATGAAGTTACCAATATGAGTATATGCTTCACTTGGGGCCTGCCTGGCGGATGGAAGCAAGTACCAACTGTTTCAGCAACACTATGGAACTTTCAGTCCCGAGTTGTATCCTCCATTAAGGAAAATAAAGCATAGCTATTGAAATACTTCGAAAGGATTGAAGAGGGAGATGACTCAAATGAAAAGGATGATACAATAATGAGCGAAGCTTTTGGCCTAAAAAACTTTTAAAATAATCTTGAATTTTTGTTTTTTCTAAATTTCTTTTGTGACTTGATGAAACATGTCGATATATTATACAATATAATACAGATGCAAACTGCAAATAAATTGAGCATATCTGACGTATTACAACATTTTGAGTCAGCTGTAATGGAAATAAGAGAGAACACTAACAGATATGAAATAAATGTCAATAATGAAGAAGAATGTTCGTTTCCTCCAAGAAAAAGGCTGAAACTCAGTAGGCAAATAAACCTGTCGGCAGATGCCAAAGAAGTATGCGATATCATTATCAACCAATTCCGTTGGCGTTTCCTGCACTGCAGTCACATATATTCGGCAGCTTTAATATACTTGATCTAAATAAATTTGCATCATACAGAGATAAGTTCTCCACCGACCTGATTAATATTTTCGTAAAAAATTACAGGCCTTTAATTTCGAAAGAAAATTTATTAATGAACTATCTGTGATCTATCGAAATCATACATTTGAAGATTCATTCTCTGAAGTGGGCAAAGCCCTTCGAATCACACTAAGAACACTTGTTTCAACAGCTGAGTCAGAATGGAGTTTCAGCACATTAAACAGGATAAAACATTTCTCAAAAACACCACGGGTCAAGATAGGCTGAATTCGTTGGCTTTCTGTTCTATACATAAGGAGCATCTCCATCAAATTCCGAACTTCAAGAATAGGGTCATCAAAAAGTTTGCCAGCCAGAAGGACAGACGAGCACATCTTCTTTATAAATAATTCTGCAAATTGGTGAGTTTAATGTTGAATTTGCATTATTATGTAGTTGGTAGTTTTAGTTGTATTGTGTTGAACTAATTTTTAAGCAGAAACAATTAACTAAAATAAAAATAACGTGTACCGCAAAATTTGTGAAATATTTGGCCCCACCAACAAAAATGATCACAAGTCGCCACTGGCAGTGACAGTCAACTATGCCAATAGTGGGTGCGGGCAGAGCAAGTGGGCATTATGTCATCCTCGGCAGTATGCAACTGTTATCTCTCGTTCAGTAGTAGCTCTTAGTGGTAGTTAGCTGCAATGCCGAACTTGAGTGGTATCTGTACATGTCAACAGTCGTCTCCTTCTGTCTTTATTTATGTTTGGGAAGGTCTGTTTTTATTTTTAGATGAAGAAGGCTGAGAAATAGGTTTCAATCTGAAGAAAAATCAAACCATTTCTCTAGGTACACTATAGCAGTTTCAAAAATTTTGCAAACTTTTCCTCAAGCCTAACTTTTACATTTACTTATACTCATTCTTCAGGAAATGCTTTTGCAATAAAAGAATCAAAGAATTTATCTTCTAGTCTACTTTTCAACTGTTTACGTAACTTATCCATTGTAAAGTAAAGTTCAACAGCTGTGGCACAACAGTCCCAATGGTACTTTTTAAATTTCCATCCACCTCTGTTGTTTTAAAGTCTAGCAGCGATTTTCTCCTTACTACTTTTTTTCTAGAGAGACAGCATTTTAGCGTGTAGGCTCTCACGGCCAGTGTCTGTGATGAAGGTTTTCAGAGCTGAGATGACGCGGTCTACCAGTAAGTTAGACCACAGCATCTCAGCCCGGAAAGCCTTCATCACAGGGACTGCATTTTCTTTGTGATGCACAATTATTTAGACTCAGCTTGAAAAATACAAATCAAAAACTAAAACAAAAGTGTTTGAAACAGTAGCTGGTTGTTGATTGAACTGTAAAAGCAAGCATAAGCCCACGCAAACCCAGTTAATAAGTAACTGATATAAGAGGAGACTTCAGCTTGATGCCTTGATAGCAGCCCACCACACAAAACTGCTTCGCAAGCAGCCTGGCCCGGCCCACACTGTGACGTCATGGGCATGTTTCGTGCGTGACTTTGAACTGGTCCAGTGTGAAAGCAGCCCATGGGCTGGGCAGTTGTGCAGGCCCCTGCAACCATAGAATTGACCATAATTTTGTGGTGGCAACACAAAGAACTGTACAAAGGTTGCAGTAGTTTCTTACTTTCATAATATATATACATTGTGTGCTAAGTCATCCCAATGAAGGGGTAATTTTGTACACGTACTTATTGAGAAAACTGAGAGTTAAATGTAAAAAAAAACATTGTTATTTTTTCAGTCGTATGTTATGGCAGTGTGTTAGTCTGAGTATAACCCTATACTTGCTTATATGGCTTTTAGAGAACCCAGAGGTTCATTCCACCCTCACATAAGCCCACCATCAGTCCCTATCTTGAGTAGGATTAATCCAGTCCCTAACATCATATCCCACCTCCCTCAAATCCATTTTAATATTATCCTCCCATCTACATCTCGGCCTCCCCAAAGGTTATCCCTCCAGTCTCCCGACTAATACTATATGCAATTCTGGATTCCCCCATATGTGCTACATGCCCTGCCCATCTCAGACATCTGGATTTAATGTTCCTGATTATGTCAGATGAAGAATACAATGCGTGCAGTTCTGCGTTTTGTAACTTTCTTCATTCTCCCGTCACTTCATCCCAATTAGCTCCAAATATTTTCCTAAACATCTTATTCTCAAACACCCTTAATCTCTGTTCCTCTCTCAAAGTGAGAGTCCAAGTTTCACAACCATACAGAACTGGTAATATAACTGTTTTATTAAATTCTAACTTTCCGATTTTTTGACAGCAGACTAGATGAAAAATGCTTCTCAACTGAATAATAACAGGCATTTTCCATATTTATTCTTTGCTTAATTTCCTCCCGACGTCATTTATATTTGTTACTGTTCCTCCAAGATAATTTAATTTTTCCACCTCTTCAAAGGATAAATTTCCAATTTTTATATTTCTATTTCGTACAATGTTCTGGTCACGAGACATAATCATATACTTTGTCTTTTCGAGATTTACTTCCAAACCTATCTCTTTAATTGCTTCAAGTAAAATTCCCGTGTTTTCTCTAATAATTTGTGGATTTTCTCCTAACATATTCACATCATCTGCACAGACAAGCAGCTGATGTAATCCATTCAATTCCAAAACCTCTCATCCTGAATTTTCCTAATGGCATATTCTAGATCAAAGTTAAAAAGTAAAGGTGATGGTGATAGTGCATCTCTTTGCTTTAGCCTGCAGTGAATTGGAAAAGCATCTGACAGAAACTGGCCTATACAGATTCTGCTGTACGTTTCACTGAGACACATTTTAATTAATCGAACTAGTTTCTTGGGAATACAAAATTCAACAAGTATATTATTTAAAACTTCCCCTTTAACTGAGTCATATGCCTTTTTGAAATCTATGAATAACTTATGTACTGTACCCCTATACTCCCATTTTTTCTCCAATATCTGTCGAATGCAAAAAATCTTACCAATAGTCTATCTTTTACGCCTAAAACCACACTGATGATCCCCAATAATTTCATCTACATATGGAGTTAATCTTCTCAAAACAATATTGGACAACATTTTGTACGATGTCAACAAAAGTGATAATCTTCGAAAGTTATTACAGTTAGTCTTTCCCCCCTTCTTAAAAATAAGTACAATTATGGACTCCTTCCATTGTTCTGGTACTATTTTCTTTTCCCAAATAGCAAGTACAAGCTTATAAATTTCGCTAGATAATGCGCTTCCACCCTCTTGTATTAATTCTGCTGGAATTTGATTGATACCTGGAGATACCTTCAGCTTTTCTATCGGAATTTCGACTTCAGGAAGTGTGGGTTCGGATATGACTGGCTCAGCAGTTTGTATATATTTGAATTTCGTCCAGATTTTTTTTATTTGGTTATTTAACGACGCTGTATCAACTACTAGGTTATTTAGCGTCAGTGAGAATGGTGGTAGTAAGATGAGGCCAAAGATTCGCCATAGATTACCTGGCATTCATCTTACAGTTGGGAAAAACCTTGGAAAAAACCCAACCAGGTAATCAGTCCAAGTGGGGATCGAACTTGCGCCAGAGCCCAAATTTCAGACTGGCAGGCACCTTAACCGACTGAGCCATGCCGGTGGGTCGATCATTCCTATTTGGCCTATGTACATTTAGTAGTTGCCCAAAATAGTTTTTCCATCTGTTCAGGATTGAATGAGAGTCTGCAAGGTAGTTACCATTCTCGGCCTTGATCACATGTACCCTTGCATCAGCCTCAGTAGCGCAATTGGTATAGCGCTGGCCTTCTGTGCTCGAGGTTGCAGCTTTGATCCTGGCCCAGGTCGATGGTATTTAAGTGTGCTTAAATGCGACAGGCTCATGTCAGTAGATTTACTGGCATGTATAAAAGAACTGCGGGACAAAATTCCAGAACACCAGTGGTGCTGATATAACCTCGGCAGTTGCGAGCGTCTTTAAATAAACCATAATATTATTATTATTATTTTACCCTTGCCTGATATTCGTTCTTAAATTCCTTTATGCCCTTATATAAATCTCTAATGTCTTTATTCTTACTATTTGTTTCTACCTCATTCAGTTTTTCCTTCAAGTAATCTCTCTTTTTATTCCTAAGTGTACGATTTGCTTCCAGTCTTTCATTGAAATAATTATCTCCATTTGTCTGGACTGGATCCTGTAAGAATTTCAATTTTGCCTGTTTCTTTCTTTCTACTAGCATGGAACAATCTTCAACAAATCACAGTTTCTTTTTCTTAATTTCATAATAACGTATGCTCTGCTCAGCTGTAATTTTGATATTGTCTTTTATATTTTCTCACACGCTATCAACATCTAATTCTTCCTTAACTTCTTCGGAACTTCCTAAAGTGGCAAACATATTTGAAATTTCGACCAGAAAATGTTGCTTAGTTTCCTCATCTTTTAATTTCGGAATATTGAATCCCCTAATATTAACTTGTTGCTTTACTCGCTTGGCTATTGATAGTCTTTCCCTTAATTCTCCAATTACCAAATAATGGTAAGAATTACAGTCTGCCCCCTGAAGTTTCGAATGTCTATTATACTAGTATGTCTTCGTTTATCTATCAAGAAGTGATCTATTTGGTTGTGTGTTAATCCATCTGGAGAAGTCCAAGTATATTTATGTATATCCTTATGTGGGAATGTTGTATTTTTGATAATTAAATTTTTTGATATGACAAAGTTTACTAACCTAACTCCAATATCATTACTAGTTACATGTAGGTTCTCTTTTCCAATAATTGGTTTAAAAATATCCTGCTGTTCTACTTTAGTATTGAAATCCCCCAATAAAATTTTCATGTGATATCTAGATAACTGATCAAAAGTGTGTTCCAATTCCTCATAGAAGCTATCCTTTATATAGTCGTTTTTCTCTTCTGTAAGGGCGTGAGCACTTATAACTACGATGTCGCACCATCTACCCAGAAGTAGTAATTACGATAACCTCTCACTGATAAATTCGACCTTTTTTACTGATGATTTTATTCTTTTATGAATGAAGAATCCTGTTCCTAATTGGTGATTATTGTTTCCTTCCCCGTAATACAAGTCTGTAACCTCCTGTACTCCCACAAAGTCTATTCTATATCTAGCTAGTTCTTTTGCTACTAATGTTACCTCTCCTATTCTATATAGACTTGTGACATTCCAAATACCAAATCTCATAACCTTATTCCTTTGCTGTTGTCATGCCAGAGAATCAGTCCCATTCTGAGGCTTATTTTGGGGTTTCGTAACAAGCTGTTTTATGGTGATAAGTTGTTACTTGTTAGCCCTTCACCCAACCCCCAAGCTGGAGGACCACCCCTTATCGGTAGTCGGCAACTGCTTATTCAATATATTCGCAGCTACCCTCCATGTCTGGAGGCAATCTCCTCTATCCACAATGTGAGGACACGCCATGCTGTGGTAGATTGTACCTGTATGAAACATATAAATTATATTGAAGTGAAAACATTATAAAAAGTTGAAAAAGTGCAAAGTTACCCCAGTTGACCAAAGAAATAATACCCTATGAGAGTATTTCTAATCTTAATATGCACCATAGCTCCCTTTAATAGAAGACCTTGAAAAGAGGCAAAGGATAATAAGATTAGCTACCGGTACTGTACTTACAATCAGCTGTTACAATAGTTGCAATACATTCCGATTTTTCTTTACCATTATTTAGAACATTTGCCAATTTCTCTTTAAATGTGGTTTATTACAACTTACAACAGGCCTGTTTAAAAAATTTACAGTGCAAATTGTACGCGTAAAATTAAACCTCATATCAATGCTAATATGAACCTAAACTACAATGCTTCATTTTTAATTTAATATTTAGATGCTGGACAGATGCATTGTTCCAGGTTATAAAAACATTAGTATTTGCTCTGTCAGTTTTTTGAGATTCAAAGTCTGGTACGTCCTATTTCATACTTCTTGTATTGAAATGGTGGTCAATAGTCAATATAAAAATACGCATAACTTTAGCATATTTATAAAGAACAATTTATCCTTACAGTTTGAAAACACAGCAGATGAGAGCCTAGTTTTTTGCAACAGTTTCTTACTTGGCTTAAACACTGGAAGTCTTTCAATAAAAGGGTGTCACTCACTTCCGATGCTTATTCCATTGTACATAATACATAATGGAAGAAATTATTACTTAACCTTCCATCAGTTGCTACACTGTAATGATACGAATCGGTCGCAATGTATCATATTGATACATTTCATTTTGGCCTAAAATAATGGCTATAGAATTTGTGGCATCTATTGACATTTATTTTTGTTATACACGTTAATATGTTTATTTTCACTTGGTAATAAATATATTTATTAATTTATGTACTGTTATAATTTTTTTCATATCTGAAAAGTTCACGTCAAAATACATGTACAGGAATAATAGCATCGGTTGCAATGTATCAAAATGATACATGGAATCTGAGAAAGTGTGTTGTATACATATTTTACTAATTGCAATGTTCTTTTTATCAGTTTATTATTTATTGTTTATTTTCAAAATATCAAGTAATTATAACTGTTGCACAATAAAATGTTCATCACATAACTTTCATTACTGGTACCAGTTTTATTCTAAAACTTGAGACAAATATTCAGAAATATTAAAAAGAAAACAAACTACTAAATAAAAAATAAACACAAGAGTAAAGTGTAGTCTACTCAGAGAAACATGAAATATGTCAGTATTATACTGTCCATTACATTATCAGTCATCACTCAAACAATCTTCTTTTTCTTGAAGTCGAGGATAACATTCTGTACAGACTGCGGCTGTATAATCGCCACAGGTACATCGTTTACAATTCTTGCAAATGGTCTTAGTTAGCCTTGTCTTCCGAGACATGTGACACAGGATGCAGAGTCGCCATTTTGCAGATGGAGTGGAATTTTTTTCTCTCATAGCTGGTCCGGCTTCCTCAGTAAGTTATTGTTCACAATAGGTTCTTCATCAATTCCACTCACCTCAGAATCAGAATTACCCATCCTTTCTTCTCCTGGCTCATCATCCACAGCTGAGGAGTAACGGTTAGCGCATCTGGCCGCAAAACCAAGTGGCCCGGGTTCGATTCCTGGTCGAGGCAAGTTACCTGGTTGAGGTTTTATCCGGGGTTTTCCCTCAACTCAATATGAGCAAATGCTGGGTAACTTTCGGTGCTGGACTCCGGACTCATTTCACTGGCATTATCAAGTTCATCTCATTCAGATGCTAAATAACCTAAGCCGTTGATAAAGCATCGTAAAACAACCTACCTACTAATCCGTATCTGTGTCATTTTCATCTTGAAAATTTTCTTAGTGCGGGATTTTCATCCTCTGCATTGTTATCATAGATTAAATTTTGAAAAACTTTTAAATTGCCTGGATCTTCTAGATTATACACTTGCTTGTGGTTCAGTTACACTGTATGTCGCAATGTATCAATCTGATACAAGATGCGTGCAATCTCACACAGCCTAACGGCTAAAACAGTTGAGCGACATTGGCTTGTAGGAAGTATGAAGATAGGAAGATATTGTAATGGGAAAGCTGCAACAATGAAAATTAAAAAATTGGCACTATAAAAATGGATGCTTGTATCAATCTGATACACATGCAACTGACGGAAGGCTAATTCACTAACTGATGTGAATATGCAGTACCAGTATGTACTTACTGGCAAGTTCCAGACAGATAATCTTAATTCACATTTTGGCTGTCAGTGGTAAACTATAATATAAGTGTTAGACAAGTATTTGAGACCTAACAAAAATTACCTGTGAAACATATCATAGGATTATAATCTGCTAGATATGGGAGTATTAAAATTTTGCGTTGATATTAGTGACATTACATTTGATATAGCCTACAGATTGATAATAATTACACCAAAGAAAATTCTTATGGTATGTATGGTATATTCTCTAGTATTCTAACGAAAGTTTAGGTCTAGATACTTAGAATGTACCACATTTGATACATTAGGATTATACTAGTTAATAATGTGGTTATATCTCATTCAAAATCAGCAAGAAAGTTAAGGATTGTACATGTCTGGTGATAAATACCAGTATCAAGACATATGATTAGTGTTATGCAGCTGTTGGTTTCCGAAAAATATGAGAGTTTGTTTCTGTCCTTGCATGATGAATATTTACATATTATATTGGGTGATATGAATAAAGTTAAGTATGTTCTTATGCTTGCTATTTTGTTTTTTAAGCATTAAGTCCATTTCCTAATATAAATCCGAAGTATACAGGTTGAATCAAAAATACTGTGACAAACCTTGGGTACGAGTTCTTCACACCAAAACTAGAAAGAAATATATAAACATATGCCTCGTTTATGAGTTATGATTGAAAGATGACATTTCGAAGTACATTCCAATAATGTGGGTAGGTTACAATTATGTACTTTCCAGACAGTCGAGTGATTTTATTATTGATACAAGTCAACCTGTTGTGTACATTGTACACAGATGGCCACCAGATGTTGCCAAGGTAATATGTTCGTGTTACATTTTTTTTACATTAGTGGTTAGTCTGTTGTGTCTGTCTGACTTGTACTGCGGTTCAGTTACATTTGAGCGCCTTACCATGGCAGGATCGCATTTCGTTAGTAGGCAGATATGATTTTCATGAATGGTAATGGACACAGGGTTGCACAGCTGTATCAGGTGCCATTCCCAGACTGAAGGCAGCTGAATCATAAAATCTTTTCTGCAGTTTATTGTCGAGTTCCTGAGACAGAATCCGTAGCACCGCAAGCCTTGGAAGACTGAGAGTTGCTCATACATCTTACCTGGAAGAATGCATTCCACAGGATGTTGCTGAAGAACCAGGTATCAGCATGTGGTACATCTCAAATGTCCGCATGGATTATACTCCATGAACAGTTTCTGTATCTGTATCATCTGCAATATGTACAGGGTCTTGTGTCTGCTGATTACCCAACCAAGGAAAACTTTTGTCGATGGTTTATTGTGCAAACTCCAATCCATTGTTCATCTCTTCAGTCTTGTTTACAGATGAGGCAACATTTGGTGGAGATGGTATCAGAGATTTCCACAAAACACATGTGTAAACTGACACAAATTCTTACAGTTCAATTTAGGCTCGACACCAGTAGCAATTCAAGATCAGTGTGTGGGCTGGTAAAGTAGGTGACTGTCTGGTAGGTCCATATGTTCTGCCACAACATCTTAGAGGTGATGTCTACAGGACTTAATTATGAACATTCTTCCAGACCTTCTAAGGATGTGCCCCTGGCAACATGAGCAAACATGTGGTTTATGCATGATAGAGCTCCAGCACATTTTAGTCGCATTGTTCGAGCTGCATTCGCTAATAATGGATCGGTAGGGGAGGACCAGTTCCATGACCTGCACATTAGCCAAACCTGAATACATTGGATTTTTATCTGTGGGGACAATTGAAAGCCCTAGGGTATGCAACTGACATTCCCAATGAAGAGACACTTTATTAACATGTTGTACAAGCCTGCGACACCATTCAACACCGTAATGGGTCTTTGAAAGGGTGAGATAGGCCATGGTTCGACGTGTCCATGCATGTGTAGAAGCAGGCGGAGCACATTTTGAACATTTCCTATGAGTTGACAGTGTTTCATTGTATGTAAATGTAATCCATGTGAAACATTGTACTTTTTCTTTTGAATAACTAATAAACCAGGCACTTCCGGACATGTTTTTATGACATTTTTTGTTCTTTTGGTGTAAGGAACCTGCCACCAAAGTTTGTCCCAGTATTTTTATTCACTGTGTATATTCCCGTGAGAGTTTACTTTCAAAGTGGGGCCCTACTGAACACTAAACTTTCTCATTACGATTCATAAAAATAAAGTGAAGTTTATACTTTTTTAGTATACCAGTAGTTTATTCTCAGGTTTCTCTGAGTCTGATAAGGAGTAGACTTAACTTGTATATCGTAAGATTTATATGAAAATTAGTTCGATGTGGCAGAATTGTTTCATGCTGTAACTCCGAGAGTAAGGAAATTATGTATGCCTACAGTTAGAAGAACGCTAAGTATGAAGTTTGTAAAAGGCTATACAGATTCGAACAGGATGATTATAATTTGGCTTTTTAATTTACTTTTTTGGAGCCTAATGAGGAAACAAAAGAAGGTTCCCTGTCAAACAAACAGAAAATGAACGTATTCCTTTGTTATCTGGCTGACCTACGATTTCAGTTTGAAATAGCAGAGGATAAGGTGTTCACCAGATTTCGTTTATTTTTCTTTACCTGCTGACCATAGAAGTTGTGTTCACAAAGGATGATATTGAAAGAGAAAATACAAAATTCGTTTTTCTTTTGAGAACTCCCTGTGGACACTTTCCTAAAGGTGGCACCTTTGAATTTCACTACACACTTCTAGATTGTTTGTGATCATATTGCAATCTGAGCCACCGGCATAGCTCAGTCGGCTAAGGTGCTTTGCCTGCCGATCCGGAGTCGTGCTTGGGCACGGGTTCAATTCCCGCTTGGGCTGATTACCTGATTGGTTTTTTCCTAGGTTTTCCTCAAACATAAGGCAAATGTCAGGTATGGCGAATCCTCTGCCTCATCTCCCAAATACCATCTCGCTATCACCAATTTCATCGACGCTAAATAACCTCGTAGTTGATACAGAGTCGTTAAATAACCAAGTAAAAAAGAAATATACGTATTGCGATCTGGTAGTCTAGAAAAAAGAGTGAAATGAAATGATCAACTTCAGTTCACAACACAGTTCCGAAGTGTTTAGTAAGAGTTTATGATTTTTATAACTTTGAAGTTATCTTCTTTTTTCGTATCCCATGATCATGAGACCAAGTCCATGAGGACCTTCCACGGACCAACAGGCAAGTAGCGTCTGTCTGATCCCAGGAAAGGGCAAAGGGGCGACCACATCAGAAACAGTCATGCCGCAGTCTACTATATACAGTCACGAAGCTTGAGTTTTGAGGGTGCTAGAAACAATAGATCGTGACGGTTCTATTTTGCATTGCCTGTAATGAGGCGATATTAGCGATCCTAGTGGTGAGCAACTATCTAATGTTTGCATATTTACTACGTATTGACCTTCGCGACTGTATATACTAGACTGTGGTCACACTGTCACAGTGTGTGTCTCCAGGATTTTATCCAACGATAGGTGCAATATCACCCATCCATGAGGAATGCAGAATATGAAGTTATTATAAAAAATAAAAGTTGAACAGGTAATTATGTCATACGCAGAAAGATCTTTGTATAGCAAATATGACGAACTTTGTTTTATTCCGACAAAACTTGAAAATAAAAACTAATTATGCAAAATGTAAATTTTGTGGTTTGATAACTAAAAATATAGCAATAGAAAAGTACGGTGTACCAGTATTAATATTAATTTAATTTCATGAAAATAATTTATTACACTGGGCATAAATTACGTGTAATTTATGTAAAATATGTATCATGTAATTTGCGCGACCAACTCCGTATGTATGTATACCGGTATATGTATGTGTTTACTGTTTATTACGTGATGACTGTATGAATATATACACACACACCAGTATTTATTTCGATTTATTCATGTTAGAGGAATAATTATTGAGCAATAAAATAGGGCTCACATCTTCTAAAAGAAAATAAGCAAAATCATAGACAGAACAAACTACCGGTACTGACATATTGTGTGTCAGTTTTCATCGCTTACGAGTTCCTGGTACTTGTCCTCGACGTCTCACTAGTCTGCCTCATGTACTTCACATGACCGCTACAAGGCCACGGTCATTACAGTAGTTTGGAAGACAAACCGAAGGAGGTGTGAGTTGAAAATACTTGAAAATGGGAGGCAAACTTTCTTCATTGGATCCTATGCAAGTTGAAGTTCCAGAATTAAAAACACTTTTGGATCGTGATCCTTACTTGAGACCATACGAGAGAGAGATTCGAAGACGGTGAGTTTATAACCTTGTATATTTGTTTTGTACGAGAAAAAATTATTCTCTATGGTAAGAGATTCTCGGGCGCTATGTTTAAGTTCGAAAAAGACGCTTAGAAATTTTGATTGATTTAAAATATCTTTTGAGAATATTATTTAGGTTATGTTATCCTTGAATGTTTACCAGTTTTTCTTACAAGTATTGTAATGCCAAAGTTACTTGGCCAAGATACATAGGTTAAGAATTTTATCGTCTGAACTGATATCGGGAAACAGGAAGCATTGAAGAGTAGGGAATATAGTCGGTTATCAAATGTAATATCCCGTTATTACCTTTGTATGTTTATAGGGCTCCAGTAGGAGATAAAAAAAATCATATCCAACTTTGTTTCATCTGTAATGAAAAGAGTTTACAAACCACATATGGAATTTCGTGGAACTTCGATATCTCCTCACACTACACACGGAGAGAAAACGTACTTAAACCACTACTTTTTCACAACTCTCGGCCTCACGTCATTTAACTACCCCCAACTAACCCACTAATATTATTGCGATGTACCGAAGTACCGGTACATATGATATTTCTATGCAGGAATTCTGCGTTATATGATGAAGGACCGGTGGAGCGGAGAAAAATTCTCTCTGGCACTGGGATTTGAACCCGGGTTTTCAGCTCTACATGCTGACGCTCTATCCACTAAGCCACACCAGATTCCAATTCCGATGCCGGATTGAATCCTCTCAGTTTAAGCTTAACCCGGGTTCGAATCCCGGTGCCAGAGAGAATTTTTCTCCGCTCCACTGATCCTTCATCATAACCCACTAACATTGTCACATACCTCAGCCTCATGTCACTTAGCTATTTCCTCGTTTAACCCATCTATGGTGACAGACAAGAATTATTTCTCAGAAATGTTTCGTAGGACTAAATTAAACTCGCATCTTTAAACTTATAACCTTAGCCTAGTCAAGTGGTAAGTTTCCCAGCCAGAATACAAGCTGGAAATAGTACAGCTATTGATAATATTTTAATAGATAAAAGTAAATTGAATTCCTACTCAATAGGAATTTCAATCAGTAGCCTGTCTGAAAATGATGCTCAGAACCAAAGTGTCAACAATGTCTCTAAAAAATTTCAAGCCACTAATTTAAAAACTGAAGAACAAAAAAGCATAATAAATGCTGGTTATCAGTTACTTAAAATCGTGCCTACATAATGAAAAAATCTTGGAGTAGCTTTCGGTCTGCTTTAGAGGGTTGGCTATGTGAGGCAAGGAGTGTATGCCATTTGCAATTCCCCGAATGTGGAGAGAGCCAACAAACTATCACTACAACTGTTACTTTGTATAATAGACATTACATATTGTAAGAGTACCCAGAAGAGTCTTATGGTCCACCGCTGTGGAGTAACGGTTAGTATACCTGACTGTGAAATGAGCAGGCTTGGGTTCAAATTCTGATTGGGACAAGTTACCTGGTTGAGGTTCATTCCGGGGTTTTCCTTAACCCAATAAGAGCAAATGCTGGATAACTTTTGCATTGGACCCTGGACTCATTTTGCTGTCATCACCTTCATCTAATTCAGACGCCATATAACCATAGCAGTTAAAAAAATGACATAAAATAACCATAAAAAGTCGTGGTGGAAGACATTCTGTCTAGGACTCGCGTTATGAATGCACTCTGGTTCGAGTTCTCATGGGGGAAGACATTTTTCTCATGGAATTTTGGCTGATGTGTGGGACTGATGCCCACCATGCATCGTGATACACTTGGTGAGCTACGGTAGGTACAGCTCATGCATTTTGTCAAGACACGATATGCAGTATGGGAATAACGTTTCTGTGGAGGAGGTAGGAGTAGAAGGGAAGGTCGGGCATATGTCTACCCAGTTCAAGACAAAGACTAACCCATTCCCCTATAATTCGTAAGTAGACTCATCTGCAGTTCTGTAGGAAGAGTGGGGGAGTGTCTTGACAAAATGCATGAGCTGTAGCGAAATCTGATTATGAAAGCCAGTTATAAAGGCAGAGGGGATCATCGTGCTAACCACAAGATACCTCCATTCTGGTTGGATGATCGTCCTCCTCGGCTTCAGCATATGACCATGAGGCCAGCAGCCGGCTGGTCAGCCTGGGCCCATTATTATTATTATTATTATTATTATTATTATTATTATTATTATTATTATTATTACTACTACCAAGAACAGAAAAAATGTTCCATATCCTATCATACCGTCTTTCACTGCTCTAGTAAAGAAAGGAGTCTCAAAGCTGTCTTACTGCTCAATGAGAACAAGTTTCCTTCTATTCCAGTAGCTCATCCTGTTCATCTCAAAGAAAATTATGGAAGTGTTAAGTTTCTCTCGGAAAAATTCAACTGTAGGTTCTATAAGTGTGACATTTGTGATGATTTTAAGTTGTTGGAACTTCTTCTGGGGCTTCAACGTGGCTACACAAAGTATCCATTCTTTCACTCTGGAATAGCATGACTGAAAAATTACCAACAAGGAAAAAAATAGGTTCCAGACGCACACAATGTAATTAATGACCCTCCTTGTGTTCAGAAAGATTATTTTGTTACCCCACTCTATATAAAACTTGGACTCTCAAACAGTTTTTCAGAGGTTTGGTTAGTAACTCTAAAGCTCTACATCCCACCAGACAAATGTTCCTCCAGCTATCTCGAGCAAAATTAAAAGATAGACTTTTTACTGGACCTCAGATTCGAGTGATGCTACGTGGTGGGGGTGAGGCTTTTGAGTTTTTCTATATTCTTTAAATTTCTTAGTATTCTATTACATTTCTGTGATGTCCCTTTATCTTTCCATTTTATAATGGTATGATTTGAAAAATAAGTAAATTAACAGTATGGTAACAAATAAAATTATATGCTCACTTACTCAGTCTTAGTTGCAAACGTCTTTGTTTCCAAGAAACATTTACTAACAACATCGCCATACTTTTTTTATTTTTATTTTATTTTAGTTGGTTATTTAATGATGCTGTACCAACTACTAGGTTATTTAGCGTTGATGAGCTCGGTGATAACGAGATTATATTTGGCGAGATGAGGCCGAGGATTCGCCATAGATTACCTTGTATTCACATTACAGTTGGGGAAAACCTCGGAAAAAGCCCAACCAGGTAATCAGCCCAAGCAGGGATCGAACCTGCGCCCAAACACAACATCAGACTGGCAGGCAGGCTTTGCCATATTTGTGATGGTGATTTTAAGTAGTCCATTTTCTGTCTGAACTAGGCAGAATAGTAGTAAATATCTCTAGGGTCACTGAAGTTTTCAGCCATGTCTTGATTCTTCTCATAGCAGAAAACTCATTTCACAAGCTGCTGAACTGATAATAATAGTAGTAGCTACCCTTAGAAGTTTATGCAACTTTTTTCTTTACTACTTCGTTCAGATGAATGAAGCTAGTGCATTTAAATTCAACTTCTTTGTTTCTAATACAGGTTTTGACATTTGACATTTTTGCTTTGAGAAGAGTTTCATCTACTTTCAGATACACAGCATAGTTCCTAACAAATGGATTTGCCTTCTCAAAATCTAAGTTAAAAACAGCATCAGCAGCATTTGCCAGGAACAAGGTTCTTCACTGAACCTGCACCTTAAAATACCAGTCAAAATATCTAGAATTTCTAATAGTCCACAAATGGATTTGCCTTCTCAAAATCTAAGTTAAAAACACCATCAGCAGCATTTGCTAGGGACAAGGTTTCTTCACTGAACCTGTACCTTAAAATACCTGTCAAAATATATAGGGTGGTATTCATAGACATTTCGCAGCACGTGCTACGAGCGTACTAAGCTAGCCCCAGCTATCCACTGGTTACTAGTACAGAATTCAAATCATATCCTATCGCTAACACTGGTTTATGAATACGAAAAACGCTGATAATCCACCGAAAGCCCGCGCTAAAAATGTCTATGAATATGGCCCCTAGAATTTCTAATAGTCCTGGTCATTGTGACTAGGCATACTTTGACTCTCCTCAGGCTTTCAACAGTTGAGAGTGCAAGACTGTCCCTCAGCATTACATTATTTGGGTGTTTTCTTTTCTTGGATGCTTTTGCATTTTCTAAGCAGATGCTGCGTTTAATTGAAAACTTTTCAACATTCCCCCATATTTAAAAATTCATGATCAGACTTTTTCTCTTCTAATATTTCTATAGTAGGCCTACCTCCTACCAATTCTCTAGGACCTCCAAGTGTGGCCTCGGCATTTTACATATATTTGCTTGTAATTTCATAGAAGTGGTGTAGGTCTACTGGGTACAAAGGCAAATCACGAAGTACAGCTTAATGACATCATGCTTAAGATGCTATGATCTGTGCTAAAGAATACAAAAAAAAAAAAAGCCACTTTAAATTATTTTTCAAAAAACATAATTAAGGCATAGCCTATATAGACATAGACCAATGTAAAGTATACGAATTTTGGTAATTGGGTAGGAGATACCCAACTTTTATGTAGTATATCATTTTTCCGCTAACTTCAGCTCACTGGAAGTACTACTTGCAATTTTTGTGTATTTAATTGGTTTTAATGCTGTTTTTTTATTTTTTACCAGTGGGGCTTTGGGTATAAGTGGGGAGGTGTGTGGGGTATAGCCCCCCAACAAACACAAATTTACATTTCAAATTAGGTTGAGATATGGTTAATATTTTACTTTATTAGGCAGAATATAACACTGAAGTTGGATCGAATCTCGGCTAAGCCAAAGGTAATTATATGAATTGTAAATACAGTAGAACCTCGATTATCAGTCACCCTATTAACTGATTGGCAGATTATCCGACTGTCTATTTCTCGATCTTTTTTTTTCTTCAGAAATAAATAACTTATTTGAAGTACTGTTTTGTACATCATATTAGTAGGTTCTACATATTTTTTTTTTGCTAGAGAGTGTTAGTACAAGCCTTTATCGTTACACAGCATTGTCTGCTGTTTGAATTGCCGTTCTGTAATATAACTTGTATAACATATAAAATGTCTTCCACGGGTGTTAACAGAAAATGTGTTGTGCTATGTATCGAAAAGATGGAAATAATTGGTTTGAGAAAGAGATACTCTGACTCATCTCGCATCAGAATACGAGATTGGAGTTACAACTGCGCGATTTAATAAAAAAAAACAAGGACAATGTGTAAAAAAATATGTAAATCTACAACATGAGACCTCCTTTATTCCTATCTTTCCTGAGACAGTCATTACAAATGGCTTCCTTGCCCCTTAAAAACCCGTCGTTGACAACCAGACTTAAATTAGTAAACTTGTGATTCACTACTGAGCGAGTTAAATACAAGACCATGGAGGAAATTACAACTTTTTCATGGTACGGATTATCCGATTTTTTCGATCAACCGTTCAGTCCATCCCCTTCATTACCACGGATAATAGAGGTTCTACTGTAGGCCTAATTGAAATACATAACAGTTACCCTCAGGAGAAACTAGCACACAAGAAGCTTAGATGATTTTATTCAATTTGTATTGTAATTTTGGTCCATGGGAAAATACTCGTCTTTTATGAATATACTGCCATGGCTCACTGAAATATAGTACTTTAAACAGATCTATTAAACTTAATCTAAAAAAAAAATCCCCTACCTATATTCGATGATATTCACTTTGAAAATCACCTGAACTTCCCATGCGCTAGTTTCACTTATCCTTATCTAGGGTGACCAGATTCACATCGATAAAAAAGAGGACTCAAAGCTTCAAAGAGGAAGACATTGTTCGAAAAAAAGAGGACAGAAAATATGTACTTAGATTTAGACTTAGGCCTATATTTTACTTTAAATTACGTCAATATCTATTTCATTACAAAATATTTACAGTACAGATTTAGGCTTATATCATACTTTAAAGGATGTTAATATCTATTTTATTACAAAATAATTATGATAATAATAATAATAATAATAATAATATGATGATGATGATGATGATTATTATTTTACAAGTAGTTACACTATGACAGTCAAGGGAACTATAATATTAAAGAGGACAGAAAATATCTATTTAGATTTATGCTTAGGCCTATATTGTACTTAAAATGATGTCAGTATCTATGTTATTACAGCATACTTATGATAAAACTCAATGATATAAAATTATTTTGCAGTTAGCTACTTATGAAAGCAATGACCATAACAAGTAGGAGCAAAGAGAGTTATGATCGTTGGCTAAGAGTATATTCCGTCGATGCTGCTGCCACCTATAGGCAAATTATTTGTAAAAGGTGTCAAATCAGATAATTTCAAAATTTCAGGCATACAAGTTACGAAAAAGAGGACATTTGTTGATTTTTTAAAAATCCGCCCAGACCCCGGGCAAAGGCCTAAAAAGGAGGATATGTCCGGACAAAAGAGGACATCTGGTCACCCTGTCCTTATCGTATGATATGAAAAAAAATAATATTTATTTCTATTTCATATATATTATTATGGCATCAGTTGCGAAGTGTTGTCCCACACAAAACAACCTGACACCATTTCCATGAAATTACCTTCTTGCTTAACACATAAGTGTAAGAGGGATTCAATGAAAAACAAAAAGATTCACAATGAAACTAGTTGTACATGTAGATTTTAAAATTCCAGTAGCTTCTGTAAGGTTTTTATCTTAATTTTTATCAATTTCAAATATTAATGCTACTACAACCATAGTGTTTTATAAGGAACTTACATTTCTGATGTCTGCAGTTGAACATTGTGATTTCTTCAGTGATTGTTACTTTTTTTAGAATACCATGATTAGAAGGTTTTGAAAAATAGTAAAATGAGTCAAGGGCATTGGATAATATTTTTGAAGTCCTTCCCCTGATTTTAGTTTGTAGTCCTATATAACCAGATATTACTCCTGCACCATAAAATATTTGGGCTATTATTGTCGATCTTTTGATACTTAAATTCTGAATGCTTAAAATCAGATTAGCTAATTCTTCTACAATTCGTTTTGCTGGCCAATCAATGAATTTGAGAAATCTTTCACGAGGGATGAATTTATCATGAACATAACGAATGCAAGTTGCTATTTCTTAATGCCTAGTCTTATCAATCATAATAACAAAAAATTCACAGCCTTTAACCTCAGTAATAATTTTATCAAGTAAAAGCGTAGAAATTTTGCTAATTGCTTCATTCTGAGTAGTTTTACTACAAAATGCAATGCTTTCATTAAAACTTTCTTTAGGTGCTGGGTAAAAACATCACGAAATTCAAAGAAATTGCTCCTGTTCTTTTACTCTTTGTTTTTATCGTTTCCTCTTAATGATGACCTTGTCTTTTAGAAAGCATAATAATGATGAAAACTATCATCAAGTACTCTATAACATATTCATATCTACTTTTTTATGTGCCCTGAGAATCACAGACATGACACTTCTCCTCTCCCTACTAGATTCATACGTAGCATATTCTCCATGCATGTTGAGTGGTTATTATTTTTTTTTGTGTTTATCAAATTTTCTGAAACCAGATTTGACAAAAGAATCTAAGGAAGAAAAAGATTTACCGAATATTTGACAGGCATAATAAAATACTACCTCCTTTCTTTTGCAACAGTCCTCGAAATATTATAGCATATTTCTTCATAAGTTTGCAATAAAATAATATGCAACAACCTTTTTGAGCACTATACAAGGTGGAAATGAAGTAACTCTACAGATTTTCAGAGCAGATAGCTCATGTTGTATTAAAAAAAAGTGTATTATGCTTTCTAATACCTTAATTTTCTCAGGAAAAAAATGTTCTTTTTTCCCCAAATGTTTAACACACTCCATTTCGGTAACTATTGCGAATAGGATCGTAATTTTTGTCCATATCGATAGAAAATCTAATAAAGAATCATTTATCCCTCTGGTGTATTTCAATATCATGAAGGGTTTTCGTGTAAATTTAATTTGAAAACCCTAATTTCAAGTCACTGAACGATGTGAACAGATTGCAACATTGTATTCAGAGAGGGAGACAGACCTGAGCTCGTTGACCTCTTATATCTGCATTACTGTGTGAGAAGAAAGAAGAGTGTGTTAGCAGAGATGTTGACAGACTGCTGAAACTTCCAACTTTATTTTCTAATTAACCGTGCATTTAATAAAAAAATGTATTATAGGTTTTCTATTCATTTAAGTGTATCCTATCATCCCTTTGCTATTTCACTTCCATCATGTATAGACTAGAAATTTAAAACTTTGCTAAGTTACTGTGTATATTAGGATAGTCTTAAATGACGTAAATTGTTAGCAATTTGCTTAATATATGTAGAAAATATGATTTATTTAAAATACCTTCTCTAGTCACGTATTTCAGACATTTGGGATAAATGTGACGTATCTGAATCACATAAGTAGGCACATTCATTGCATTAATTTGCTTTGGTAACAAGCACACGTTGAGCGATTTCAACCTTTTTATTTTTTCTGAAATGTGTCATTAGTGATCATTTTGAGGTTAATATATTTTTCTCAAAGAAAACCCAAACATGTAAGAAAAGAATTTTTTATTTATTATTATTATTATTTTATTATTATTATTTTATTATTATTATTATTATTATTATTATTATTATTTTTTTTTTTTTTTTTAGAAAAGGAAAAGAGCAGTTAATGATTGTACATTATGTGGAATAGAATTCTAAGTTGAAAAATAACTCGTTTATATTCTGGAAATGTATAAAACGTGAACATAAAACTTCAAGAATAGTAAGTGTAAACAAGATTCTTGGTAACAAAGTAGAACAGCAGTAAGTTGGATTTCAATATAATTTAGAGTGCACAAAATGAAGTTCTTAAAATAGAACAAAATGAAATATTTTGAACATGAAAAAATTGTAAATTATTCAGTGAAAATTTTAAATAATGAGAAACTTGTATAATTAAAACATTGAATTAAAGACACTTGAGTCATTCCACATCAAATCGCACAAAATTATATAAATTTTGACCTTCATATTTCTGATTGCGTTTATATTTTTTTTACCAACTCTATGGGTTTAATAAACCAACAAGTGTATTTTTATTTCCTCCTAAGTCCACATGTTTTTAAAATATTACATGTTAAAATTCGTTAAAAATGTCGCACAATGCAACATTTGAAGTGTCATATTTCTGACGATATTGATGTTAAAAATTTTCTGAAATATGCATTTAAAAGCTTAAAGTACTGTCTTTTATTAAATATTTACTAACTAATTTTAATATAATTATTACAAATATTTTTTTATAGTTCAATTTTTAAAACATATATATCAATGTGAAATAGCCCTATTAAAAATCTAAAAAAATGCCTACTAGGTGCACTGAAGTATTCTTAATAATTCCAGAAAAAATCAGAATGGGATCGCCAATAGTTTAATGGAAATTTAATTACTTACGACACATGTGTAGCGGTCGGCGCAGCAGCAGTGGATGGGAAGCGTTAAAGCGCGCTGGGAGGTTTATTGGCGCTGGATGATTGAATGTTGCAACATTACATCCAGTACGGATCTCGTCACTCGAGGAAACACTGCTAATTTACTTATTATGATATCTTCAAATAATTGTACATTATGCTTTTTAAATGTTTCTTTTCATTCACACTTTAAATTTTCATTCGCCAACCTTCTTTCTTGAACGAAAATTGTTTTAGTAAATCTTCAGTTTTTGACAACGGAATAAAAGAATATAATTTTAATGTACCAGTTACTGTATTGGTTTTAGATTATGGTATCTGGCCTGCAAATTTTCAGTGTGGTTTTTGTGCTTATTCAATGGACAAACTATAAATGACACGTTAGAAATGTTTTTTGTGACCAATCAAACAGTTTTCTTTTGGTGTTGTTATAGGATCTTGTATAGACTAACTCTCGTGGCAAGTCTTTTAACAGTATCTACAATGCCATCACATGGACCTTTACCATGCGACATTGCAAAGAAGTGTCATTCAGCACTAATTCCATAATCGTCTTCATGTAAGCAATTATTTAAATTTTTTTTTTTTTTTTTTTGTGAACTTGATCCATTGGAAAAGTAGATGATTTTTTTTTCATATTGTTGAATTCTTGCTTTAAGAAATTGATTGCTTTGGATTGAAAAAAGTGAAAGGGATCGGTGTTATGTTTCATGGTTTCTGAGATGATAATACTTTTGTAACGAATTTTCTGTATCTCCTTTGAAATATATTACGAAAGGATTTATTTATTTATTTATTTAAATATACAGAATACAGAATATAATTACAAACAAGAGAAATAGAAATAAAATAATACAATCAATATAAAAAAAAGGAGATACAGTAGTATTAACAAAATTTGAGACCGAATGAGCAGCGCTCGTGTTCGGTCGCAGTTCAGATATAATATTAATAGGCCTATAAGAGAATATAAAATAAAATAAAATAAAATAAGAAGTAAAATTGTATTGCATTGTGGCTTGGCATATGTTTCAATGCACACCTTGTATTGAATCTTGTATTACAAATGAATAATTTTCAGAAAAGTCTGCAATAACTATGTAATTTTCAGGTTGTACCTTTCTTTGCATTCCGTCAAAAATAAAATATGGCTGACTTTTGAAGGGATGATGATGCATCTTCTACATGAAAAACTTTACATGCTAGGGAGCCTTTTACTTTTTGAAACTTTTCACGGGGGTATCGTTTTTGTTGTAGCTTTCTTTTCTTGATAGGGGATTCTATTGACATCAAACTCTTGTTTAATTCCTCAATATTAGTGATTTCTAGCACTGTATCCATAGAACTGCTAGAAGAAGAACTGGGATAATCACTTTCTCCATCTGCATTTTCATTTGATTCGTGTTTATTAATATCACAAGAACTACCTGCTTCACATATAATTTCACCTGACCTATCTGGAAATTGATTGATTTTTACAGAACGAATCACATATTTGCACATTCAAAGACTCCTTTAAATTGAGCTTTATCAATAAGTCACAACTTACGCGTCTTAGTGTACTTTTCTTTTTAAAAGCGTGATTAGGAAGGGAAATGGACTTAAACACTTGTTATATATTACTTGATCTTTACCATCACTCATGTTGTATAGAAGTCACGTCACTGCGTGAAATTCAAACCCAAACTGATTACTTTTCTCTTCTATATTTTGTCTCCTGCCATCTGTTTACTGCCATAAAGTTTACTGCCTTACCCAGCCTTGCTATCATCAAACACTTGGATATATTACAGTATAAACATACAGAACTGTGAAGGGCTTCCCCTCTTAGCTGAGCTGACAATAATAAAATAATTTTAGGTAAGATATTTACTGTTCCTTAAGGTATTAATCATTTGATGATTAGTATGGTGACATCAGATGCAACGGAGGATTTCGTAAAACTTTCCACAGGCAGCCTTCTAGCCTATGGCTGCAAGCAGTTCATTAGCTGGGCATTGCGAGCGCTTGCATGCCTCCGGAAAATAAATTGTTACAAATGTATGGGTGCTGATCCCATATTTATAAATGCAGTAGTTTACAGATAATACATCAGCGAACAAGTCTAAATTTTTTCAGATTTTTAACTTGGCTATTTAATATAGTAATTTTGCTTTGAAAAAGAAACGATTAAAAAAATAGGCCAAATTTTAAATTTATTTGTGATAGGCCTAAAGTAATAAAAAGTGTTGTATTTAGTCTTTCAAATGCGCCGAACTGCAAATCTCAATTATATGTAGACACAGAGTTCCAAGTGAGTTTATGTAACGATGTGCGCATAATTTACGTAACTTCAAATAGTCATAACTACACAAATAATTAATAATTGTGAAAATAAAACAATACGGGTCTCCTTATTTGATGTCTGGAATTCATGAAAAAAAATTCGACCATTTCTGAGAAGGTCGTGTTTTATTGCTGTGCGATTTGATGTGGAATGACTCAAATAATGCATCCCAACTTCATGCAACGAAATAAAAAATTTGAATGAGAGTAAACCACGGCCCGAATCTTGATTAATGTGCAACACTTCATTTTGCAGATTTTAGTGCGTCTTATTTGATGCAAATACTACCAAAAATTGTGGACATTAAATTGCGTAACTATATTCTTCATTGTCCACAGTATTCTTAAATTTTCGTTACAAACTTGAGACTCTGTAAAATGCAAACTTTCCACAGTGCACAAAATTAGTTGTTTCATATCATCTAATAACTTTCAACATTATATGTTAGGAAAACATGTACTGTATATGAGTTGGTTTGAGTCATAACTCCCATGCTCCAAAAAAATGCATAGAACCTAATTCAGGGGTTAATTTTTCACAAACAAGCGTAAACAGGCGACAAACTTCCTGGTTTCTGTCAAAAGTCTCATGAGCCACTGGATCTTGTGAGTTCTGTTGTATAGCGCTTCTCGACCAATCACTGATCAGTATTTCCCTCCCGCTTCTCCACTTCTTGTTGTGTAGAATAGGGTTGTGGTTGAGTATCTTGTATGTGCGTTGTTATTTTTATAAATATCAGTGAATTTAGCAGCTGTAATTGAGCATTTTGTAAGCATAATATTATGGAAGAGAATGTATTATTGGTTGGAGAAAGAGGATGACCACGGAAATGTGTAGCAGCTCCAGAAATAACGAAAAGAAACGAGACCAAATTAGCAAGGTTAATATTCTTTTCTGATTCTGCTTGGCTCCTACTGATGTATTGATAAATTAAGTAGGGCCTAGTGTTTTATCACAATTGTAATATATTCAAGTTCTACTTGTATATCATTGATGGTGCTGTGAATAATCATCAACTGGACAGTACTGAACATATGTGTGAATTGATGGAAGCAGATATTAGTCTTGTGATATAAAGGAACGTAGTACGTAACGAAAATTTTAGTTTTGATAACATTTATAATCAGTATTTCTTTTGTAGGTTGTAAATTGAGGGGTCGACTCAAATGAGGGGAGGACCCGCTTTTCTAAGAAAATTTAATTTTCTCGTCTCTAGAATGTTGTGTCATAATTGCAGTAACTCTGGCAATAGCTCAGCCCACTGGAATTTAAATTTCCACCATAAATTCTCAGACTGTTCTGAGAATACTTAATTTCCCTATTCCAAGATTTGTGACTTATCCTTCTCTCTGACTGAACACCTCAATTTATATTGCACTATATTATTTTGTAAAATGCACTCAACTGAAAAATTTAATAATTGGATACCTATTGTTTTATATTGAATTTAAAAATATGCTTGAGGTAATGTTATTGTGTAATATTTTAATTTGTTACTGTCAAATCTCACATGATCCCAACTGGTCATTATCTAAACTCACATGGAGCACTCTCAGAACACTCATGATCCAAAGGTCATTGTCAAAACTCGTATGATCCATAATTTAAAACTAAATAACTTTTACTCCAGTATAAATAAATACGGTTACAAATCTGAATAGTAGTTTTTAATCATTACTCTTTCATTTATTAACCTTCATTGTGAAGTAAATGGGCTCCAAGTATTACAAATATGTTTTCTCTCATTTGTGAAAATTTTCATTTTTGGAATAAGTAAGTTATGACTCTAACCGACTCATATCATCACTGATTACTACTATATTCTATTAATCTGAAACAGCATTTTATACCTGGTATCACACTTACTCCTTCATCTTCTATTCGAGAAATTATGTGCAACAGTGTTCATGAATCTTTATTGTTTCTTTAAAGTTATGCCTGCTTCCAAGACTATGTGGACAAAGTCAAGGAGCACGAAGGAGGACTGGACAACTTCACTCAGGGATATAAATACTATGGGATTCACGTGAACAATGATAACTCTGTTACGGCGAGGGAATGGGCTCCTGGTGCAGTGCAGGTGTTTCTCACAGGAGACTTCAGTATGTTCATCTGAAAATATTCTTATCTGACTAATAGGTTAACATTTTAAAACTTGGCAATATTTCTTAATACTTTAATTGCTATATAGAGTAACAAATGATAATTTTACTTACATCTAGAACTTTTCTTTGAGATAGTTCATGCTGTAGTGCATATTAAGTTGTAATTGTGGGTTAATAGCCAAGATACAACTGATTTGGACACTTTGTTAAAAGGACATAAATCTCAGATCACAAAAAAATGGAAAATATTTATAATAATAATAATAATAATAATAATAATAATAATAATAATAATACAGTAGAAGCTCTACTATCCGTGGTAATGATGGGGGTGGACTGAATGGTTAATCGAAAACATCTAATAATCCGAAAAAAAAATGTTCATAGTTCAAGAACATAAACCTTACAGTTTCTTTTTATTTTAGTAGGTTATTTTACGACGCTTTATCAACAGCTCAGGTTATTTAGCGTCTGAATAAGATGAAGGTGATAATGCCGGTGAAATGAGTCCAGGGTCCAACACCGAAAGTTACCCAGCATCTTACAGTTTCATAACTTTCTTCGCGATCATGTGATTAATATGTTAGGTAGCGGATTAGAAGTTCATTAAAAGATAG
Organism: Periplaneta americana; assembly: GCF_040183065.1. Classification (NCBI taxonomy): domain Eukaryota; kingdom Metazoa; phylum Arthropoda; class Insecta; order Blattodea; family Blattidae; genus Periplaneta; species Periplaneta americana. The sequence goes on along the minus strand of NC_091126.1, from coordinate 87,128,275 downwards.
GAATAGTGTAGTAGAGGTCTCATGTAGTGGATTTACATAAATTATACATTTTGTCTATGTCTGTTACTAAATTACGCACAGTTGTAACGCCAATCTCCTATCCTGATGCAAGTTGAGCCACAGTTTCTCCTTTCTCAAACTGCTCAATTATTTGCAATTTTTTTTAATACTTAGCACAACATGTCTCCTTTTGACATGCATGGAAGATATTTTGCATAGAACACGAAAAATAGGATAAGGACTGAATGGTTCACAGGATTGCAATTGTGTGTAAGTTCTTGGGGTTATTTCTTTGAAAGCAGATAGTGACTATTTTACAGGTTGGAAAAAAGACCCCTTCACACAAGTAACTGTTTATGTTGTCGGCTCCAGCAGCAGCATTCCTACTGCATACAGTGTAATTGTAAAGACTTGTAATAACCCTCTCTAGAAAAAAAAAATACGTGTTTTTATAATGTAGAGTACTTCGTATTTTTTCTGCAGCAAAAAAAAAAATAATGCGGGAGAAAGGCAAGCAGATAATATGAGAGTCGGATAATAGGGTGATGGAAAATCGAGGTTCTACTGTATTATTTTTATTGTTCTTGTTGTTGTTGTTATTATTATTATTATTATTATTATTATTATTATTATTATTATATTATTTCATAATATTAAGTACATTATTAGTAATACATTAACATTTATTATTTAATAAACAATATTTAGCTTTTTCATTATTGCACGTGAAGGTGTGCCATATTAGTTTATTTACACATTCCATTATACCAAGAAACACTTTAAAATTTTGTAGGTGTCCTGTTGGGAAAATGTAGATGTTTTTCTTTTTTTCTTTTCTTTTGTTTGTAAAGGAAGTCCTGAAGTGATTATTTATTTCAATTGTTCTTGAGTACTTGTTGTTTACCGGTAATTACTTACAGACCCAAATAGTTAAGTACGTTAAAGTTACCCCTTTTGCTTATAATTAAAATAACATTTTGGAAATATGAACACTTGAATAAAATAATTTTTGAGTCATTTCCTAGATCAGTATTCAGAAAAAACTATACCCTGCGAATTTTACGACTATTAGAAGTGATTCTTTTATTTAAGAAATTATATACAGAGAGGTTCCTATACAGACCAGTCCCAGTAGTAATGTTACGTTGGCTTAATAATGGTAGTGCAGAGCGCCTGCCCCATTAAGCTAAGCAGTGAGAGGTGGAGTGGGACCAGTCTGCATAGTGAAGTATGCACGGACCTTTCCATATGCCAGCATATGACCGCTCGCTGCTACAACAGATTTTGTAGATAGAGGTTGGAGTAGGACCAGTCTGCATAGAAACTCTCTGTATGTTTTAGAATATGGTAAATTCATTATTTTAAATTAAAATATATATATTTTTTAATATACTAGTACTAGTAACAATTCTCTCTTAGCTTTCTGTTCGTCACGCTGTCAGGAATTCTGAATTATACTAATATTATTATATTAGATCTCTCTCTCTCTCTCTCTCTCTCTGTGTGTGTGTGTGTGTGTGCGTGCGTAAAAGATTTTGCTGTTGGACATGAAGCATTGGATAAATTGTACTTTAGACCAGTGCCAATTGGATCTTTCTTCTTGGGCCAGATGTCCACAGTTTAATATGAATATCACGACGGGAGTAGATTGAAACGTTATAATTGCAAGCAAGAGTGAGATTTCATGTAGATCTAAATTGGCTTGCCTGTTGTGTGTATCTTTGAAAGAAAGTTGTGCAGTAATACTCGTGTGATGTAATGCTATATGAAATGTCTGACTGTCTTTTAGTTCATGGTTTTAATATACTGATATTAAATTGAATTGAAGTGAAAGTAAAATGTTCACTCCAAACACGAAAACCAAGCATTATAAATTGTAAATTTAGCAATTAATTATTTTAATCACTTATTTCATGTAACATTTCTGTGTCATAGAAAGTCTATATATCTACAAGAATTATATTTCAAATTCCATTTATATAAAAGAAATATTATACAGTGATATAAAAACATACATTTAATGTACCCTAGTTAAAGTTCTTTAAACTTTTATTTAGATTAGTACAGATAAAAGGCTAGTTTATTTCTGCTGCAATAGGGCAAAGGAATATTTTCGTATATATCTGATATGTTTGAAATTCGGACGTATTTAAGGTTGTGAAATAAACTACGAAATTGGGACTATACACAATTTTGTCTAGCTGAATAAAATGTTTACTTTTTTATGCACACAATAAAATTGCTTATTAAACTTCATATGTTTATGATACTGAATTAATAACTTAGATACATTTTACAGAAATTGCAATAATTGCATTTAAATTAGAGAAATGAAAAAGGAATGAAATATGAAGAATCTAATTTCAGAGATACAAAACATGTGATTTAATTTTTTAGATGGATGGAATAGGGAAGGACATCCCTATAAAAAATTGGAATATGGCAAATGGGAATTGCAAATTCCAGCAAATTCTGATGGATCCTGTCCAATTGTACATTTATCAGAAGTGAAGGTAATAACGACTAATGAACATTAACATATTTAGAATGCCTTCCTTTTCTGGAGTTGTATAAAGTACAATTAGTGTCACATGTGAAAAAGTACAATCCTCTATTAATTTTGTTATATATGGGATATTAACCTTTATAAATGCAAACTTGTGGGATATGTAGGTAGATGCTTGGTACTCTGAACTAGACAAACACGAATACTCTTTTTTTCATTGTAGGCCTTTTTTTTACATAAAACTGTTGAAAGTCGGATAGACAGTATTTAATTGTCGGAAATTATAATATCTTTACACTGATTGCATGTTGTTACATTTTGAAACATTCAGACATTATCATTCAAAAAATTTAAATAAAACTTGAAATCCTGTTGCATTCCTTATTTGATATTATGATTTATTGGATCCTTGCAAAATTCTAAATCACTTCGAAATCATACAAAATCCAAACTGCGTCCTATGTAGGCATCAATTGAAATTGAAAGGCATCAACTTCAGAAGTGCCCTATCCTGGGATGTTTATCTTTATTATGAAGATGCCAGGAAGTCCGACTTCTTATGTATCATATAGGTCAATGATCTATATATAATGTACCTGTTATCTGAGAATTAAATAGACCATTCATGATGTAGGTGGTGATACGAACTCAGAGTGGAGAACTGGTGGATCGTTTGTCTCCTTGGGCTACATATGTAGTCCAGCCACCTAGAGTTGAGGGATTCACATTCAAACACAGATTCTGGAACCCCCCTCCACATGAGGTAATATATGTATTATGGCTTCATTTGTGTTTTAACTGTCAGGATTAGAATATATTGTGACAATAAAACTTTTTATTCTTCAGAAATACCATTTCAAACATGACAGAGCCAAGAAACCGCTAAGTCTCCGCATTTATGAATGCCATGTAGGAATTGCCTCTGAAGAACCCAAAGTTGGAACTTACAAGGAATTTGCAACTAAAATTGTTCCAAGAATTGTGAAACTGGGTAAGTTGGTGTGTGTACATTGAGTATACACAGTAGTGTACTCTTGACAGTTCCGAACTCTGAAGAATTGACCCAAAGCAATGTCATAGAATACAGTACTATGAAATTGTTATAAATCATTGTAATATAATTTGGAATAACTTATTGATCATATACGGAAATAAGTCTGATATTTATAAAACTTACAAGAGAATAAATATGTATTTCTCTTTGCCGTAACATCTCTAATGTCTTCAGAACTTACTAAGTCTGTGCAAAATTGATACTGGTGTTTCTTTTGTTAGGATAAGGTAAAGAAAGTGTTTTGCCAACTGCTTACCTACGATGATAAGTCTATGCTGACTCTATGAAGGTCATGGTAGTTATCCTTACCTTTTATAGTTTTCTTCAATTTACTTATAATTTCCAATTTTAGAGAAATAAAGAAGCTTGGGTTTGACTCCCATGAATAGAACTTGGCTTGGATTCCCGGAAGTAAAACTGACAATCCATTCCTTTTCGCAATAGCTGGATAAGATGAGACAGTCTGTTATTTAAGGACCATTTGAAACTATAGAGGCTCTCCAAAGTCACTGAGATAATAATAGGGAGAATATGAAACAGTAATGCTCGGCATATGTCCCTTGCCATGGGTTTGTAAAAGCTGTGTTCTTACATCACACTGACTCATATGCTTACTGCAGCAAAAAATGTCTACCAGGACACATGAAATTATCATTTCTCACCACCACCAACATATTATACAGCTCATGCATTTTGTCAAGACACTCCCCCACTCTTCCTATAGAGCTGCACATGAGATCGGATGAGTCTACTTACGAAATATAGGGGAATGGGTTAGTTTTTGCCTTGAACTCTGTAGACACACGCCTGACCTTCCCTTCTACTCCTACCTCTTTCACAGATACGTTGTTCCCGTACTGCACATCGCGAGTGTCTTGACCAAATGCATGAGCTGTACTCATACTCACTCTAGTCATTCAGCAATTAAGTTTTATGGCCAATTTTATTCCATAGTGATTATTCATCAACAGTAGATATTGAGACACATTTAATAATAATGTCATTTAGTCAACATGGCGCAAGGTCACTGCATGTAATTTTAGTTATCTGTTTGTTCATTCTTTTTCTCTTCTAGGCTACAATGCTATACAACTTATGGCAGTCATGGAACATGCATATTATGCAAGTTTTGGTTACCAAGTAACCAGTTTTTATGCTGCTTCCAGGTAAGATATTTGTATTGAACATTTTCTATATATCTATATTTATTAACAGAAGATATCCATAGCAAGATTGGCTCTCACATTGATCAAGATGAAGGGGCTGGAGCAGGGGCTACTTGCCTATACAGATATACTTGCCTAACAAATATACAACGAATTTTGATGGTGAGGTTGAAGCCATTTACATATCACCACAAAATATATATGCAGAATCATAGTTTTCTTACCCGATTTTTAAACCAGCAATTCAGGCCATCAATCAATTGTATCACCTAAAATGAAAAAAAATTATAGAAATCCATTGCATGGTAAAACAATTTTAAAATTTAAATAATAATATTCATTCATATTCATATATTTATTTCTACATCATGCTTACTGGCTATGGTTCACCATCACATTTCTGTATATGGGTAACCAATAATAACAATATATACTATTTATCTCATCATAGATGTATGCTTTTTCTATGTTTTTATGCCCATAACCTATCAAACAGTTCATCCACTCTTCTCTGTCCTATTTATACATTCAAGCTAACCTATTTTTATCTAACTCATCCCCCCCACAACAGCACCTTCTCCATTTCCTTTCTAATCATCCACATCCTTCCAATAAAAGTCCGTATGTCATTCATGCTCTACTAAACTTTACCTTTGTTCATGCACTGTTTATCTTCTGTACACTCTCACTATATTTTTCTCTTCACTACTTTTGTTCCTTACTCTTGACTATAACACTTTTTGATTTTCGTTATGCTGTCACTTTCCATATTTCTACTACCATATTTTTACTTTACACTTAATATTATGACTTTATTTCACTATTTCACTTCTCACTTCAATAACCATTCCTCACCCACTATTTATTCTTCCTCACTATTGCTGTTTGTGCCCTTGTTTTCTGCTTCATTATTTTTGTTTTTCTCTTTGTGCCTTCTTTCTTTAAAACCAGTTTCTTAAACTATAATTTTTCTGTCCTTAATTATTACCTCTTATCAAAACACCGCTAGTAGAAGACTTGCTCCCATCTTCTTCACTTCCCCTCCTTGTCGAGTTCAGACAACTAAATAATAATATAGTTTTTCATTGGATTCCAGCAAGTTCGGGCTGAATGGTATTGAGAAAGCTGATATGTTAGCTAAGAAAGGAAATAAAGTCAGCATAAAACAAACTACACATTTTCATACGAATTTATTAACAGGTTATAAAGAAGAAATTTAACTCCAGCCATCACAACAATTCAATAACGGAATGTAACATTCAAGATCGAAAAATTCATTGGAAGATTTAAAATTAATTTCTGATCTACTTCGAAACTCTGCTGTGGCCACGATCACTACTGCCTCAGTAAACACCTTAAGGGAATCAGCTTATTAACTTCTCCTAAATGCTTGCTACGTACAAAGGAAGAGGATATGGACATGAAACACTTGACAAGTTGCGAATCTTACGCCCAAATAGTGGGAACCAAGAAGGAAGATTATTTCATTGTTAAATTCTGAGGTTTCATTGTTAAATTCTGAGCAATAGATTCATCCAAATTTATCACATTATCATTAATGTAGGCCTTGTGTATAAACCGTGAATTGTTAAAGTACTTTTAATTATTTTATTTGGATTAAATATGAGTGTTACACTTGTCATGAATCACATACTTCACGATGTTCCATAGGTATTTGTTGACTTCACATGACCCAGGTTGAGTTGAACAATGTCTGTAATTTAGAAGGAATATGAAGGTGATTATATTCATAACGAATGGAATCAGTAGTAGATTATCAGTAGATTGCGTGAAGTGTGTGTTGATTGTAACTGCTGCAGTTCAAGTTCCTTTCAAGTTACTTACTTACTTACTTACAAATGGCTTTTAAGGAACCCGAAGGTTCATTGCCGCCCTCACATAAGCCCGCCAGCGGTCCCTATCCTGTGCAAGATTAATCCAGTCTCTATCATCATACCCCACCTCCCTCAAATCCATTTTAATATTATCCTCCCATCTACGTCTCGGCCTCCCTAAAGGTCTTTTTCCCTCCGGTCTCCCAACTAACACTCTATATGCATTTCTGGATTCGCCCATACGTGCTACATGCCCTGCCCATCTCAAACGTCTGGATTTCAAGTTCCTAATTATGTCAGGTGAAGAATACAATGCGTGCAGTTCTGTGTTGTGTAACTTTCTCCATTCTCCTGTAACTTCATCCCGCTTAGCCCCAAATATTTTCCTAAGCACCTTATTCTCAAACACCCTTAACCTATGTTCCTCTCTCAGAGTGAGAGTCCAAGTTTCACAGCCATATAGAACAACCGGTAATATAACTGTTTTATAAATTCTAACTTTCAGATTTTTGGACAGCAGACTGGATGATAAGAGCTTCTCAACCGAATAATAACAGGCATTTCCCATATTTATTCTGCGTTTAATTTCCTCCCGAGTGTCATTTACATTTGTTACTGTTGCTCCAAGATATTTGAATTTTTCCACCTCTTCGAAGGATAAATCTCCAATATTTATATTTCCATTTCGTACAATATTCCCGTCACGAGACATAATCATATACTTTGTCTTTTCGGGATTTACTTCCAAACCGATCGCTTTACTTGCTTCAAGTAAAATTTCCGTGTTTTCCCTAACCGTTTGTGTATTTTCTCCTAACATATTCACGTCATCTGCATAGACAAGAAGCTGATGTAGCCCGTTCAATTCCAAACCCTGCCTGTTATCCTGAACTTTCCTAATGGCATATTCTAAAGCGAAGTTAAAAAGTAAAGGTGATAGTGCATCTCCCTGCTTTAGCCCGCAGTGAATTGGAAAAGGATCAGATAGAAACTGACCTATACGGACTCTGCTGTATGTTTCACTGAGACACATTTTAATTAATCGAACTAGTTTCTTGGGAATACCAAATTCAATAAGAATATCATATAATACTTCCCTCTTAACCGAGTCATATGCCTTTTTGAAATCTATGAATAACTGATGTACTGTACCCTTATACTCCCATTTTTTCTCCATTATCTGCCGAATACAAAAAATCTGATCAATAGTCGATCTATTACGCCGAAAACCGCACTGATGATCCCCAATAATTTCATCTACGTACGGAGTTAATCTCCTCAAAAGAATATTGGACAAAATTTTGTACGACGTCAACAAAAGTGATATTCCTCGAAAGTTACCACAGTTCGTTTTGTCCCCCTTTTTAAAAATAGGTACAATTATGGACTCCTTCCATTGTTCTGGTACAATTTCCTTTTCCCAAATAGCAAGTACAAGTTTATAAATTTCGCTATATAATGCACTTCCACCCTCTTGTATTAATTCTGCTGGAATTTGATCGATACCTGGAGACTTGTACTTTTTCAGATTTTCTATCGCAATTTCGACTTCTGAAATCGTGGGTTCGGGTATAAATGGCTCAGCAGTTTGTATTTCAATATCGTCCCGATCATTTCTATTTGGCCTATGTACATTTAGTAGTTGCGCAAAATAGTTTTTCCATCTGTTTAGGATTGATGAAGAGTCTGCAAGCAAGTCACCATTCTCATCCTTGATCACGTTTACCCTTGACTGATATCCGTTCTTAAATTCCTTTATACCCTTATATAAATCTCGAATGTTTTTATTCTTACTATTTGTTTCTACCTCATTCAGTTTTTCCTTCAAGTAACCTCTCTTTTTATTCCTAAGTGTACGACTTGCTTCCCGTCTTTCATTGAAATAATTATCTCTATTCTCCTCAACTGGATCCTGTAAGAATTTCAATTTTGCCTGTTTCCTTCTTTCTACTACCATGCAACAATCTTCATCAAACCACGGTTTCTTTTTCTTAGTTTCATAATAACCTATGCTCTGCTCAGCTGCAATTTTGATACTATCTCTGATATTTTCCCACACGCTATTAACATCTAATTCTTTCTCAACTTCGTCGGAACTTTCTAAAGTGGCAAACCTATTCGAAATTTCGACCTGATAATTTTGCTTAGCTTCCTCGTCCTTTAATTTCAAAATATTGAATTTAGTAATATTAACTTGTTGCTCTACTCGCTTGGCTACTGATAATCTTTCTCTTAATTCTCCAATCACCAAATAATGGTCAGAATTACAGTCTGCACCTCTGAAAGTTCGAATATCTACTATACTAGTATGTCTCCGTTTATCTATCAAGACGTGATCTATTTGGTTGTGTGTCAATCCATCTGGAGAAGTCCAAGTATATTTATGTATATCCTTATGGGGGAATGTTGTACTTTTGACAATTAAATTTTTCGATGTGGCAAAGTTGACTAATCTAACTCCATTGTCACTACTAATTGCGTGTAGGCTCTCTTTTCCAATAGTTGGTCTAAAAATATCCTCCCGTCCTACTTTAGCGTTGAAATCCCCCAATAAAATTTTCATATGATATCTAGGGAACTGATCAAAAGTATGTTCCAATTCCTCATAAAAGCTATCCTTTATATAGTCGTCTTTCTCTTCTGTAGGGGCGTGAGCATTTATAACTATGATGTCGCACCATCTACCCTTAAGTACTAAATATGATAACCTGTCACTGATAAATTCGACCTTTTTTACTGCTGATTTTATTCTTTTATGTACAAAGAATCCTGTTCCTAATTGGTGATTATTGTTTCCTTCCCCATAATACAACAAGTAATCTCCTATTTGTGATATGCCATTCCCATCTAACCTAACCTCTTGTACTCCCACAAAGTCTATTCTATATCTAGCTAGTTCTTTTGCTACTAATGTTACCCCTCCTGTTCTATAAAGACTAGTTACGTTCCAAGTGCCAAATCTCAAAACCTTATTCCTTTGCTGTGGTCGTGCCAGAGAAGTTTCCTTTCAAGTAGGTACTTAAAATTCCCTGCTATTCTCATTTCAACATTTCTCTATTTTCGTCATTGTGAATACAGAATGACCTATTTAAATAGTATTGATCGTTTAAGAACTAATTACTTAGCACATAATGAATAGGTGGAACAATCAGTGGCTATGCAGTACAAAGGGTTCAGTTACAAGAGAAATCTTTTTTCCTTGGGTCAACACCTGCTTAAATAGCAACAGAATTACGGTATACCGGATTTTATACTAACGCAATTTTTATTGGGTCATGGGAAATTTGGGTCTTACTTAGAACGATTTAAGTTACATAAGGAAAATGGCTACTTATGTATCTGTGAGGAACAGCAAACTGTGGATCACCTTTTGATTCATTGTCCAGTATTCGAACACAGAAGATTTATTTTGGTCGGACATTTACATTTTTGTAATGTAATATATGACAAACCATTATTCAGTGTATTCAGAAAAATATGCTATTATAAACAGTTTTGTAATTTTATATGTAATATATTTAAGAATTTGTAATTAATTAAAATTAATGTGTTAATTTCTAAAAGCAAGACTGGGTTACTGACGTCAAATGAATTCTCCTTGTAATAATATAAACTATCAGTCTATAACTATAACCCTAATGTACTTTCGGGTAAAATAGGGTTCAAGAAATTGTATATTAAAATAAATAATATAAAATAAACTAATTACTTAAAACTTCCAGTTTGTAGGACCTCCTTCAGCCATTTAAGTTTATTTCTTTTTAATGGTTGTGTATGCGTTATTCAATGCAATAAGCTATGTTGTTCTTACTTGATTTTATTTTTCTCTGCAAATTATCTAAGTGTTTGCTATTACAAAGGTACTTTTCACAATATTTTACGAAAATTTTGCACTGTAATAAAGGTCTGTTTTCAATATTTGTATAGTCGTTATGGAACACCAGAAGAACTGAAGGAGATGGTTGATATTGCACATGAACATGGATTGTATGTTCTGCTGGATGTTGTGCATTCTCATGCCTCTAAGAATGTCATGGATGGCCTCAACCAGTATGATGGAACTAACAGCTGCTTTTTCCATGATGGCCCTCGAGGTGAACATTCACTTTGGGACAGTCGTCTCTTCAATTACTCAGAGTAAGGATTTTGATGTTACAAGTTCATCTTTTTATTTCTAGTCAAAATTCATCCATTAGGTAGTAGCAAAACTAAAGATCATAATTGAACATCAGTTCATTGTTTTCATTGAGGTATAATTAGAAAGTGCAGAATTTAAAGTCATAAAAATTATAAGTAATAATCATTTTTAATTACAGAATTTTGCTTGTTATTTTTTAGTGTTCAGAAACTTGATATAAAGAATATTAGAATGAAACTATTCCCACGTGACTAGAAAAAACTAAGTAAAAAGTCTGAACGGAATACCTTAAGAAGCAATGAATTGTGAAAAGATTTAGTTGTTTTCTTTAATATATTCTTATCACTTTTGGTAATCTAATTTCGTATAGCATAATATGACTATATCTTATAAAAGATCTGCCTAAATTTTTAAAAGGAAAATATATTACGGTTTGTCATTTTTGTCATGTAGTCGATAATTTAAACATCTCTGTTTAAATTACTTGCAAATGTGTGCATCTACCAGTCAAAGTGTGTTGTTGCTGAGGGAATAGTGCAACTGTGGCTCTTATGTGTCTCAGTTCTCCTATTTATTAATTAATTTTTTTTATTTAATGATGCTCGCAACTGCCGAGGTTATATCAGTTTCACAGGTGTGCTGGAATTTTGTCTCACAGGAGTTCTTTTACATCCCAGTAAATCTGCTGACATGAGCCTGTCACATTTAAGCACACTTAAATGCCATCGACTTGGGCCGGGATCTAATCTGCAACTCGGGCATAGAAGGCCAGGTGCTATACTGACTGCGCCACCCAGGGCAACAGTTTCTCCTATCAACACTGGAAAGACGTCATGAATCAAAATTACTGTCTTAGCTTTTTGACTCGATAGAAAAGTACTTAACTGATAAGTGAAATCATTTATACTTTGTGACTTTGTTTGGTAATTCAAACTGGATATATCAGAATAGTTTAAATTATTTTTCAAAATGAAATGAACCCGTTTAAAATTCAATGAATATACAACACTGGAGAATTTTTTTCAGAATCCCAAATTGCTACTTTAATATTGAGAAGTGGTACACCTAAAATGTTTTAGGAGTGTAAGTCGCTCCTTGATGACAATACAGTAAGATTGTTATGATACCTAACAACCATGCACAGACCTTTGATGCCTCTGTACATTGTTGAACATGCAATAGTCTGTGAAGTGTCTGCCCACTGCTTTAAGATCTTTAACTTGATGAAATTGATAAAATAAAACATAGCTTTGAATTTGCAGTTACTAACATATAAGGAGTGTTTGTGAGAAGTTAGTGGAATGCAATTAGTTTTTTGGTGCTATATATAACATCGTGCTTGCTGAAATAAAGAACAAAGCATTGTGTTTGATTTGTAATTAAGTTTATAGAGAACATAGCATTAAGTGACATTAAGCTATGCATCTTCATATAATAAATCTGAGAGCCAATTTCGTGGTGAAGACAAACTGCTTGAAATTAAAACTAAAGCATACGTCATTCCAGTTTGAATTGCAGGTCAAAGCCAGTGAAACAATAGTTGAAACTATTGCAAGGAAATCGAAACCATATTGAGTTTGTTAAAGAATAAAGATTTTATTTTACTGTAATAGTTCAATTAAATTAATGCTTCTTATAATAATGCAGAGTGGTCTATGACATTCTCTACGGCACTCAACGGCAAGCAGGCCCGGCATCAGCGCTTGTCATTCCCTGTGAACGGGGTCTGCTACAGTCTTTCTCTCTCTGTCTCTGCCTTCTCTCTCTTTCCCTGCATTCAAGGACACAGCACTTGGTCACATTACAACTGATAGCTGCTGTTCAGTTGCCTATGAGCTCTGTTGATGTTTGTATTGATGTCCGTACTTCTTAGTTGTAGATTGAAGATAGTGGCTTAATGTGGCACCAAAAAAGTTTACATTACAACAAAGGATTTATCTTATGGAGCGTTATTTGATAATGAATTGTGGAAGAGTGCGACGACATTTTGTAATGCAATTTCCTGGCGTTCCCATTCCACATAGGACGACTATATTAAACCTCGTAAAAAAGTTTAGAAAAACGGGATCAGTTCTGAATAAACGTGGAAAGAGAAACCCAAGTGTACTTACTGGGGTGAAATTCGATGAGATAGGAGAAAGATTGAAACATTCTCTTCGGAAATTTCTCTGCCGTTTCTCACAAGAAACGGGTGTTTCGAAAACCACAGCATTTAGAGCCACTAAAATTCTTAAATTTAAGCCCTACACAGTGACAATAGTGCATGAATTACAGCCTAGAGATAATATGAGTCGTGTGAATTTTTGTAACTGGGTTTTACACAGTGTTGCCGATGATATTGTGGATCCTACAGTAATTATTTTCACAGATGAAGCATGGTTTCACTGACATGGCCATGTTATAATGCAAAACAATAGATACTGCAGTACAAAAAATCCTCATCTCATTCATGAAACTCCTTTACATGATGAGAAGGTTGGCATATGGTGCGGTATAACTGCACATAGGATTATAGGCCCTATATTTTTTAACAATACAATCAATGGTGACAGATACAGAATACAAATACTTAATCCATTTTTTGAACAGTTAACTGATATCGAGTGTCAAGGTGCTTATTTCCAGCAGGATTCAGCAATTGTCCATACAGCAGCTGAAACATTGAATTTGATAAGCGAAATATTTGAGGACAGGGTAATTAGTAGAGGATTATGGCCCTCTAGGTCCCCCGATTTGTCAGCCTGCGACTTTTATTTACGAGGAAAGCTAAAAAATAAAGTATACAAAGACAGTCTGCAGACAATTCGTGAGTTGAAAGACATTATTGTACGAGGAATTGGGAGAATTACAGAAAACAAACTTGCACGTGCCAATGCTAATTTACTTCGGAGATGTCAGAAATGTGTTGCAGCAGAGGGACATAATTTTCATCACCTTCTGTAGTCAAGGTTAGTAAACAGTATGAATACTGTAATTGTAATACCTGTAGCATCTGTAGCAGACACTGTTCACCGGGAATGACAAGCATTGATGCTGGATCTACTTGCTGCCGAGTGCTGTAGAGAATGTCCTAGACTGCTCTGTATAATTAATATTCATTCACAATCTCTAAATCCACTAATTTTCATCATCAGACTTATTCCAAATCAAGAAATTAGTGAATGGATAAATTTATCACAAACAGGAAAATGCGTAAACTCTGTTATTGAGGGCTCAAACAGCCTAGCTCGCGATTTCTCGACCACAGAGAGATTTCAAGGGAGAACTGGGGGTCGAGAAAGCCGGAATATACATGGAGAATTGCAAGTCATCTATGTTACTGGGGTGAAGCTAACATGGTGAGTTGGAGTGACTGAGCTCAGAGTGGGGACCCTTCATTTCTGTAGGACAGTGTTGTGCTTCATTACATATAGGTTGTCCAACATTGATTCATTCCGTAATTCTTTCAACTACCCTCAGTTCTCTTGTGTTCAAATTTGTTACATTCAGCTGTTTGTCTCATCAATGTATTTCACAAACTACAGTTCTCTGGTGTCAGATTTCTTGAGAGTCTATGCTTTACTGCTATATCACAGAGTTGATCTTTCAAGAATTTTATGTAGGCATAAATGAGTATGTTTGTGGACACACATTATTGATGATTCCTGTTGCTTTTGTGTAGCAATGAAATTAGTTTTAGAAATGTCTTGTTTATACTGAACGGTTCAGTTATATTTAAATTATTACTGTAAAGTCGTTAATTCCACATTGTCATTAAATTAAAAGCACAATTTACTCTAAAATAAAACACATGTGATCATTCTGTTTGTCTGTACTGATACTTTCAATTAATTTACAAGAAAATTAAAAAAAAAAGTAATGTTGTAATTTTTTCACATTTCGTAATCACTTCTAAATCAGCAATGCAGTTAATATGATACAAGGATTCATGGTTTAGATAATATAATTTCTTTTGTATCGCTTTGTAATTAATATTTTTGATTTAGTGTTATTGGCTTACCTCATGTTACTTTGTCAGTAATGACTTCTGTTGTTTAAACTCAGGTAATGGTGTTAAAAGTTTTATTCTACTTAGCAGTTAAGAATAATCTTTTGCTGTAATTTGCATCTTTCTTTCAGGTATGAAGTGTTAAGGTTTCTACTATCCAATCTTCGATGGTTTACTGAAGAATACCGCTTTGATGGTTTCAGGTACTAGGTTATTATTCACTATGAATTCTGGATGAAAAATTAATGGAAATTAGTTTTCTCATTTGCTCTTTATACATAGTAAATTTCTTACACCTTTTGAGGTGACAAAATTTTTAAATATGTCATTTTGTTTTGTATTATTGTATCCAGATTACACTTATCAGTACTGTTGTAGTGTTTGATTTCTTGTACTTGTTTTGAGTACAGTGAACACTGAAATTGCTTCAATTGTCTCTTTATGTGAAATATAAGGTATCTTGATTTATTTGTTGATGTAATTTAATGACTGAAAAGATTCAGTATTTATACATCATTAACATAAAAGTTAAGGCTCTTTTATCCTGGAGTCCACACCTGTGGAGTAACGGTCAGCACGTCTGGCCATGAAACCAGGTGGCCCAGGTTCGAATCCCGGTCGGGGCAAGTTATCTGGTTGAGGTTGTTTCCGGTGTTTTCCCTCAACCCAATACGAGCAAATGCTGGGTAACTTTAGGTGTTGGACCTGGACTCATTTCACCGGCATTATCACCTTCATATCATTCAGACGCTAAATAACCCAGATGTTGATACAGCATCGTAAAATAACCCAATAAAATAAAATAAAAAAATTTATACTGGATGGAAAAGCATAGATATTTCCTTTCTGACATCACATTTCTTTCCATTTCTTTTGGGCATCCAAGATTTGAGTCCATAGTTAGTAAAGTAACATTTCGAGAATTAGATCTAAATTTTAATTTTCTCGTTATAAAATTAACGAGAGAGTAGTGTGATATCTGTAATAATATATTACAAATTTGATGGAAGTATAAGTTTTCAATATCGCTGATGCAGAAAAATGTGAAACATCATATACCATCTGTATCCTAATTTCTTTTTCGTGAGCTATTGACAGGTTTTTGCAATTACATTTATCTGGAAACTACAAATGAAATTTTAGACCTTTTGCTTCATTACGTTTATATTGTGTACTAAAAATTATCGCCAATGATTTTCTTCTCGAGTTTTACTTAAACAAAAATTAGTGTCACAAAGATGAGGCACACTTTTGTATTACATGTTTGATATATTTTGCAACATTTCAGTTCCTTTTTCATGTTGATGATATTAATGGTAACATTTATTTTTTGATCCATCCTTTAAAAGACCTGAAGCTAAGGCATGCGTTGTTTTGATTCCCTCTTGTGCTAATTAACTTTCTAAAGTTTTTCCTAGGTTTCCCCAACTGTAAGACAATTGCCAGTAAACTGTGGCTAATCTCGGCATCTTCTTGCCAGATACCATCTCGTTATTGTCAATTCCATTGGTGCTAAATAAGCTAGTAGTTGATTCAGTGTCGTTAATTAATAAGCTGTAAAAAATATAGACTTGAAATAATTTATTATGCACCAAATTGAAAGATACAATTTTGTTTTCTGCATTGCACACAAAAGTCTTTATTTTTAATTAAAAAGTAACATATTTGACTTCATTTGAATGGTTTCAAGCCAGACATGACTAATCCACACGAAATAATTTCGGAGATATTAAAGTTTTATATTCAACTACGAACGTTTAAATCCATATGGTGGCAAACTTAATCTCACAATTGCAGCCTTCAGCAGTCAAGGAAACAATAATTCATGTTGACCACAAGATAGAGTAAGATAAGAGGGTGTGATTAAGATGAGAGACTTATTTTTTGTAATATTGTGGGAATAATCACGTCTGGCTTCTTTTATAAGTTCAGTTTAAGTGGATTATGGAAACAATAATGTCATTCAGACACACAGTAACAATTACTTTTATGAAGAACTTTCATATTTAAAATTATATTGCCGTTTTCCAACACTCTTAACACATTTTTTCAAAACAAAAAGATAATTTAGGATTTGCACTTAGCACTGCAATGCATGTGCTTTCACAACATAAAATTAGAAGTTTTCTCTGTGTACCACATCAACATTGGTCCCAAAATGGCGAGGAATTAAATATCAAATTTCTTCTCTCGTCCATTGACAGCTACCAACTGAACTGAACTGCTGCATTGATTTTAATCTTAGATTTATTCAAAAGATCCAACCCTCCACTTCCAGGAACCATGAATCATTCCATAACCTGTGGTGTATGTATCTTTAAACATAACTCAAGATGATTATTTCGGTGTCATAGTTTTAGAATGTAAAATGTTATCCACACCCTTTTTTGATCTTAAATATTTAGATGAAAAAAGGAAATAAACTGCATTATGTATATGGTTATACACAGTTATTCCAAATTGGGATGTATTCTAAATTACGTGAATCTTGTAGGTTTCTTTAAGGTGTATCCTTCAATCAATTCTGATTATTGCTGTTTTTGTTTGTCGACAGGTTTGATGGTGTTACATCTATGTTGTATCATTCTCGTGGTATTGGTGAAGGGTTCAGTGGCCATTATGATGAATATTTTGGTTTGAATGTTGATACTGAAGCATTGGTGTATTTGATGCTGGCAAACTATATGCTTCATGAGTTATATCCAAATGTTATTACCATTGCTGAGGTGAGACATGTGTATCATTTATTTTATACAGTATATCATTCTCAAATTTTAGTTCAGACCAATATTTGTGTTAAAGTTCGCATTGATATGTGACTTTCCTTGTTAAAGTCAACACCATAGCTCAGGTGATAGCGATAATTCGAAGCTGCGTTCAGGCTTGGGTTGGATTCCCTCTTGAGCTTCGTTTCAGACGTTTTCCCCAACTATATGGCGAATATCAGATAATCTATGGTGAATCCTCTGCCTCATCTCACCAAATACATCTCGCTATCATAAATTCCATTTATGCTATATGACCTAGTAGTTCAGAGAGCATTGTTAAATAACTAATTTGAAAACAGAATAAAAATGAAGTTTTATTAATTGTGGTATCCAGTTGCAGAGTGTCTTTTGTCCACCAGAGAAAATAAAAAAATAATAAAAAAAAAACTAATAGAAATTACCTCTACAACGTATTTTATAGAAAATCGGTTCTGTACTATTGTTTATTCATCTTGATTTGATTTGCGAAAGATAGTAGTAAAATAAGAGTAATGAGAGTAATAAGATAAATTTTTTTGGACATGAGAACATGAGATATTTTATAACAAGGACATATTGATCATATTTACTATTATATGTAAATTTTATTTGCGTCATCTTGATTGTTCTTACTCAAAATATTTATAGAAAACAACCTAGAATAGGTTGTTGAAACACCACATTACAGCCTTTGATTACAAGAAAGCATTCGACAGAGTAATCAGAAATAAATTATCTCAAGTCTTATAAAAATTTAAATTGCCAAATCAACTTCTGGCCACCTCTAATTTATAGTAGAATAATCGTATATCGGTAAAAAAAAACAATAAAATGTAACAATGGAAACCAGTTAATAGAGTCATCATGGTTTTCTTTATTGCTTTTTAGTTTTTCGAACCGTTCCTGCATTCTCATAAATAAATAGTTGCCTTGACTTGTGCTCCGACCCTCATAGTATGCTCACAGAAATTTGTATCATTGTTTCTTAGAGGAGATGTAATTATCTGCTGGGCAAAAAATAACTGTAAAAATCTGAAGTACCATTTGTAGTTTATTAAAATGTCCATATCCTCTGATTGAGGTTCTATTATCAGGCAGTACATCTCACTTGACGATATGTGTCAGAGAAAGAACAATTGTTTGTATGCGACTAAAGTCTGACTAGTGTAATATGTAGCTAGTCGGTGATGTATGCAATGGAGAGGGAAAGGAACTGGCCACCCTACCCAATTATCTCCTGGCCTAGTTGCCTCATAAGTGGTGCCTTCTTGGTATCACTTGCAAGGTTCAGACCTGTTTTCAGGCAGTTGACTAAACAACAACAACAAAAAAATGTCCAGTCAGCTTTGATTAAGAGAAGTAAACAGCTTCGTAAAATTACCTTCAAGTACTTTCGTTATTGTCCCATGCCATAGTGTCATGGTCTAAGGCATCATACCTAGGACCCACATGTGCATGATTGAAGTCCTCAGGGGGAAGGAAATTTCTCATGAAATTTCGGCCAATGTGGGTGACTAGTGCCCACCCAGCATTGTGATGAATTTGGGTAGTGAAATTCGGTTCTGTGAGCGAGCTAGAATGACTGGAGGGATCATCGTTCTAACCACATGATACGTTCGTTCTGGTTGGCTGGTCGTTCACCTCTGCTGAGGAATATGGACGTGAGGCTAGCAGTAGACTGGTTGGCAAGGGCCCTATGTGGGCTGTCACACCTCGGATTTATTTATTTTTTTTACTTTAGTTATTATGGTAAGAGATGTGATAAGAACTAAAAGTTAAGAATGCTGATTACTAGAGTGGATGTGGTGTCTGCTGGTTGGGTGGATGAGCCGTTATTAATGGTGTCAAAACAAAGCACTGACAGTATTTTAATAGTTTTGACAATCACATGTCAGCATATAATTTAATTCTACATTCTCCACTTCAGTCCATGAGGCTCATTTCCCTGCTATTAAAGTTAGAGTTTTGTGATCCAGATCTAAAAACACCTTCCAACCGACACCACATCCACTCCAATGCTCTCAGTGTGATTTTTAGCATTTAGTGCATATAAATCCATTGTCTAGTTATTTTTTGTTTATTATTTCACTATCCTGTATCAACTACTAAGTTATTTAGCATTGATATTTCACGATGCTGTATCAACTACTAAGTTATTTAGCATTGATGGAATTGGTATAGTGATATAATATTTGGCAAAATGGGACCAAGGATTCGCCATGTGTCTAGTTATTAGTGCTTTACGAAGTGGAATAGTAATGTCATACTGTTTTATACAATTGAAAAATATTTTATTTTTCTTAACTGTTCACTATTGTGATAGGAATGATTGGAATTTGCAGATGACTTCCATTGGAAAAGTTTGTGAGTCACTTCCAAAATTTCACTACTGAGCTGCTCCTGTAACATACATAGTAACATAAGTAGAAATGGACAGAGAGCTGTATGCCTTACAATTATATGGTGGAATAGGACGCTTTGAACATAATAATCTGATATCACACCACCAACATACCGATGTGTGGAGAGAAGAAACTGCTTTAAATTTATTGTTGAATTTAGATAATAGTACACTAGTCACCTGGAATCTGAAAGCATAGATAGCAGCCGTTAGCTGTAGTGTGTAAAACAGAGAGTGCGCATCTACTATAGTATGTACATAACATCATCCCTAGTTCACCGCGTGGTTGCCTAGATGAAAATTATGTGTGCAGCATTCTGTTATTAAAGTTAAATATATTTTAGTTCTATATAGTGTATTGCGATCATAATTTTAGTGAATAATAGTATTAACAAAATTATAGTGTTCGAACCCTTAGATTAGTGCTAGTGGTAAATATAAGTTACAAATAACTTGTAAATACGGTACAAACAGTAACAACTTTAGTAGAGTAAAAGTCCACACCTGTGGAGTAACGGTTAGCGCGTTTAGCCGCGAAACCAGGTGGCCCGGGTTCGATTCCTGGTCGGGGCAAGTTACTTGGTTGAGGTTTTTTCCGGGGTTTTTTCCTCAACCCAATATGAGCAAATGCTGGGTAACTTTCGGTGTTGGACCCCGGACTCATTTCACCGGCATTATCACCTTCATCTCATTCAGACACTAAATAACCTAAGATGTTGATAAAGCGTCGTAAAATAACCTACTAAAATAAATAAAAGTAGAGTAAAAAAATACCTCCTGTCATTTCAAAATTGAAAGGAAAGAAGTTGGCGAGTCGGACAAGGGAGGTAATATATAATGTGTTAAAGTTCATGGAACAAGAAGCTTGTGAGGGAGTAACGATTCCAATGGAACAAGTTCAGTTGAGACTTGAAACGGCCACAGGTGTATCAAAAAACAGCATCCAAAAAATCAAGACTGAGAGTAGAACAGTGGAATCTGGGGGGAAAACGTCATTTCAAACTTCAGATAAAAAAGGCGAAGAAAGAAAATTATCGAAATTGACGAATTCAATGAAGGTGTTGTTCGTAGATTAATTTATAATTTTTATATTACTGAAAAATGTGATTCCACTGTGCAGTTAATAAAAGAAAAACTAAAAGTCTCTATCGGAATTCAGGGTGAGGACACAAGTGTGAGAAGACTGTTTAAGAAACTAGGTTTTAGATGGAGAAAAACCAAATCGAGCAGACTTCTCTTGATTGAAAAAAAAAATGTCTTACGCGAAAAAAGAATCTCATATTTAAGGCAATTAGAAAAATACAGGGAGCAAAACAGAGATATAATTTATGTAAATGAGACTTGTATTTTGTCATCCCATGTAAAAGACAAGTCGTAAAAATGATGACACATCTCATGGCCTCCTTAAACCCATGTCAAATGGGCAGCGTCTGATAATAATTCATGCAGGTGAGGAAAATGGATTTGTACCAAATGCTATTCTAATGTGGAAATCACACGAGAAAACAGATTATCACCATCAGATGAATCAAACTAATTATGAGAAATGGGTGAGTGGAAAACTGATCGCAAATTTAAGGCCGAACTCAGTTGCTGTTCTGGACAACGCACCATACCACAACGTGAAAATAAACAAACCACTTAATTGTAATCCAACAAAACAGCTCTCAAAGGAGGGGATTTCATTTTCTGAAGATATGCTGAAACCCACTTTGTATGAACTAATTAAGTGAATGAAGCCCAGACACATTCAGTATTCTGTGGACAAGATTTTAGAAAGTGCAGGACACGTTTCCCTCCACCTCCCTCCATATCATCGTGACCTAAACCCTTTAGAAAATATGTGTTCTCTTGTAAAAGAATGGGTTGGTTCTAGAAACTTGTGGTGTAACATGAGATCTGTTGGAGATTTGTGTGCTGAGAAATTTAACGCAATCACCAAAGAAGACTGGTTTTCTTTCTGTGAAAAGGTAAAGAATCTTGAGCGGGAATACATGGAATGTGACGTGGACTGCGACAATGTGATAGATAGTTATAATAAATATAGAAGGTGTTGATAGTGACGATGATGGAAGTAATGAATCTGTAGATGACAGAGAATTTGATGAAATAGCTGAGCTGCATGACAGTAATTCAAGGTAAGCGGTCGCACTCTCTGTTTTAGTGTATGAAGCATTTGTTAAGCACAGAAAATCGTTTAAATGCTCCAGATGTCATTGCTATTGAAGTGTTTTGTTACGATTTTGTAGTACGAAATACCCATTCGTAGCATAGTGGGAACCAGTTGAGAGCTGTGTAGGCCTTTATAATATATATTACAAAAGCTGTGGTTTAAACAATCCATTCCAACTGAGTAGCCAATTTGCAAAATCAGCTACTGTTGTCACGCCAGGAGAAGGCGGCTGAAGTACTTAGACGGGGCGGAGGGGAAACAGTCGCGCATGCGCACCGCGCTGTTCACTGCAATATTCCTGTTTCACAAACATCTCCTACGCGTGTCTATGAGTCTTTGCGACTTTGTGAAAATAATAGTGGGGTTTTTATTGTAGTGTTTTATTAGTTTCAACAAGACAATTGTTTTCAGTATACCTCAAATCTTTGTATTGCTTTAGTTATCCTTTGCTTTTCGTGTTAATAGTATTGATAATAATATAGTTAATAGAATTTATGTTATTGTATACTGTTATTTAGGTTTATAGCAGTTTTTTGTTTATTGTAAATATGTCGACAAAGAGGAAACAAGGATTGACAATCTATAGCGAAAAAAGGAATATTATTAGAAGTGCAAAATAATTCTGTGATGAAGAAAAAGAGCAACAGTGCCTTTGCATTCCTCTTACGAAACCTACAGCAAAGGTAGAAAAGTACTCTAATCTATCAACAAGAACAGTACAGCGTATAAGGAATGAAATGAAAGACTGCACAGAAGAAAGTGCGTTGTCGACACCTGAGGGGGAAAAAAAAATGTAAACGTCCAGACTACCGAAACGCAAGTGTAGATGACTTCGACGGGAGATTGACAAAAAAGATATAATTGAGAATTTTTATTTGAAAAAGAAAGAGGCCACCGGCGTAGCTCAAGAGGTAGTGCGTTTGCCTGCTGATCTGCAGTTGTGCTCGGGAGTGAGTTCGATTCCCGTTTGCGCTGACTACCTGGTTGGGTTTTTTCCGAGGTTTTCCCAAACGGAAGGCGAATGTCAGGTAATCTATGGCGAATCCTTGGTTTCATTTCGCCAAATACCATCTCGCCATCATCAATTCAATCGACACTGAAGAAGCTAGTAGTTATTACAGTGTCGTTAAATAACAAGTAAAAAAATAGTATCAAGCTGCAACAAACGTCTATCCTTTTACAAGAGAAAATTGATTTGAAATGAAAGACAACATTAAGACGAATACTGAAGAAAAAGGATTTCAGGTGGAAGAAGTGTGGAGCAAAAAAAATTGAGGAAAACACTGTAAATTAGAATACGTGAAGATATCTACAGCAAATAAGAAAGCTTAGGAAAGTGGAAAAACCGATTTTGTATCTGGACGAAATGCGGATAGATAGGCCTACAAATTTAACGTTTCCCAAATTCTGGCAGGATAAAAATGTTACGGGAGTTTTGACTACCGTAAATGTGTCCAGAACACTCATTGTTGTTCATCAGGATGGGGGCGGTGGGGCTAATGGCTTTGTTGAGAGATTCGAATTAATATACACGGGTGGAACATAAACAGACGATTATCATGGACAGATCATACTCCAGCAATTTTGAAAAATGTGATAATGATAGTCATAGCGACAGCACCAAAGATGCGGAATCTTTTATGTCTGACTCCGTTCCCGTGTAGCCAAGTAAGTGGACGAAGTTTTCAGGTCAGAGTGTAGCGTGAAGTTCCCCCATTCCGCCTATCTACTCCCCGCGCCAACTCGTAGCGCGAAGACAGTATTTGCAAGTTAGACGAATTTTGGCAAATGAGGAAAATTGTGTAAAAACTTAACCACAGATACTAGAGGCATGATTTCTAGTTTAAATAATGGGGAAAAAAATATTTAGTTTGTCTTCCTACAGCTCAGAAATATATGATTAACAGGTAATTAGTTATATTGTATATTAATTTGCAAATAGCAGGTTTTGCAGCTGAACAGAGCAGTTAGCAGGATTTGCAACTCTATAGGTAGCCACATTAACGATATATTAGTTTGCAAAACCTGGTATTTGATCAATGTCAGCAGTTTATCTGACAAGACTAACTTGGAAACAAACTGATGGTAGAAGAGAACATTCTTATTTTCGTTACATACCTAAATATTATTAAACACACACTAATATTGTACTATAAAAAAGTAAAAAAGGAGAACAGAATACTAATGTTATAGTTTGAAGGTTTCCTTATGTACTACTGTTTGTGAAAAGTGCAACACCCAGAAAAAATGGCCCAAACGATCCCAAACTCGGGAGATGTGTAAAACAGAGTACCAAATGTAGTGTGTTCGTACGAGTCCCGCTTCAACTTGTCCTACAGTGATGGTCACATACGTGTTAAGCGCTACCGTGGTGAATGCAGTCTGAGAGCCTGCATTGTTGAGCAGCATTGCGGACAAGTTCCTAGTGTAATACAATATGCAATCTCGCTTCCTACGTATTCAGGACAATCTGAACTTCAACCGCTACATTAGAGAGGTCTTAGAGTCCGAGGTACTGCCCCTTCCTCAGGCAACTCCACATGCCATATTTGAGCAGGACAATGTCCGGTCACACGTGGCGAGGATTGTGCAAGTCTTCTTCGAAGAACGACGGGTATCACTGCTTTCCTGGCCTGCACGTTCGCCAGACATTTAGCCCATCGAATATGTCTGGGATATGGTTGGTCGGCAACTTGTTCGTCATGGTCCTCCAGCACACACTCTTGATGCTTTGTGGACTCGCATACAAACTGCGTGGAGGGAGATTCTCCTGGAACATATCCAGGAACTCTGATTCCATACCACGACGCTTAGAAGCTCTGATTGCAGTGCATGGAGGCTTCACTCCATACTGAAATCTCACGGTCACAGATCAGGTACAGTTCTGTAATTCTAATCCTTGTGTATTGTCATGTATCTAAACTGTGATATCAATTTCATTTCAGTTACATGTATCCATCTTGGTGTTGTAATTTCTACAAACATCAATGTAATATAACACTTTACAAAATGTTCGGTTCTTTCTCATCCATGAGTTCGAAGTCCACTACATCCGTATGTTCATGCTCATCTTCATTCAGGTCTGCAACAGCCAGGTCTTGCTGCTGGTTGAACATTTCGGTGTAGAAGGTCAGGTTTGCATTCTGAAACCATTCCTACCTGAAGTGCAATTCCAGAAGTCTTTCAATGTCCCTGATGTTTGCTTCTTTAAGGATGATACCCATTGGAATGTAGTCCTTTTGGAAATGTTTACCTTTATTGTTTAAACTTTTGGATTCGCCTTTTCACTGGTACCATTCTCTTCATCATCTGTATCTTCTCCCTCAACACTAACAGAGTTATTGAAACGGGATACACCATATCCATCCACACTCATTTCGGCAAAAGTCGAAAAAACTGCAAGATAATCACAGTAACCACTTCAAGACTTCAACACACTTAACATAAAAGGTTAGAAGTCCCCGATAAAGCGCGGGCAGAAACTCTCAGCTGATGTCTTAAATGCAGCAGTATAGTCAATTTAACTATATGAGCAAAAAGTAGCTTTATTATCAGCGTCTAATAATATCTTATTCGTTATTTTAGTATGCTCAAGGTAATCCTTATGGAGATCGAAATAGCAGCTTTTGCATTCGTAACTCTCAATATGGCCATGTTGTCTCAGTGACATTTAGCAGGTTTTGCAAAAGTAAACACTGCATTGTGCAGTTAGCATCATTGCATCCTTACGCTCTCCATACTTAGCAGGTTTTGCAACCGTATGCAATTTTATTTACTAGATTTAAAGGGTTTAGAGTTGGATTTGTAACCGAATGTATGGCTTATTACGTAGCTAATGACGAACTGAAACCATGGTTACCATTATCTCATTTTTCATTTTTTTGGCAGTTAGCTGGTTTTGCATCTGGGCTACTCAACTGTAATAAGAACTCAAAGAGAAGTAACAATATTTTAACACGTGACAATTATTACATTATTGTGAAAAAATTTTAGTAATTTAATAAACTTGTCACATATTAAGGTTCTTAGTATCGTGCTTATTTAAAATGTAAATTCAAAGAAAAAAAAAACACTTCTCATTGTTGAAATACCTTATTTCATACTTTCGCGCGTAGATTTTAAACCTTGAACATGACGGTTTAGAAATTTTCAGTGACTGTCCTGTGCAGTCTGTTAACTACAAGAGAAACATAAACGAAATGAATACAACTGTGTGTAGTATTTTTATGTGACAGTGTTGATTTCTTTACGAAGAATTTTATTTTTTTCCTATTTATTGTCGTGACACACAGCATACCCCTAATAATAGCACTGGTTGTGACTTACTATTGTGGTGCTAGTGAGGATAGTATAGTATTTATGTCACGATAAATGTTTTCATGTCTGGTAGTCTATTCCCATCACATACCATGCTTCTACCCACTGCATAACATCACTCATGCTTGCAGATCCCAGGTGGGAGTGTAACAGGTTTAGTAAGCTGTACAAGAAACAATAGTTTCACAGCATTCCTCACAAAATATTACCCACAGTCACATCAAAATAAATTTCGAGAGATGCTCTAGTGTTTCAATTAACTGTTTTCTGTAATAAATATTAACATTTTCAGGATGTGTCTGGTATGCCAGGATCATGCCGACCAGTGGCAGAAGGAGGAACTGGATTTGATTATCGACTTGGTATGGCCATTCCTGATAAGTGGATAAAACTTTTGAAGGAAGTGAGGGATGATGACTGGAATATTGGTAATATTATTCATACACTCACAAATCGACGATGGATGGAGAAGACAGTTGCATACTGTGAATCACATGACCAGGTAATTACGAGACATTGCAAATCATCACTATGTTATTTCTGTTTGGGTAAAGGGGGATAAATCATTTTTTTATGCAGAAAGAATTTTGTTCCCCAGATGAACACGCAAGTTAAATTATGCAAGTGAGTGGACAAAAATCAAAGGAATACTAGCATTTGATATGTTTTATTTGTGTAGAAAATTATTTGCAATAAGGGTCCGAAGTTTAATTTTCATTTATCTCCAAACTCATTTTTATGACTTATCTCCCTTTACCCAAACAACACAGATTTAAAATAGTGCTGTTGGTTGGCTGCTAACACCTCCAATTATCATTATTTGTACTCTGTGTGGCCTGTGTTACTGTAGCAGTGTGAGAAATTATATTTCAGATGTGGAGACACTTACTCCTGAAGATAGGATGATTGCCAAGACGAGGATGACAACTAGCATAATTTTTATTTCGACGTAGTGAGATGGCTAGTATTTTTTATCCAAAACCCCCTCATTCAGGGACGTGGTTACTTTCCATGCCATAAATCTGAAATGAGTGACTCCCAGATTTGCTGTATTTACTCACGTAATTTTCGCAACCAAGTTTTAAGTGCCTATTTTGGATTTATTAATCCTCCTATAATTTTCGTATTAATTTAGTAGCAACAAATAAAAGACAGTCTAAAATTGGTCAGTTATGACAGAAAAGTGTGATAACTTCATCACTGCATACCTCAACACCACCATCCCCGGGAATGTCTTTCATTGAACAGCTGTGATAAAGCAAAGCATTCTTTTTGTCTTCAAGGTCGCCACTCATACCGATTTCCTCCCACTCTGGCTGAGGGTTGTTAGTTATCGTAGTTAGTATTCTTTTCAGAGTGCTGAATGTTGCGAGTTTGCTAATGATGCTCCGAGTTTTTGACCACTTTGAAATGTATATAATAGACGTATATTACAACAAAGTTGTCTTTGATGTTAACTAATGCTGAGTTCTTGGCAATAAAGCCATTAACTCTTTTCCTTTCCAATATTTCTCACACACAGTGGATTTAGGGGAAAGGGCTGGACATTGCTGAAAATTCTGATCCATTTCTTATATTACTATAAAGTGCATTATTTGAATATACACTATACCAAGTATTTTGTATTTCTCACTTAATTTACGCATCCCTATTTTCAAGACTATTTTTTGCCCAAATATGTGCAACAAAATATGCAAGTACATACAGTGCTTCTAATTCCTAACAGACAGTATGTAAGTTGCGAATTTAGCTTCTTGCTACTAAATCTTAATGTTTTCGAAGTTTGACATAGTTACAAAAATTATTGAATTATGCCAAAATTATTAGTATAATATTTAAAAAGTGTATTAATGTTTGTTTAAAAATGCGAATAATTTGTTTATCCTTACAAGATTTTTGATGACTGAAAAACTGTGTTCTTAGCCCAGTGCTTTATACTGATTTCAGAACTGTTCTTAGTTTTTTCTATCACGTCCAATTTTTTCCAAAATATGATCAAATTTATTAACAAAATATATTGCTGAGAGCATTATATTCCAGTGGGGAATTAATTTATTAGGAGGGAATTTTTGCAGTACAGTCTTTAAGGTTAGCAAAACTGCTGCTTCTCTGTGTCCTTGCCTGATAATTGAATCCTTATGCATCTCAGATACAGTGTGTTGCATACATAACTGATGTTTTTGTATTTTTCTATTGTGGTCATTGGAGTTTTAGTTGAAGTCTTATAATTTCTACTCGCAAGTGTTTGAACAATCCTAATGTATGTATTTTGTTACATTTGGGAAAATTATATAATGTTGAAGAATTAACTGATTTTGTGAGGAAAGTGTACTACGAGCAATGACGAAACACTGCACAAATATGCAGTGGTTTCTGTGTGCTGTGCATTTCCTCTTTCCCTACTTGGTGGGAGTGAATCGGCTTGGAAGGGCATGTGACAGGGATGTACCTAATAAAATACTTGAAAAACAGAATTAAATACACTCCTGTATAATGTAACAAAACTAGTGATTGGTTCATGAATCTCTATTACAATAAGTAATTAATGAATTAATCAATCAAATGATAAGCTTCCGTGATACTGTTGCTTTAAATGTTTTATTTAGTTGTAAATTTGAGAGCTGCAAGAATGTTGGAAGAATTCTATTATTCTTTTTAATGGCTTATATGATCACTGATGGCTGGGTCATAACTTGTGTTTATTAAAACGTTTCCTTTAACATCTCAAACATTTTTTTAAGATATTGCAGTGAAATTTTGCGTGTGAATGCATTTCATACTTGTGAACGATCCTGCCAAGAACCATAGGTGTAAGACTTACAGTTTCTTTTTTTATCTAGAAAATAAAAAAATTGACTTTAAAATAGGAATTAAAGTAAAAACAAATTCCACTGAAAATATTTCAAGATTGTAAATGATGTTATTCATACAATATTCAGGAATTAAGTAGGAGGAAGAATCACTCAGAAATATTCTTATTTATGAAAATTATCAAGGAATGCATAAATACTGTTACCACAGTCTAGTATATACAGTCACGAAGCTCAATACGTAGTAAATATGCATCCATAGGTAGTTGCTAACCACTAGGATCGCTAATATCGCCTCATTACAGACAATGCGAAATAGTACCTGCACAGTCTATTGTTCCTAGCACCCTCACAATTCAAGCTTCGTGACTGTATATACTAGACTGTGGGTTACCATGTTCTGAAACCCCAAAATGCAGACACATTTTCCCCAATAGCACCAACCAACTTGTTCTTCTGACTGTTGAATGAAAGAGACTATAATATTATACATTACCCAGTAGGTAATATGTTTATTTAGTTCTTAATACAATTTAATTGAATGAATTCAAAGGCCCTTACAATATTAAAAAAAAAAATACAAGAGTACAATCAATAGATTCGTAACTGCTGTAGTGTGTATGGAAGACAAGAGTGCCATAAGCAGCATTTATATTATATTCCAGTTCGCAGTTGGGCTTTACAAAAAAAAATGGTCACCTTATCCAATGAACTCGCACCCCTAACACACTTTGTATGCTTCTCTGTCTTAATGTGTTGAATTCCAAGTTACTCGAGCTATGATTTGCAATTGAAACATAGGTCCCTGGGCAGCAAGTCATACACTCTGGTTCCCATTGTACTCTTTCAGGATGAAAACAAGGATATTTTTCTTGTAGTTCATCTGTAAATGCACATTTCTTCTTCAGCGTGATGGAAAATAACCTTAAATAAAAACAAGGTAAAACCTGTTTTATTCACCCAACAAAAACCTTAACCTATAAAATTAAAATAGTATCTTCGTACTGCATGTTTTAATAGTTATTAAAATGATATTTCAACTTACATAATAAAATGATTTACAGGAAAAATAGCACTTAATTTAATAAGGTGATGTATGAATAATAGTAGGTACTTCGAAGTTCCAAACATACTAGCAACACACAAACAGCAAACGAAAAGCACTAACGGCTATCGCTAGCCTCATAGATTGATTATAAGCAGTATACAGTAGCCCCATCATGGATGAATATACTCTCGGTAGTTTCATAGATCAGTTGTAGATGATATAAGCGATATATCTCAATACTCAATGCATATTCCCAGAAAGCCAATTCCTGTATTCCAAATACAACACTAGATGTCACCAATAAAGAAAAATAATTTAAAAAACCTGAAAATGCGGACTAAAAGAGGAATCGTAAAAATGTATGTAGACTGTTACTTTGAGACTTAAAATGCGGATGTGTCCACATAAATTCGGATGTATGGTAACGTTATGCATAAAATGCAGCTGCCATTTTGTATTGCTAATTACCCATAGTAATAGTTTTACTAAATCTGAAAATAGTATAAAATTGCAGAAATAGAGAATATTAACCATGTAAAACTTCAAGATTACAGAATTATTTATTGCTGAGAAAAAATAATTGAATTTCACTAATATTTCCCTCCTTAATATCTGAACTATGATCTCTTTAAAGAGTTAATATTCTTTCTTTAGACGGAATAGAAGGTACTTTGAAACTTTGTTTTGTATTTGTTTTTTTTTTTTTTTTTTAGTAGGTTATTTTACGATGCTGTATCAACATCTCAGGTTATTTAGCATCTGAATCAAGTGAAGGTGATAATGCCGGTGAAATGAGTTTGGGGTCCAGCATCAATAGTTACCCAGCATTTGCTCATATTGGGTTGAGGGAAAACCTGGAAAAAACCTCAACCAAGTAACTTGTCCCAACCAGGATTCGAACCTGGGCCACCTGGTTTCACGGTGAGATGTGCTAGCCATTACTCCACAGGTGTGGATCTATTTGTTTCTGGATCATGAATGAATTGTTATTTCATCTTTTCGGCTTGGATACTAACAAGAGATGTTATTCTTTCTTTAAAACTTTTCAATCACTCTTTTGGTTTCTTCTCTTACTGCTGTTCTGTGTACTGCCTTCTCTTTTAGACCTGGAAGCAATTCTTGAACACTTTGTCTCTTTCTTTGAATTCTTGAAAGTGCCTTCTTTACTAGTTCTCTGTGTACTATCTAATTATTGTAGATGTAAACCCTCATTGTCATTATAAGAGCCCAAGTAAATATGATTTCAAAGCACTGTCTTTTTAAAGGCTTTGGTTGGAGACAAGACAATAGCATTTTGGTTGATGGACAAGGAAATGTACACCCACATGTCAACCATATCGGAACAGTCGGCTATCATTGATCGGGGATTGGCACTACACAAGATGATAAGACTGATCACTAATGGACTGGGAGGAGAGGCATATCTCAACTTCATGGGTAAGCATATACTTAAGGTTTTGTGTTTAGATTGTTGTAAAAGCCCTAATTAATATCATTCTAATATGACAAAAGAAAATCATAATGCCTTGATAAAAGTATCTTCAATGTACCAAGGTACTGAACTGGAAACTTGTACTGAAGGGGAACTTTTTTTTTAATTTGAATAATTCTGTGAAGTTTCGTGAACACAACATTTATTTTATACATATTGTGTAATCTTAAGATATGAGAAAAATTCATGCATTTCTGTAGGCTTTGTTGTTACAAAAATAAAAAAACACTCCATGATGAAGCTATATTCCATATTATTTTGGCATAGAGATCTGCAGGGACAGATGTTTTTGTTGTTGTTTAGTGAACTGTCTAAAGACAGGTCTGAACCTCACAAGTGATACCAACAAGGCACCACTCGTGAAGTAAGTAGACCAGGAGATAATGGGGTAGAGTGGCCAGTTCTTTTCCCCCTCCATTGCATACATTGCCGACTAAGTACATATTACACCAATCAGACTTTAGATGTATACAAACAATTATTGTTCTTCCTCTGACGCATATTGTCAAGTGTGATATACTGCCTGATAATAGATGTACAGATACGAAATTCAAAAATGGACCAAGTCTTGGCAGCAGTCCTTCTATGTAGGCAACAAGCTTCGCAAGACAGTCCACAAGTAGCATACATTTGGGTGCCCTTGTTTACTGTACATGCGCAGTGCATTGTATCTGGAAAAGTCCACTTCGGATAACGGTGATGTTACATGATGCAGGCGCTTATAGAAGCAGTTTTAGAACTAAGATGTTTAAGCAGGAGTCATTCACATCTGCATCTCGTAGAGCAGCAGTAGTGTGTTCGCTTAATGATTCGAAGGTTGTGAGTTCGAGCCTTGTTCAAGTTTTTATTTTTTTATCATTCTTTAGTGATATAAATAATATTCAAATTATTTTCTTCTGATTTTATTCTCAATGAATAAAAAATTTTCACATTTATTTCCCAAATAAAAATAAATAAATAAAAACTAGTAGAGATATAACAGTGATAGAGGTCAGTTTTGTTCTTCTCTATGAAATAGATATGCTTGCAAATTTTCATTAAATTATCTAAAAAATTGTACGAGTTATCAGGAAAACTGTTTCAAACAATGTAAGTTATGCAAGATGTGAAGTGCTAAATGATACTTTCTCACATTTTAGGTCATAAGTCGAGAAATATTGGTTATAATTATTTTTTTTTTCGCTAAACTAAAGAGAAAAGTTCATTTAATGAAATAAAGAAAATTAAAAAGTAGAATACATACTTTTACCCTCAGTGGTGTACATGGCCCCTTAAATAAAAAAAAAATGCTTAATATATCTTCGTCTTGTAGAACAGAAATAACAGTGATACAAAAGTTGAAGTAATATGTCATTCTGTTAACAGGAAATGAATTTGGACACCCTGAGTGGCTGGATTTTCCACGGGCTGGAAACAATGACTCGTATCACTATGCAAGAAGACAATGGCATCTGGTGGATGATGAGTTACTTAAATACAAGTTCCTGAATGCATTTGATTGTGATATGAACCATTTAGAAGAACGATATGGGTGGCTGCACAAAGATTCGGTAATTGTTACTTCTGTAGCAAATGAACATTAGTACTGTAAAGTTTGAGTGTACTTAATATTGCTTTCTTGAAATGTCATGGTGCTCGGTCTACATGAGAGGGAGAATTGGTATTTCTTTTAGATGGAAACTCAAACATTTGAGATTAGCTGGTCATAATAAATGGTGAACTGCAGACCAAGAGGATGGAGTAGACTATTGGATGACACTGAAACAGTTCTGTGAGGGCCTGTTTTGTGATTGAAGATAATGGTGGCCTTTAGCATTTTCCTAACTGCTCTGCCTTCTGTGGTGAATGGTTTTGTTAAGACTGCTGGAGACATGAGTTGAGTTATTTATGGAGGCCATAAAAGTTGTCAGCCACTCGATATATTTACAAAGGCGTCATCATCCATGTAGATAAGCAGAAATCTGTTTTCGTGTCCTGTTCAAATTTATAAGGAATCTATATCCTCTCAAATTACTATCTGAAATAAGACTGACAAATCTTCACTGCCTTCATTGATTCCGACTGATTTACTATGTCACATTAAACTTCAAAGAATCATGTCGTTCTGAAAGTGCTGCATAGATGACACAATTATTACTTTGTACTTGTATAGTTAGAATTGGTTAAAACATACATAATTTTTTAATTTATTGACTCTAATTTCTATAAATACATTTTTAAAATCTTCATTGCTATCCTAAGCAGACTTATGTAATCTTGAATAATTTATTTCCATTTTACTTGTTTAAGACTTCGCAAATATTTCTTGTGATATCAGCAACAATATTCTTTTATCTCCAATGCCATTTACATTTTCTATAGCTTTAATTAGTTCCAAAAGTTACAGTTTACAATGGAACTTATATTGAAACATTCCTATTTTAAATTACTAAATTCACTAATCCGGAACATCGTGCATATTTGAGCTCTGATTTTTTCAGGTATAGGGTAGTGTTAACTAAGATTTTCAGCTCCAACTGTGGATACATGACAACTCGTAATATGATGTAGACCTGGTGGTCAGTTGTGCTTCGAACTATGTGTTATCATGACCTTCAGCATAGCAGGGAATCATTAATGCTATTTTACAATATTCTCTCGGCAAGAAACCAATAACTCCATATACTTTTTCTGTACTGTGTAACTGAAATAAACATTGTTTTCATTCCTTCACTCCCATTTCATTATCATGACAGATACACGTCGTAAGGATAACAGTGTTTCTTACATTTCACATGCTTATTGATCGCAGTTCCTACAAGACACTTGTCCTACTGCAAAATGGAACCATTTGATATTTATCTAGAGTCTGGTCATAAGGACAGATATTGTCATTTTGTAAGATTTTGATTGGGGTGAGGCATGTTCATGCCTGCATATCTTGTGTGCATATGATACACAGTGCAATTATTTCTGTGACTGCATGGACATAGCAAATAGAGGAAATGTAGGATGCAACATAGACATTTACCTATAGATGTTGAAGGAGATTATGTCTGTTTGCATGTATACATTTTTTACACCTTCGTAAAAATATCCATACATCGAAGTTAATATTTTGAAATTGACACTTTGTCTCTCTAGAAATTGTCTTTCTGTTACTCCAACATGTGGGGATTGTTTTCATTTCAATTTTCCAACGAATAAAAATCGCGAGAGTTCATATCAGGGGATTGTGGTAGCCATAAGTCAACAGTAAAAACCCTATCTTCAGATACTTTTTTTTTATTCATTGGAACCACAGTTGTATAATCAATGGCAGAATCTTGTTGAAAGTTTGCATATTGACAAGTTTGTAATTAATCGAATGTTTGGAAAATGGATTCAATATTTATTGTCTTCTATATATTTTGGAGTTATTTGTGGTTAAAGAAAAGAGCCCCACTATTAATTAAACACTGTCGGCACACCACACACCAAAATCTTAAAAAATTCTATTCTTCTTTTTCTTGCTGTTTTATATACTCGCCGTATATACACACACATTTCTTTACTGTGCACCAGAATTATGTAAATAAGCATTTCAAAAACTCCTCACATAGGATCTGTTGCCAGCAGGACATCAAGGAAATAATCTCACTATATTAAGAGGATGATTGTAAATCCTTCCAAGGACATCATTGAACAGATCTTTGTCCTGATAAAAATGTAATTAATTCTGATGGGATTACTAGAGAAGCATTGTACCCTTAGAAAACTTATCACACAATGAAATCCTATTATCACAATTAAAACCCTTTAATATATATATATATATATATACCGCGATAAACTGTATTTTCAGTGAAATACGAGTGAGTCCGAAGAATGCATAATCGTTTTTAAATTTCAATTTGAGTAATATTTTCAGATGTTTCGTTTTTCAGGACGCAGCTGGAACTTAACTTTTTTGGAATATGGCATACCGAGAACCATGCAAGCTGAATATTGATTTTGCTTTCACTTGCTATAGTGCATGTGGACCACAAAATATAACTCTGACACTGACAAGAAAATTAATATTGTTCCCAGGCAGGGGTGAAGGGAGACATCAGCTGTTTGTAATATTGCGATTGTTGATTTTTTAATTACAATAATTGCCAGTTGCTGTTAAATTTAAACATGAACGTTCGTTCAGTGTTACACTGTTAAAGCAAAATGTATCCTTCTTAGCATATATCTGTGCATATATTTTTTTTTTTTTATAGTTTCATGGGTTTTTGTTTGTTTTGGTCTTTTTTTCGGCAACATAATTCAAACCATAGTTATTTAACTCAACATTGATTGAGTTACATTCATTTCCATATATGCTACACAGGGTGAAAGTAATACAACTGTGCAGATTTTAATAGCTTATTCCTTTAATATACTACTTACTTACAAATGGCTTTTAAGGAACCTGCAGGTTCATTGCCGCCCTTACATAAGCTTGCCATCGGTCCCTATCCTGTACAAGATTAATCCAGTCTCTATCATCATATCCTACCTCCCTCAAATCCATTGTAATATTATCTCCCATCTATGTCTCGGCCTCCCCAAAGGTCTTTTTCCCCTCTGGTCTCCCAACTAACACACTGTATGCATTTCTGGATTCGCCCATACGTGCTACATGCCCTGCCATCTCAAATGTCTGGATTTAATGTTCCTAATTATATCAGGTGAAGAAAACAATGCGTGCAGTTCTGTGTTGTGCTACTTTCTCCATTCTCCTGTAACTTCATCCCTCTTAGCCCCAAATATTTTCCTAAGAAAATTATCCTCAAACACCCTTAATCTCTGTTCCTCTCTCAAAGTGAGAATCCAAATTTCACAACCATAAAGAACAACCGGTAATATAACTGTTTTATAAATTCTAACTTTCAGATTTTTTGACAGGAGACTAGATGACAAAAGCTTCTCAACCGAATAATAACTGGCATTTCACATATTTATTCTGCATTTAATTTCCTCCCGAGTGTCATTTATATTTGTTACTGTTGCTCCAAGATATTTTAATTTTTCAACCTCTTCAAAGGATAAATCTCCAATTTTTATGTTCCCATTTCGTACAATATTCTGGTAACGAGACTTAATCATATACTTTGTCTTTTCGGGATTTACTTCCAAACCTATCGTTTTACTTGCTTCAAGTAAAGTTCCCGTGTTTTTCCCTAATCGTTTGTGGATTTTCTCCTAACATATTCACGTCATCTGCATAGGCAAGAAGCTTATGTAACCCGTTCAATTCTAAACCCTGTCTGTTATCCTGAACTTTCCCTTTGATATAGTACAACAAAAAATTCTAGTATCATACTAGTCCCTAATGAATACTTTTCTCAGAAGCAAATCCAAATTTTAACACTGTTTCACTAGGTAAAAATACTATATATATTAATTCTTAGTTATACTTTCATCATTAGAGAAACTGATAAGGAAACTTCAACTCTTCATATTGTAATTTTATTTAACTCATAACAGGGTTTTATTCTTCCAACAATAATTCCTTTCTACAATTCGCCTTAAACGCTCTCATCAACAATTGGATTTTCACTCAACACAGTATTCGTTATAGCACTCCACTGACGACAATGACAATTTACTTGGACTAGTACGAACAACAATGAACTGTTAATCTTAACTAATATTTACAAAGCACTATTTACAAATCAGAACTATCAGTTCTCAGTTCACAGTTCTTCTAGCTCAGTCACTCGAGTTCACAGTATCTCGAACCACAGACCTTCAGAGACAGTTCACTGTACTCGAACTCAGGTCCCTCCAACTGCGGTCCACTGCACTCGAACTCAGGTCCCTCCAACTGCGGTCCACTGCACTCGAACTCAGGCCTTCGGATGCTGACGCAGATGTGGACGCACACTCGAGTCGAACTCCGGTACACAAGACTGGCTTGCTTGCTCTGGCTTTCTCACTGACTGGCTGACTAATAAACTGAAAACTATTGTCGTTCCTTCGCGACCGTAATTTATAACCACAGCGACGTAGCCTCGAAAGTTCCACGCGTCTCTAGAGATGGCACTCCAGAAAAATCCAGAGACCTCTCCTCTCTACCAGCACCAGATGCGTGCACACTCTCTCTCCACTCTCTCGCCGCGTTGGCCCTTTCCCCTCTCCACCGCGCGCCATCCCAAAGTGCTCCGCGCGATCTTCTCTCTTGCGGGACGCTGGTCGTGAGTTCGAATCTCACGTCACTGTCACAATATTTTTTTTTCGTTTACTTCTCTCAATTACATAAAATAGCAAAACAGGTTTTAGATAATAAACGCTATTTCTTCAAATAATTCTATAAAATGCTTTTTTTTTTTTTTTTGGTATACTACAAAAAAAAAAAGGAATGCTGTCACGCACGTGCGCGCGCGTGCACACACACACACACACACACACACACACACACACACACAAACCAGGGGGAATAGAGTCACATGGGGTTATTTTACAATAGTGTATCAACATCTCAGGTTATTTAGCATCTGAATGAAATGAAGGTGATAATGCCGGTGAAATGAGTCCGGAGTCCAGCACTGATAGTTACCCAGCATTTACTCGTATTGGGTTGAAGGAAAACCCCGGAAAAAACGTCAACCAGGCGTGTTCAGACGCGCGTACCATTACTCCATCAGAAGGGATTATAGGTAAATTACACTTCGTAGCTGTTTAATCAATGCCTTTATTTTGCTGTTGAAGATTTAGGTAAAATGATATAATTAGAGCTGATATGCTCAGAGATAAATGAACCTGCCTCTAGTTCTGTTTCTTCTAACATTACGACCACTGAACACAGCAGAATTGTTTGTACAGTGTTCTTTGCAATTTGAGACTACTTTGCTCTTGAGCTTTGTGCTTGCATCACTGACTTTGGCACAACATTTCATTTTGCCAAGACTTGATGCAATCACTTACAAGGGCAACTGTTTGTATTTTGATGTAAGCAAGAGTATACTTCTATAATAGTTCTCCAAGAACTGTAACTTAAACGTCTGAGCTTAATAAATGACAATTGGAAATGTTTTACAAAATCTTTATAGATACTGATGTAGATATTCAGCAGAGTAGATTTGAACAATTCATCTGAATATTTGCAGGGGTATGTGAGCTGCAAACACGAGGATGATAAGGTCGTGGTTTTTGAACGAGGTGAGCTGCTGTTCGTCTTCAATTTCCATCCGACCAAAAGTTTCACTGGTTACCGTGTAGGACTAGAGATTCCAGGAGAGTACAAGGTGGTTCTCGATACAGATAATGGAAAATATGGAGGCTTCCAGCGAGTGGATTCAAATGTTCATCATTTCACTTACCCAGAAGGATTCTCAGGCAGAAGAAATTCAATTAAGGTACAAAAACACGTTTAATTTTTACTTCAGTAAACATTTTACAATGATACATTATATTAGACTCTCACAGACTGTGTGAGATGCTGTAGATAATTACATTGGACTCTGTAATACTTGAAAATAACACAAAGCAAATTGTGATTTTGTTTGTCTGATCAAAGAAAATAATTCATAATCATGTGACCATTTACCTGTGAGATTCTGGCTGATATGTACATCTATTATCAGGCAGTACATCTCACTTGACATTACGTATCAGAGGAAGAAAAATTGTTTGTATACATTTGAAATCTGATTAGTGTAATACGCTAGTCAATGATGTATGCAAGTTGCCTTACAAGTTGTGCCTTACTGGTATCACTTGTGAGATTCAGACCTGTCTTAGGACAGTTGACTAAACAACATGTGACCATTTAGGTCGTCCTCAGTTGATTCAGTCTAATAAATAACACTTTTCAGATATATCTGCAATGCTTGGGAAAAGTGGCATAAGTCAGTTTCCACAAAATTTTTTTATTAACTTATTGAAAACTTATGGAACATCTGCTCGCTTCGGAAAAGAGACATAAGTATTTCTCCCATTAGAATAATTCATACAGAAGAAAATCAAATTGATATAAACCAGTGTGAAGACAGTTTTTTTCCTTCTCCTGTAAAATTAACATTTTTGACTTGTGCCAATTTTCCCGAGCACTATAGATATATTTGTGCGAGAAATACGGAATTCAATATTTTACGTTTTTAAAATACATTAAATTCTCATCTGTCTCGATTAAAAATGATCAATAAATGTTCAGATAATAATGAATCTTGCGAAACCACAAAGTGCTATTCATTATGAATTATTCTAAGTTATTTTACTGATTCTAAATTAAAAGCACGTAGAATGGCAATGTATTCTAAGCTATGAATCTGTGAAGGCAAAAATACATTGAATAATTGTGCTTTGTGGTTTACATAATGAGAAATAGAATTATAAATTGGAGAAAGAGGAATTTTCATACTTTACTAAATGTTTGAAGCTAACTTGTGAGTATGGGAATAGAAGAGTGGAAGAAATTTATAAAAATCATTTTAGAGTAATGTATATGTTGTTCTTACAAAGCACCTCCATCCCCCCCCCCCAAAAGTATCTTTTTGAAATGCATGTAAAATGACATGGGATGGTGTTTAGTGTAATTATTATTAGTGATGGGTCATTGGTGCATGAACAGACTCTTTTGAACAACTCTCTCCTTTGAGCTGGTAATGAGCTAGTTCACTCATTGAGAGCTAGTTGTTCACAAGGCACTTTGAGCTCCTTCAGCTCACGACTCGCAAATAGCATGCAGCTTGTGTCACAACTCCTACTCTTGAGTAACCAATAGCATTCACTGCATGATCATGTGACATCTGTAGTTCGTTAGAAACTTAGAGAAAGACAGAGAAGAAATAACCTTGGAGAGACCATGCTGAATGCCAATAGCTGACAGATGTGGAACCAATATTATGCGGCTTCCGATCAGCTGATGTGTGACAAAACATACATATAACACTGCTTAACGTTTATGTTGCAAGCTTTGTGTTTTCATCTATTTTATAACTTCATACGATCGTGCCTGTTATCCTTCTGATTCATAATGTCACGAGACTATTATTGCACAGTTTCGACATTTCACATAACCAGCTCTTCAACGATGTTGTTCCAACCTGCTCGTGCATGAATGAGCTGGCAATTGACT
Organism: Periplaneta americana; assembly: GCF_040183065.1. Lineage (NCBI taxonomy): Eukaryota > Metazoa > Arthropoda > Insecta > Blattodea > Blattidae > Periplaneta > Periplaneta americana. Next base: position 87,087,533 of record NC_091126.1, on the reverse strand, counting down.
TGCGAATGAACTGACTCTTTCTTAAGGTATGGTCACACGTCGCTACTTTTGCTGCGCAACTTTTGTACTGCAGCTGCAAAAGTTGCGTGTCGTGTTCACACATAAGCCAAAAGTAGCACGCTGCACGCTACTTTTCGTGCTGCGCAACCCGAGTGCAGCAAAAGTTGCAACTGGAGGTTGAAGGTTGCAAGTCTGTTCACACACAAGGCGCTACTTTTGCAGCCACAGTCATGCTGCAGGTTTCCATCTCCGTGTTGACTTCTCAATATACATTTTGTGGTTATGTTAGCATTATTATGGAACTCATGCAAAAGCTTACTTATCTATTATTTGCTTTTCTGTCCTAACTAGTATACAGAAATTGGCATTATTTTTACTATAAAGCTTTTAAAAATGCCTATATACTTAAAATGATAACCAACAGCATATTCACGTAATCAATGTTGGTAACCCTCCTGTTTGAAACTACGCTACAGAAAATTTAAGAAGTGAATTATATCGTCAGCAAATATGCTCAGACTGTGTTGTGCATTTAATAACTGTTACAAATAATTTATTTTCATCACATCTAACATTAAAATACATCCAAACAATAAAAGTATCATTGGCACATTTGGGTGGCAACACTGGTCGCAACCGCAGCAAAAGTTTCAACAAAACCGATATCAAAAATGCTGCGGCTGCAACCCTGAGAACCCTGTTCACACGTCGCTACTTTTAAGCTGCATGCAGCATGAAAAAGTAGCGAGCAGCAGGTTCGGCAGCCGCTACTTTTCGGGTTGCACCGTTGTTCACACGTCGCAGTACGAGAGTTGCGCAGTTTTTTGTACTGCATCGCTGCAAAAGTAGCGACATGTGACTGTACCTTTAAGAACGTGAACTGATGAGTAGCTCGTGCCAAAGAGTCAGTTGGACCCATCACTAATTTTTATTATCCATTGATATTTCCACAGTAGTTTACACAATGTATGTGTTTTACTTCTTACAGCTGTACCTGCCTTCTCGCACAGCTCAAGTTTATGCCAAGGTTTAGTTCCAGAAATAGTCACCCTGAAAGGAACGATGCAGTGGATCAGGGACTCGTGATTTTTTGCTTCCATGCTGCGTTCTTTCTAATATAATGAATCATACATACAAATAAATATTAACATTTAGTTAATAGCTTGATTTATGAAAATTTAAGAAATTGGTTTTTAAAACTGTATGCTGCAACATATCTTGTTATTTTTCTATATAGTTACCATTGTGTGTAAGTATCTGTATATGTGAGAAACACGTGTATGTTATAAGTAGGGGACGGATGTTGATGACCTAAAAATCTACTTAAAATGATCAAAAAATGCCCTTGAAATAATGGAAAAATGACATAAAATTAAAATAAAATGACATAAAATTAAAATAAAATGACATTTAAATATTATTCACTGTACTCGCACTACAGTTTCTTAAAAATTAGTCACCTTGTATCAATGACTGCCTTGCAAATGTCGGAGAGAGGAGGCAACTTCCTGGAATTTGGCTAAGATAAAGGAAAAGGGCATGCAACAAAATGAAAGTTTTAAGGGAAAACTATAAATTTCAATGAGACTTTATAATGTGTTTCAATCAGTGGTGGTCCATGTCAGTGCCTTTATTCTCCGTCTCCTCCTCCTTCCACTTTTCACTTTTGTTACCAGACCTTTCAGATAGGGAGTGTAAATGACAAAAAAAATTGTGGAGCAGCATGCATTCTTGCAATCTTTGTGTTAAAATACTGTCTACTATAGTACATCCCTTCCGAACCATAATGGGGACACAACGTCTTATTGTCCAGGAAATGGTGAAAGTTTCCTCCCTTCCAAACTTAAATTCTAAAGACACCCTCGTACCGACAATAGAACAGTAGCGGTCAAAGCCCTCACTTAAACTAAGCTGTTGTCAAGCATTTTACATTATTTCTGTTGTGTGAGGTGAAGTCTTCAGTGAAACAAGGGATACACTTTAGAGTTTGTTCCAAACTATAAAATTCAAACTTCACTGTTATTCACTTATTCAGTAGGTAATTACTAGTAGGGCCTGCTACTGATTTTTTTCCTTAGAAAAAGATTTAACAGGCCTATATGTAAAGAAGGAAGTAAAATGCATTCAAAATTATCTAAAAGTTCTTCAAAATATTAAAAATGACCAAAAGATGCCAAAAAAATGTAAAAATGACCTATTAGTTCAAAAGCATCAAAAAATGCAATATATGAAATTAATTTTTTACGTTGATATTAAAAATGAAAGGATCTCTATATTAATAGGCATCGTCCTAATGTGAAAAATAAGAAGATGACTTTTCATCAACATCCGTCCCCTAGTTATAAGCAATGGCAGTAAAACTCTCTACCTCTACTTAACCAATTGCAATCTCATAACAGCTTTGGTTGAAATAGTAGGACCAAATCTGGCCATATGTTGAAGAAAAATTTGTAATTATTTCATCTACATCTCTAGAGCACGTGTTCTTCCTTAAGAAAATCAACTCATAGGATCACCAAGTATTTCTGTTATTAAATAACTTTTGAACAACCAGTCAATTGATTTCACTTAAATTCACCAGAGACATAATGATATCTGAAAATCTCTCAATGTCGTTTTTCATTTGTCATATGTTTAATCATCTCAATATGGCAGACTTCGACTTATTGAAGTGGATGAAATAGCAATGTATGTAAGTTAGTGTAAGATCACAAATTCTATTCAAGAAAGAAAGTTTTTATTATAACAACTTTGACGAATATTAAATATACTTAGTGAGGGAAAATATAATGTAATTGCTGGTAAAACGGTTCTATCTAGAAAAATACAAAGTAATATATTAAATTAGACATTTTTCTTTCGCAATATTTGTTTAAGACTGGGTATACAACTAAGAGGTACTGAATAATATTTGCTATGTGAATCATGGGATCACTTTAATTTCGAATATGAGTAGAACTTTTGCATATAAAGAAGTTTAAAGATGGCACCCTCAAAAAATTATCTATCACAGCATGGTGGTTATGTGAAATACAGTAGATGAGGTGTGCTGAATGCTACTTAAAAACTATTACACGCACACAGGAGAAATTGGTAGAGTTAGAGATCGCAGCCGTGGAGTGCTTTTATTCTATAAGAATAAGTACATCAATATTTTGATATCTCGAACCCTGTAAGTAATATAATGGAAGATGCAATAGATTTAATATAATGTTGAATTTACTGTTCTCATAGAAAAAATGTATGTTGTCAGAACTTACATCACTTCCAACTTCTTGGGTGAATTTGTCGTAAAGGTGCTGCAATAAGAATAATTATACAAATTATTGCATTCTAAAAGACAAAACTTGATCTTTTACAGTTCAGTAACTCTTTTATCTTGCCATGAGAGTAAATTTAAACAAAAAATGTGATCACATTTTCAAGTTAAGGTGAAATATTTTTATGAAATTAATAACATTACAATGAAAGTGCATTGAAATGTGAATGCAGAATTTTCTACATACAATAAATTACAGGAAACAGTAGACATGACTTTGAGAATAGTTACGTATGTGGTGCCAACTTCTCTATAGCTATGCCGAAAACCTGAGATAGTGACAGTGGAAATTAAATATTCTTTACCACAACATATATAATTCGATACATTTATAAATTTATACCTCTCAAATGTATCCATTGAAGATATGTACGGTCTTAGAAGAAAGTTTTGTTGCACAGATACTTTATAAGTCCCAGAAAGGAGGCAATTAATTTTGTGTCGTTGTATGTCTGATCATACGCACTGCTTCCTTTCTGGAACCTACAAAACCTTTTCTGAGACTTTTCGTCAGAATGCTAGTTTTATTTATGTTCAAGGATACAGATCTAAAATCTGTTCTTTTGAGTAAGCTTATTCTTATATAAAGTGACAAGTGAAGAACCGAGTTGGATAAAATTTTAGAAGTATGAAATGAATTCTTAAGTGTTTTGTTATCATTCTGCTTCACACACGAGTGATTGATTGTAGATTGGATTTGGCAGTCTTCCATTTGTGCTTTCTGAAGAACTGCATGCTAGTTCTTAATGAGAGTTTTTTTTTTTTTTTTGTGAGTGCAGTGAAAGTGCAAAAACAATTCTTGAGCATTATGATAGAAAGTGCACAATCACTCAGTATGTCAATTGTTATAGAACCAGGTGATCTTAATATTAATTACAATATAATTACTATATCTAGATGCCATTCCACCCCAGTTGAAGCATGGTCTAGTTGTCTTGCATAGGTTATGTGAGGGACAGCATGTGGAAATCTTAGAGTAGTCGCATTTTCGTCCACAGCGCATCCAAGGTCATGCTTCAACCACCGTGAAATGGCTTCTACCAATACTTGTTCTGGTTCCTAAAGAATAAATTCTATTGGTAGAAAACATTAGTCATTCCTGCTAATGAATGTAGTGAGTGATATGGAGTGTGCAGCTCTACAATAAAATTTTAATGGCGATTTTACTTTACATTGTGTTATTACCGTAAAAATGTCAGAAGCTAGGTTATTTTGATTAAATACAAAATAAAGAAATTAAGTAGTGTATAAGTAAATAAATTACAGAAGTATTTTAGACCTGACACTCTATTGACATAGAGTAGGAAAACTTTTAATATTGTTGTGGAGAGTAGTGCATGCTGACTTGGGCTCCTGCCGTTGGTGATTTAGTCTCTGCATAATACTGACCAGGTCCATCTTTAAGCTTCAGTTTCTTACATTACTACAAAATAGAATAGAGCGTGTGATGTATTTAACATGAGTTTATGTTCATCCTAATGTAAAGGTGTGGCAGTGGCAATATTTACCATTTGCTTCATCTTCTTTCTCTTCTAAATTGTTGCCTGATGAATCAGAAAAGTTCTGCACTATTCTGTGGACAACATATGTGTTGAAATTATCCAAAGTACTTTTTGGGATTGTCGATGTCTGTCTTTCTGTGAAGTTAAGAAGTAAGTGAATGCTCCAAGGTCTTATGTACTTTGTTTTCTTTATTATACTTATACATTTGCTATTTTCACACACTACTATCGAATATATTTATTGCCTCTGCTATTGATTAAAATTTTTTTTTTATATAGTAAATGTGGGTCTTGCATATGTTCTACTTTTCATGTATCTATATACAAATTACTCAAGCTTTCTCGAGATTATGAATGTAGTACCTGAGACAAACCACAAAATCCCTTTAGGCAACTCATTTCTGTAATGAAGATACAAAGAACAGAAAATGCACGATATCTAGTACAGTACTAGATTTTGATAATAAGCTTGCATGAAAAAATCACATTGAACATGTTAGTGTAAATGCAACCAAAAGAATTAAACTATTAAAAAGACTCGCAGGAACAAAATGGGCAGTTCAAATAGTACAGACCGATTATTTAGTGCTGATAGGTTAGAGACGTGAAAGAGGGGAAGTAATAGGAGTAGTGGGGAGAGTTCTGGAGTAGAGATAAGGGCGAGCGGTCGGTAAAGGCATGTAGTACAGCTTAACTGTACAGGAAACACAACGCTATACCGCATGCGTGACATCCGATCGCTCTGACTACAGGCAACAGACTAACCTGAACATCCCTTGGCATAACTTAATGGACTCGCCTGACCCAGGCACACATGGCTGGTGACTGTTAGGACTGAATAATCGTACTGTACACTAAACACAACCTACAACACGTACATAGGCCTATTCTAAAATATTGTGTGAATGTTAATAACCTCATTAACTATTAATAAGCAGATATTGAAACTACACAAACCAAGCTTTACATCTCATCACTGGTGCAATCAAAACTACTGTGATTGAAGCCATACAAGAAATTAGCAGTTATGCTAAATCTAGAAACACAAGCCCTCCTGACCCATGAAGAATTAAGGTTTCCAAATTTCGATAAATGGTATAGATTTGGAGACTCTACAGTTACACTAAAGAGACAAAATGGATTCATACAAGAGGTAGTAATGTTTAGAGAAAATCTAGAAATATCAACCGAGAAAGAAAACTTGATATCTCGATATAATATGATTAACAAGTTCAAAGTGAATTGTTGCCTTGATCTTAATGAAGTCTGCAACAAGAGAGATATAAATCCTGAAGAAGCGAAGGTCATTGCTCTAGAAACAATTAACAGAAGATATTCACGTAAAGATTGACTGTACATTTACACAGATAGCTCTCTCATGGATCAAGATGAAGGAACTGAAGTAGGAGCTACTTGCTTATACTTTTTCTTCTATAAAAATGTTGTCAGGTATACAACAAATTTTCATGGCGAAGTTGAAGCATTTGAACATCACTCCAAAATATATTTGCTTGGGTACACAAATGCGAAAACATAGTTTTTCTATCCATTTCTAAAGCTGCAATCCAGGCCGTCAGTTCAACTACATCCCCTAAAATGGATAAAATTAAAGAAATCCATTACGTGGTAAAACAAGTTCAAAATTCAAATAAGGATACAGTTTTCCAACGGTTCCCCACCCATTGTGGACTGAATGGCAATGAGAAATAAGATATGTTAGCCAAGAAAGAAACTAAAATAACGTTAAAACAAATTACATATTTTCTTATGAAACTATTAAAAGTACTATAAAAAGGAGAGTTAACTGCAACCATCACAACAATTCAGTAGTGGAACACTAAAATTCAAGATGGAAAAATTCATTGAAAAATTTAAAATTAACCCAGAAATGCCTGAATTATTTTTTGTTTATTTTTTAAAATATGTTTGTATTTTTCAGTTCATAATAAATGACAAAACACAATAATTGGGATAAAAATTTAATAGAAGGCACATTTGCAAGAAGAGGACCTTCCTATATATAGGACACTAGAAAAATATGGGATGTATACTTACCAAAAAAAGGGATAGGTCTTAAAATTGAATTTACTAAGAATAAATAATACAGGACGATTATGAAGTAAAAACCTGTCTTACTTCCACTAGAAGAGTGTTACATCTCAAAATATCTTACTTTCGGGAAATGGAGATTGAAATTTAGTTAGGTTTGGAATAGTGCTGGTGACTACTGTGGACAATAATTTGTAACTTTCTCATAACAATGGGAGTTCAATCATAATAGGAATTAACTTTTTTGAAGGAATTGTGATTTTAAACATTTTTAAAAATATAATTTCACACTATTTAAACATATGCAAGAAAGACTTTCTTTGCATTTTCGTGAGATGTAATGTTAATACCATTAATAATATTTTAAAATAATTATTTTCAATTTATATTATTGAAAATATTTACTTGTTTATAATGATATAAGGAATTACTGAAGGAAATAATGGAAAACAACCTTTTTCTATTAACTTTGAGTTATATTCTCAGAAAAAGGAAGCACTGAAGTGTGTGTAGTTATACAGGTAGACCTATTATAATTATTTATCATCCAAAATGTCATTTATCACAGTTATGCATTACAATTATTTATAATAAAAGTCATTCATTACAATAATTATTACATTAGATTATATCATCAACTTGATGGCATTCTTCATGTTCATAGTCCATGAGATACCATGGTAAATTTATTATTATTTTTTTTTCTTGTACGCAGTTCGATACAAATTATATAAATACTGATATTTATCCATGAGCAATTGACTATATTAACATAAATGAAGAAAATAAAACGAACATTGAAACAAATATTATTTCAGTCTAAGTACTGCATTACAGAGAGGCATAGAAACTGTAATAAACCTGTGGAATGCTATTACAACTCAAAAGAGACGTTAAATCTTGCTTCTTTCGAGTAGAAATGCTTGGTGGAGAATTGTAGGCTGGTCCATCCTTCCACAGTTGGAGCTTTTCCAGTTCACTGGAAAAACTCACCAGTACTGGTATTTTCTTGCGGGTGGTATGCACCATTTCCTCCCTTTGTTTCTGTTAATAAATCGACACTTCCTCAAAAGTTGGGGATTCAAAAATAGTCTTATAATAAAACTAAAGGGATATCTTTTTCAACTCTAAAGACTCTTATACCATTGACATTAAAATTGTTGTCTACTTTGTCAGCTAGATCTTTAAAGTTTATGAATTCTTTGTGACTATATTCAACAACACTGAAGAAGGGTTTAGTCTTTTTTGCATTTATTATTTGGTAATACTTGAAGGAACATAAATTGGGCCAGCTTTACGGGTCCTTCTGATTTATTTTTCAGTTAAAGAATGAACGGCATCACCCTCATTTTGTGTATGGCCTTTGATGAAATATTTGTATGTGATGTTCAAGTTTCTCAATTTACAAACAGAATACATGTACATCAAGAATAAGAATCTATTCTTCCGTTGTCCCCCACAGTTTCTTTAGTTTTCAAATTATAAATCGTAAAATTTAATGTGGATAGCTTAGATTTATAATAAAATGAAGAAACTTCTCCATTAGGAGTGGAAAGTGCTGCTTGTAGGTCATAGCAACTGACGACATGAGAGGATTCATGTTTCTCATCCAAATCATTTTCGACATGATAGAGATCCTTCTCTTTAATATGAGTTTGGTATCTATCTTCAAGTGCAGACTCATCCATGAGATGTTCATCTTTTGTGTTGAATATGCTGCGCATAAATCACACTGGTCTTTTTTTGACACAAAGAAGCCCAGATTAAATTCTTGATTGAACATTTTTCAAACAGCAATTGGCTTCCATATTCCTTCTCTTTCTCCTTACACTTATTCACATAATCTCTCTATATTTCAACAATGGTCTTACTTCCATCAATATATTCCCTTGAGGTTTGCGATCAGAGGTAGTGGCTCTCAATTCTAGGGATTGAATTGATGTGGTCCCGTATATATTTTTTTATGTCCCTGGATATTTTCTTGTGATAATCATGTTTACCCCTGAGATCTGGCTGAATAATACCTTCTGGTGTCTTCTTCTTCAATACTGTACTGATCACCCAATGGTTAATGTCTAACGTAGACATAAATAAATGTTTGCACACACGAATCTTCTGTCCATTATTATAGAAATAGTACGCCAGGTTGATCCCCCTATTGCTCTTTGTGGTAATGGTCTGTCTATTAATAGAGATGGTGCATCGGGCTATGAACTCTCTCTGATGGTTTATATCGGACATTTTCCAGAAATTTGTAAAAATCTCTCTCCAAAATTCTTCCGTAATTTCGTTTATGCAAGTAAATCTACAATTTTTACATGGTGGTTTTAGAGTCCTTTCAGGAACTTCTTTTTTTTGTAGCCTTTGATGTTTATGCCTGACCAGAATTCCGGAGCTTTTCACGACTTCTTTCCAGGATGACTGATCTCAATTTCTTTTTCTGCCTCTCTTTCTGTTCCAGAAAACTAACGTCAGTATCAGCAGGATTGGCAACAGCTTGGTCTTAGGCGCATTTTTTTTTTTTTTTTCATTTTTCAGAAGAGATTTACTTTTAACTCGTTTTTTTATGTAATGGATTCCACTGTCTGTAGATGAGGAAACAAGATCTCCAGGGTTCACATTTGGATCCTTGACTGAGTCATCGCTATCACTAATGAAATCGAACCATTGATTTTGAGTAGCTTTTGGAAAGATTCTACAGAGGTGATCTTCCTTGCTGGAAAGCGACTCCGAAAGCTCTTCTTATCTAGAAACTCTAAAGAACAAAAATTATTTAATAAGTCTTTCAAAATATTGTTATTAACAAGTGGGAAGTCATATTCGAAATGCAGAGGTTCCCAATATTCTCCTGCGACAAACTTTAAGCTCTTCTCATTCTTGTTTTCATCCTTCATTTTGCATATAGGCTTATGGTCTAAGTTTTCGCTATTCTGATTGTTGGTGGTTCCATTGAGGATCATTTTTACTAACTGATTACCTCTTTGCATTATCTGAAAATGTGAGTTTAGAGTAATTAATTAGTATAAAATACGAGTTTAGAGTAGGTATTTAATTAATATAAAAGTTAAAAATATATATATAGCATTTCAAAATTATGAAATTGAATTTTCAGGAGCTTTCTATCACTGGTGTCATACATGGGATTAAGCCTAACAATATTTATCTTTAGAAAGTAAAATGAAGAATATTGCTTATGTGTAATTAAATATGTTACATCGTAAGCTGTTATAACTACAAAAATATACATATTCTATAAGTGATGACAGTTACATGTCCATTTATAACAAATTTAAGAATACTACAATGAAAAGAAAGTGAGATTTAATTACTCGATGAAAACACAAGTTTGTTACAGGTATCGGGTGCAGTTTCCCAAACATTCTGCTTGGTACTGGGACATATCCACTCAATAAAAGTATGCTAATGACGCAATACATTTCATTAGTGGTAACATCACAAGGCAGGATACCGATTAGTTTTATTCAATATGAGAGAAATTACATTTTAATCAAAGAATAGGAAAAATAACTCCATTGGACTCAATTCATTATGAACATTTTGCTTTCCTGGCCAGTTAGTCATATCGATAACTAAGGGATGGTTACACCACTTGTATGTCTTCTTGTATCCTTCCTTTCGTACCTTCTTTGGAGGTTGGTCTGTACATCCGTTAGTGGTACATATTACCTTCTCTTTGTTAGTGTCATTATTTTCAAACAACTGTGATAATTCAGCAGGTGCTAAGAGCTTGGAGAGTGACAGCATCCTCATCACCAGAATTCTTGTCTGTTAAATTTTCATTTGCAATGTTTAGAGGCTGGATGTGTACTTCTATCGACCTGCACATGTATCCCCCCATCTTCCAATAGAGTTAAAATTTCATTGGGTATGTGCTAAAATAAATACAAATAGGCCTATATTATATTGTATACTTTGTTACTAATTTGAGAAATTTGAAATATAGGCAATCATGAAAGGACAATTCGACAAAATGAAGAAATTCCATACTGGTACCTATTCATACTTTCCCTAAATACAGATGCTTGCATTTGCCTAGTGTCCTACATATAGGACACCAAGTCTCAAACCATAATCACAAAACAGAAAGTAAAATATATGCAACATATCCATATCTGCATAATCTCTCATATGTTTTCTAAGTAATACAAATATTATAGACTCATAAAAGATAACCACTATACAAGAATTACTCACTTTTCATATTTAGAACGCGAATCTGAAGCCATTTTCCAGTAAGTCACAAATCAAACACATGTAGCTAAACAAAATGGAACAATAATGTACAAGTTTGACTATGCATCATTTGCTTTGTGTCTACTGAAGCACTCTTGACTGTTGCCACCTCTTGAGCGAAAGAAGAACCAATACAATAATTAAAAGTATAACAGCTCTACAAGTGTCCTATATATAGGACGCCAGGCATATCTGGATTAATTCATGATCTACATCGAAAATCTGCTGTGGTCGTGCTCAGATTGGTTACTGGTCGTGATTGCCTCAGTAAACACCTTAATCAAATTGGCTTATTGACTTCTCCTAAATGCATGTTGTGCATAATCGAAGAGGATATTGACATGGAAAATCTAGAAAGTTGCGAATCTCTTGAGACTTTTGTGGATCTTACATCCAAATATTAGGAAGCAAGAAGGAAGATAAATTCATTGTTAAATCCTGAGCATTAGAGAGAGACAGAGAGAGAGAGAAAGAGACCCCCCCCCCCTACTCACACATTTCTGTAATGAACTGATCTAGGACCATGGTGTATCAGTACAGGAAGTGTCAGGTCCAAAACAACATCTGTAACAAATTAATCACTCTTGGAATTAATGGACTTAGAAGCAGAGGCAAGAAGTCACATGAAAGTCCTGGTTAAGCTTGAATCGAGTTAGGATATAGATATTATTTCCTCTGCTGTCATATGTTGGATCCCACGTAATGCGAGTCTGAACATATGTTCTAGTATTGGGTTGAAGATTTTAACATAATTATGAAGTGAAAAAAATCCAATCTATCGAACAACATGACAAGTAAATTAGTGCCTTTGTATGTCGTGGATTTCAACTCAATAGTGAGGAATCTAATCTCTTATTAGAGTAAGTTGAACACTTGAAGGAGTATGGAATTTTTAGCAGCTGTGAATTAGAAAATAATGCTCTTATGACATGATATGTTCAAAGTTTAGTATCAGAGCAGCATTTTGAGAACTAGTTCCTTTCCTATCTGATGACTGAAACAACCAGTTAACTCAAAAGATGTACAGACCCAGAAACAAAATTCAAATGGCCCAAATTTTGTTTCTGGGTCTGTACTAGTTTGCTTTAGGCATTAGAACTAGCTAATAAGAATAGTTTTTTATCAATATTGGGAAATTTTTAAATTATTTTGGATTGTTAGAATACTAAAATTAGAGCTCTGGTTGGAGAGATGTTTGTTAATGATAGTTTAGACATTCCTCGTTTTGCGTGAAGATTATATTTGTGTAATGTCAAACATTTGTTACTGTTTACCTATACTAATCTATAGGAGTTACTTGCTGTGGTTCACAGAGATAGCTAAATAGATGTATATTTTCTTTAATTAGCATGTGTAGAATTTGAGTGAATTGATATTTATCTCTGTGGCTAGAAACTTGTTGTATATGTTTTTAAAGCACAGCTGTCAAAGTGCCAAATATTTTTTTATTTTAACTTTTTTATGATTGTATCAAAGAGTAATGATTCATCATGAGTACTAAAAATCAAGTCAAAAAAATAAAATATTATTAAAAGTACTGCAACGCTTATTTTCCTCTTATAACACACATGCCTGGAGAACTTCCATTACCACCTGATTGTGAAACAGAAATTTTTATCAGTTGTAATGTAGTGAATACTTGGACAGGGGAAGTGAACATCATGGGGACTTCCATTTTCTGATCTTAACGGAAATTAGTAACTAATAGACAGTGAGAAATAAAAAGAACATGCCAAATGCTGAGTTTAGCAAAGTAGTGTAACTCAAATCTTGTATGTGGAAGAACTTCGAACTAGTACCTGGACAGTAGGATACACTCTTACATATGGGGTGAAGAAAGATAGTACATGAAACATATTAATGCAATGTATTGCAATTATTCTCTACAGAGAGAATCAAAACTAAGGCACAGCACTCCTGCTGTCTCCCGGCACTGTCTAACAAGCTCTCTTGGATGACATCTCACGTCACTGCAGTCTGGCAAGTGATTTTTGCATAACTAGTGGATTATTTATTTATGGAAATGGAGAGAGCTTTACTTGAATTTCGGAGCAGATGCTCAAAATGCCCTAGGGAGATGGTCAGTCTCCTTAGTATTGCATCCTGGACTTTTCAACTAGATTGGTAACAAGTAGTGGAGAGGGCTACAAGAATGCATTAGAATATTTATTTATTTATTTAACCTGGTAGAGGTAAGGCCATCAGGCCTTCTCTTCCCTTCTACCAGGGGATTACAACTACAATATTAAGAATACAAATATAATTACAATTAATATTAAATTTACAAATACAATAAAAATCAAAGTACTAAAAGATTAACTGATTAATAAACGCTAGACAGTTTATTTTAAAAGTTAAGAAGAGAGAAGCATTTCTTTTATTGATTAAGTAAAAATTAACCTACTCTACGCAGTAAGAAAATGCTTAATAAGTTTCCTTTTGAACGCTACTAAATTCCGACAGTCTCTGATGTCACTGGGTAGGGTATTCCACAAGCCCGAGAGCAAGATTGTGTATGATGATGAATACGATGATGTCTTATGTGTTCGTATGGCTAGTATGTGGCTATTTTGCGTGCGTGTGAAGAGATTATGAGATGATGACAGGTAACTGAAATGGGAGGCAAGGTAGGTAGGTGTAGAAGTGTGAAGGACTTGGAAAAGGAGAACAAGAGAATGAAAATTTCTACGTTCGTTAAGCCATAGCCAGTTTAGAGTTTGGAAGGATGGGATAATGTGGTCAGCGCGACAGACATCGCAGACGAAGCAAACACAAGAATTATGAACACGTAATTTTTGCGACTGGTTGACATTGAGGTCAGTCAGTAGAAAATCACAATAATCGAAGTGGGGCATTACTAGTGTTTCCACTAGTATTTTCTTGAGTGATAGCAGAAGGAATTTTCGAATGCTGTTTAAGAAATGTAGTATGGAAAGCACTTTTTTGGTAATATGGGTTACTTGGTTATTCCAGTTTAAATGCGTATCAAAGTAAACTCCAAGGTTTTTTAACACAGGAAGCAAAAGGGATTATTGTGTCATTTAACTTGACTGGAAGAGCAGGAGTAATATTGCATAATAGACGTTGTCCCACTAGGATTGCTTGTGATTTTCTTGCATTGAGAGTCAAACCAAACTTTCTGGCCCATGCAGATTTAGATTCAAGGTCCTCGTTAAGATTTTGTATTGCGTCATTGAGTGAGTCAGGGGTTGTATGGATATAGATTTGTAAATCGTCTGTGTAGAGGTAGGTAGGTAGGTATCAAACGATTTTTATTTTGAAAGTATTTGTGACTGCAAACTACGTGTTTACAACGATATACATCTCACTAAAACCAGTAGAGCAAAAGAAAATTGTGCCTTTGTTGTTGTAGTTTTTCGGAAGAATTAATCACATTTCTACTAGAGACTGAGTGAAACTTACAGCAATTTCAGACCAAGAAGGTATATGACCTAAACTAATATAGTGCTGGTAGCAGTATGGCATTGACAGATTGTCCATGAGACGTGAAGGTCTGAGACAGCGGATATGTGGGACAAAGACAGATAATGTCCACTGCAATGGGCAGGCAGCACGAGCAATCTGCTTCATCAGTGTGTGTTGTATTTAAATATTCTTACTGAAGTCATTTTTATCCCAGTTTTTATTATTTCTTCATTTCAAACATCAGTAGCTCTTGGGAGTCACTAACATGCGAAATAAAGTGACAGATGTATAAAAATTTACTGTACTTTGTTAATGAGAGAGCAACAGTGACTTAATTCAAAAAAAAAAAACTTGAATATTGTATTACACTATTTGATATGCGGAAATTCTTGCCTGAAAAACTGTAAGCGAAAATGTTTACTCAAATGTCCAGGCTTTGTGTAACAGTAATCTTGAATTTATTACTGCTTATTTCTTCAGAGAAAAGAGAAGATACCGGTACATTATTTTGTAGGGTGGGCTATGAATCGTACAACATAAGCATATCAGTACATCATAATTTAGTACCGATAATGAAATTGAAGGTTATTTTCTTCTCATTAAAATTAAGAATCTCTCATTTAATTTCATTTCATTCTCTAGCTAATACCTACCTAGAGGTCCAGGTTTATATTATGTTATGTTATGCTATGCTATGCTATGCTATGCTATGCTATGACAATATAAACCTGAGTGAAAGTAAATGTAAAAAGTGAGTATGGAAACTGCAACCTAATATCATACTCAAGTATTGAAGGTAAAATTTGTGTATTAACTCAAGGTCTTTAACTGTATTTTGAATTTCTGGAATTATGAAATCCCCTCTTTCCTAGCATGACAATATTTGTTTTAAAATTGAAATGTACATTGGCGCAACAACATAATTTTTTTCGTGGGTAATAATTTTGTCGTGTGCAATTTTCATGATGAGTCTTATCATAATTGTGATGTGAGAAATATGAATGAACGAACTGAAATGAGTTAGGCCCTTTTAGTTCCGTGTATGTAGGCCAATTAAGTGGGCCTGTTGTGCCCCAGATAACTGGAAAGTTTACCTGAGTCCGAAGCCTTCTTGAAGGCCAGGATTGGTTTAGAGTTTACATTCATTATATCCTCTGGTCCCAGCCTATCCGAGCCCAAGAGAACATGTGTGATTGTGGACAAAGGCTCACAATCATATAATACGTGGAGAGAAGATACCACTTCTCTTCTGCACTTCCTGCATCCTGCATGTGGGGTCTGTAGTCAGTCCCATCACATGTAGGTGTTTCTGTAGAGTGTTGTGTCCTCTTAGTAGGCCCACTACACTCCCAAGCTATGCACAGTTAAGGGATAAGAGTATTCTGCCGATCTTTCTGCTAGGATCCTCTATCAATGTTCGAGCTTTCCTAATGTTAGTGAGATTTCTCCATAGTATGCCATGCTGGTGAATCACCCACTGCGTAATTTTCCATCTGGCCCTCCATGGAGTGATACCAAGGATAGATTCCGGCCATATAAAGCTATTTTCCGAACCCTCCCTCACCAACCTATTGGCAATTTTATTACCTCTGATCCCTGTTTGTCCTGGTACCCAACACAGTGTTACAGGACATCAGGAACAGAGAAGATCGAGTGTCCTCTGGCATTGCCATACCAATTTTGACATTGTTTTGACTGGACTTAGTGCCTTTAAAGCTGTCTGGCTATCACAGCAGCCACAAATCAAAGTAAATGTTGGTGCATCGGTTCCCTTCTACTCTGTATTTGTAAAGTTATTGCATCCCTCAGATTCGTTTGATCATTAGGTAACGAAACTCAGATCAGACGTCAGTCCTGTGTGTGGTGTGTGGAGATATCAAAGATTGGCCCATGCGGGTGTACCAAAACTATAGGCGAAGAAGATTTAATTAATGATGGGTACTTGACTTTTCGTCATTCATCCATATGAAGCCAGTTGTGTAGACCAATTTGCCAACAGAATCATTGCACAGGGTGTGCCATAGGAGGCTGATCTACGTTACACCCGCAATGAGATGAGATGATGGAGATTTTTATTGGGATGTCACAGGGGAACCAGAGCTCTCAGAGAAAACCCCTGTGTTACCCGGATCACGGGCTTGTCCAACAGAAGTTATAAATCGGGGTTATGCTGGGGTCCGAACCTGGGTACTTTGTAATATAAAATGAAGACAAATGCAAAATAACAGCATAAATATACACACACACAAACTCGAACTCAGAACTCTCTTCACTTCCTTCTCATCAGAGATGGGCATTTTGTAATGGATTATAGATTACACCATTACAGTCACAATTACTGGAGCTATTATAAGTGCAAAAAAAGTAAAAACAAGAGTTTTAACAATATTTTAATTTTTTATAATTGTTTACAATCAACTTCATAAAAATAGCATTTGATATTATGTTTAAAAATTTCATTTCATACATTCATATTTATATTCATATTCATATTCATTTATTGCATCCAACTGATCACATACATGATATGGGACATGTCAAAAGTAACACATAATCACTAAGCTACAACAGAATTAAAATACAACATAGTACATTAACTAAAATATAACATACAAAATTTCAACATTAATTATAAATGATTTCAACATTAACAAATGACAACCACAAAAACACATATAACACTTTACAAGAAAAATCACATTTCATTTAGCAGTCGGGAGTCAATTTTGACCAATGCATCCTTCATGAGAAGACATCCTTCACAAAGTCAGGATCTGGAAAAGAGGAAGTAAAGTTTTTGAAGTAAGGCATTCTTTTTCTATTCGGTTATGACAATTTTCAATAAATTCGTTCATACTGTAAAAGCAGTTTTTGATTAAAATTTTGTAAAGAGCTTTCTTAAACTTTTGATGTGCAGATATTTCTTTAAGATAATTTGGTAGGCCATTATACATAAGAAGACCAGCATGAATTAAACTGTTTTTATTTAGAGTTGTGTTAAAACTTTCAATAAAAATATGATCTTTATTTTTATTTAGCACTGGTGTGTATCTGAATTTGTAGGAAAGCTATACAAATTATATTTGATAAAATTTAAGGTCTCATAAACATAAATACACAATAATGGCAAGATATGTAATTTTTTTAAGAATGGCCTGCAGCTGGTAGTTTGAGATGCTTGAACTATGGCTCTAATAGCTCTCTTTTGTAGTTTAAATATTTGCATTGCATTAGGTGAATTACCCCAAAAGATTATACCATACGTTAGGATAGAGTGAAAGTATGCAAAGTACAATGTGCGAGCAGATTCAATAGATGATGCTCTTATTAGTAATCGCAAGGCAAAGCAAATTTTACTTAATTTCTTCCCTAGTTCCTGAAGGTGTACGGACCATTTTAAATGTTCATCTAGCCATAAAACAAGAAATTTTGTATTTTTAGAATATTGAATTGTTTAATTTTGATCCTCTATGACTGGCCACTCAGAATTATTGTTTTGTGAATGATGAAAAGAAATGGCTATGGTTCTGGACTTATTGATTACCAGTCGGTTTCTCTCAAACCATTCCACTATAAACTTCATAATATGTAACTAACTTTTCTTTTTAATTCAATTTTGCTGATTAATCAGTCTTTGTTCAAAGTTTTGATCAGATAGCCTATTGTCTTTTGGACTATTTGTCATTGTGACAAATGAAAACAGTTTTAAGCTAGTTGAAAGTATAGCATATTTATTCCTCCCATCTAGCCATGTCATGGGGCTGGTCTAGAATATGGTTGGCTCCAAGATGATCTGAGACTGGCATTCATGGGCCCAAGACGAGGCTGTCTTATTTTCTGGGTTGTTTCACTAGTGTTCCAGGCTGAAATATATATATATATATTTTTTTTTTGTTCTGTGCATATTACAGAAGTAATGTTAACGGAACTGATAAAGTTACACAAATACTATGTCAATATTTTATGAATAATTCAGAATCGTTCTTCATATAAAACACAAAACAGAAAAGTAAGTTGTTATTTATGTAACATGAGGATTGTGCAACAACACAGAATGAGCACGTAACTATAAGGTCACAGCTGAGAGTGTTGCAAAGAGGCAATGCTCTAATTAAGGTTACGAGGGAGTAAGGAAGTCACACCATCAAAATGTTTCCAGTTTAGTGCTATGCGTGTCTTATTGGTAGAGAGAGGAATTTAGGCAAAAACCTATTTTTTTTTCTCGATACATACAGGCTTGAGATTTAATACTTACATATTTCATGGAAATATAGGTATAAATAAAGGGGTTTTATAGTGCCTAAAAATGCCTATTTCGATGTTAGTGCCTATTTTTAAGATTTTAAACATTTTTGCATCATTTTTCGTACTGTTTACTGTTTTGCTGAACATCCTGTACCGTTTACATTCCAACATTGATAACAACAACTCCTTCCTAGCAGTGAACAACACAATAGAGAAGTACCTCCGGGCCACCCCTTCTCATTCTTACAATCTTTCAATCCTAAAATTCCAACTTCCAGTCGGCATGGATAGCATAGTCGGTATAGTGCCGGCCTTCTGTGCTCGAGGTTGCAGATTCGATAACAGCCCAGGTCAATGGTATTTAAGTGTGCTTAAATGTGATAGGCTCAAGTCAGTAGATTTACTGGCATGTAAAAAAAACTCCTGAGGGACAAATTATTATTATTATTATTATTATTATTATTATTATTATTACCGGTATTATTATTATTATTATTATTATTATTATTATTATTATTATTATATCTTCCTCTGTCTGTCAGCAATTTAACACAAACTCGCTGTGTTGTACCCAAATAAGCATTCTCTTACATTCCAAGACAGATAACAACCCCTTCCTTTTTTCTCACCATTGTTAAGTACAGCAGTGAGCGACACAATAGGTGCTAATCATCTACTGTGAAGCAAATTAAGGAAATGTGATTGGCGGATAAAAACACCAACTTAAAGACAGAATGTCTTAATTTTGTGTACCCTTGTAAAATGTGAAATGTGTGGAAGTTTCTTTTAATCCTACAATTTTGCATTAATAAATCTGGAATCTTATATTAGTGACATTCTTTAATAAAAAAAAAACCTATTTTTTATTTTATAGCGCCTAAATAAAGGAGTTTAAGAGCCTACTTTAGGCACCTAAAAGACCACTTTTTAAGGCCTAAAATTCCGCTCTCTACTTATTGGTATACGAGGGAATGCAGTTCCATGTTGTAACATGAGAGAGTGCGTGCTGTCAAAAACACCTCACTATAAAAGGAACAAGCATCTGTTTGAAATAGAGCACAACTTTGTTTATTTCATGTGCACAAATTGTCAACAAGGCAATAATTAAGGATATGAAAGACTAAGGAGGTCAGAGGTTTCCTGCCATTAACCCATATCTGCCCGGAACTTTTTTCTTCAAGTTTCTTTATAAATTTCACATATATTCATTGTAAGGACCTAAGAAATGACGAGGAACAATAATTTTGATTATATTTCAAGCAAAGGTAGTCTTTTGAGGCAGGGTCGTTAATGACCCACTGGGCAGTTGTAATATCTGTAGTGCTAAATAATGTTCTCTATTGAAGTGTGGAATTATTACAAATGAAACAGATTTTTGGGATTAGAACTGTTCAATTGAGACATGATTTATTTAACAGACACAAAATAATTGTTAGTCACTTAAGCAATGGTAATTAACTAATTGTATTTGTCTATGAAAACTAGCAATGATATCAGTCATAAGCATAAAACTATTTTGCAAAATAGCAAAACATTTGTCATAAAGAGGAACTTGACATTTCCTGCAGGCTTTTCCATTCTTACTTTTGCACATTTTACAACATTTCCTTACTTGACCCATTCTTGTGACCTGTTTGGTGTCGACGAACAGGAGATGACAAATCTACCAGTGGCTTAGCTGAAGGTTCTGTTCAAGCTGGAGGCGTTCCATACTTCACGATCAATGCAGTGGCAATATTTCTTCTGAAATTCAAGTGAGAGATGCTAGGATTGTATGATCTTGCTATAAGTCAAGAATTGTTCACCAAAACATCGAATTTCACAAATATAAAAATGGGGGATATACAATTTCTTGTCTCATATTGATATCCTGTATGCAGCAATATTGGAGTCTAGTTCATCTACTCCTCTCATGAAAGAGTTATATTTGCATACTACACCAATTTGGGGGATTTATACTCTGTTGTTACACTTATGTCCAATGAGTAGCTATAGTGTTGAACCTCTCCATAAAGTGAAACGATACTTTGTTGCAGCCAAAGCTAGAGTCTGCAGTTATTTCTTCAGTTCAAGTACCTATGTCATATTGTCAACCCTGAGCTAGCATCATAAAATAATGAATATCGTACATAATACAAGAAAAATCATTTGAGTGTGAAGAATGTGTTTCTATTAAATAATTATGAGAAGAGAACAGCCAGTAATCTAGCATAGAAATTATTATTTTCACGTTATAACTGAGACAGAACATTGCAAAACCAAATGGTCGTATAACTAAACTACTGAAGAATCGAATCCAGGTTTGCAGACAGCAGAATATTTTTATCCCAATCTAGGGATCAAGACTGGACAACATGTCATTGAAAAGAGAAATTGTGCCCAGTGTCTGGATGTTGAACTTGAGTATGTAATTGTTACCAACCTCAACAGTGTTTGAAACAATTCAAAGCATTTTCTTTGAGTGGGTCGTTAATGATCCCATTGGCTGATATAAGTTAAAATAGTGCAGATTTAAAATGTAGTGCGGTCTTTTCCTCACTATGCACCTTCTCCCAGGTTAGAGAATGGATTCAAGATTAATTTAGAAACATGTTAAACGAATTATATTTTAGCTGACGACACGTTTTATTGACGAAATTTATTCTGAACTTCTCGATTTGGGAAATATGTACAGACCCAGAAACAAAATTTGGGCCACCTGAATTTTCTAAGTTCCAGTTATAACATACTGTGCATAACTATTGAAGCTTTCCTGGCGACGTGATAATTCGAAATTTTCTCGGGCTTCCAGCCAGGTCATAAGTTGGTGATCCACCGACGTTTCGAGGATGTTCATCTTCCTCATCTTCAGGGTTAAATGATATCTGAGGGTACCCAGCTCCTTAATTTATAGTGCCAGAGGGAGTCAGCCGAGGAGCTGTGTGCCGATTGGCTGTTATTAGTGCGGACCATGGCGAGAACGCGGCCGACGTGTCATCTTGCTTTGTGCTTTCCAGCTGAATGACCTTGGGTCTCACAGTGGGCTCGGCGGACGAGTTCTCATGTGTCCTCCGCTGATGACGGCCCGTCATCCGGGCGGTGAGAAATTTAATATCCGGTGCCCATGCCGCGCTTAGTTGGAGACCCGAGTACCGGTTCAGGTTACCGTGTTCCGCCGCTATGGCCAGGGTTTCTTTTACTCTTCTATCCCAATAGCCCGCACACTTTACCAGGATCTCGGTGTTATTGAAATTAGCCCTATGGCTTTTTTCAATGCAATGTTCAGCCAATCCGGATTTTTCGGGCTGCATTAATCTGATGCTTCTTTGATGTTCCGAAAGACGCGTCGCTATTGTGCGTCAGTACCGCCATTAGAGACCAGTCGCATCATAATCAACCTCACGGACCAGCAGCTAGATGAGGCCACCACATCAGTACTTGCCAGGGGTCTCAACTTCGCTCCCGCTCCAAAGAAAATTCTGGTCGCAGACATCATTAGCAGTATTGAAGGTGCTATCCACCAGCTCCCACCAGACAGCGCGGAAGAAATACGCCGAGAAGTTGCCAGGGCTGTTACCAAGGCCACCATTCCTAAGCCCAACATCTGCCGAGAGGAGAATAGAGCCTTGCAGATGCTTGGGAAGAACGACAGCTTAGTCGTTCTGCCAGCGGATAAGGGAAACGCCACAGTCCTCCTTTCCTCAACGCAGTATCAGGAGAAGATCGATCAACTGCTGAACGATCCGGCCTATAAAATTCTCAAGAAAGATCCCACCAGCTCAGTAGAGAGACGCACCAACCAGCTAATCAAGAAATCCAGTCTCCGCGCTGAGTGTAAGCGGTTAGTTTAACCGTCAGGCAGTATACCACCCAGGTTATATGGTCTACCCAAGATACATAAGCCGGAGGTACCGCTAAGGCCTATAGTGGATGCTATTGGCAGCCCTACTTATCGCTTGGCCCGCTATCTCACCAACCTGCTGCAACCACTGGTGGGTGGGTGCGTACATCATGTGAAGAACTCTACACAATTTGTACAGATCCTCGACAACATCAAAGTGAAACCGTCCGACCTTCTAGTCAGCTTCGATGTAGTGTCCCTCTTCACCAGTGTTCCACTCTCGGAAGCCATGCTACTGCTTTCCGATCAATTTCCACCTGACATCACGGAATTGTTCCGCCACACGCTCACCTCCACATATTTTCTACAGAACAACACCTACTATGAACAGATAGACGGAGTCGCCATGGGTTCTCCGCTTTCACCAGACATCGCCAACTACTATATGGAGCATCTGGAGCATGAAATACTAGATACAGCGCCATTAAAGCCTACACATTTCTTCAGATACATAGACGATACGTTCGTCATCTGGCCTCATGGACAAGACACATTACCAGATTTTCTCAGGCATATAAACAGTCTACGACCCCAGATCCAGTTCACTATGGAGGTTGAAACGAACGGTAAACTCCCATTTCTGGACATCCTTATCTCCAGAAATAACAACGGATCTCTTGGTCATGTGGTATACTGTAAACCCACACATACCAACTTGTACCTGAACGCGAATAGTTTCCAACACAAAGCGCAGCGGATGGGCATACTTAACACACTGGCCCATAGAGCAGTCTCTATATCGGACCCGGAGCAATTAGACACTGAATTTCAACACCTGAAGCTCACCCTCCAGCAGAATGGATATTTGGCTGAAGACATCACGGCCTCTTTGAATAGAGCAAGACACAAGAAGCAGCAGCAGCAGCCCATCACGGACTCACTAGAAGCGGAAAAACCAGCCACAGCCTGTCTACCATTCACAGGGAAGTTGTCGGGAAAGATAAGCAGACTGCTCCACAAACATGGAATAAAAACAACCCACAAACCTCCGCCGAAAATCAGGAACAAGGTCAGATCAGTAAAAGACGATCTAGGCCTCAGAGTACCAGGGATCTACCGCATCCTGTGTGAATGTGATGCGGCTTACATTGGACAGACTGGACGCACAATAGCGACGCGTCTTTCCGTACATCAAAGAAGCATCAGATTAATGCAGCCCGAAAAATCCGGATTGGCTGAACATTGCATTGAAAAAAGCCATAGGGCTAATTTCAATAACACCGAGATCCTGGTAAAGTGTGCGGGCTATTGGGATAGAAGAGTAAAAGAAACCCTGGCCATAGCGGCGGAACGCGGTAACCTGAACCGGGACTCGGGTCTCCAACTAAGCACGGCATGGGCACCGGCTATTAAATTTCTCACCTCCCGGACGACGGGCCGTCATCAGCGGAGGACACATGAGAACTCGTCCGCCGAGCCCACTGTGAGACCCAAGGTCATTCAGCCGGAAAGCACAAAGCAAGACGACACGTCGGCCGCGTTCTCGCCGCGGTCCGCACTAATAACAGCCAATCGGCGCACAGCTCCTCGGCTGACTCCCTCTGGCACTATAAATTAAGGAGCTGGGTACCCTCAGATAGGGACTTCTTTCTTGGACGTGAAAGGAGCAAGACGTGTCCTGAGAACTTCTGATTGGCGCACCGGCGAAAGCAGCTACAGCGGACAACCAACCAGATTCCTCAGTTCTACAGCAGCAAGCGAGCGCAGCAGCCAAGCAGCTCTCGGCCAGGGAGGCTCGAGGCGCCGAGCATCGTACTTCTGTCGGCCAGGCGGCGGACACCTACGTAATCGGCACTTCTTAAAGAGCAGCCTATTGGTTCCATTGCCGCACCGGAGCTCAGCGCGAAGAAAGCCGCGCAGCCTACGGAGGGCTGTGCGCACTAACTTCCCTAGGCCAGGCGGATCCCGGTCGGGGATTGGGTCCTCTCTCGAGGAGACCCCTAGCCGTCCTCGGCCCCTAGGCAGGCTTCCTGCTAGGGAGAGACTCTGTGCCTTCGTGCCGGAGTGACTGCCCAATGGCAGGGCCTTCGGGCTAATTTGCTTTCCGCCCTCCACTCTTCTACTATTGCCCGGCCCTTCTGAGGGCTACGCAAATTTTCGTCCGGCCCTTATCAGGGCCAACGAAATTAGCGAACCAAACCGACGGTCCCCGGCGGGCTCCGCAACGCTTGTTGCGATCGGCTAACCGGGCTAGGCTTCGGCGACCGGTCGGGCGTAACTGCTGGGCTTCCACCCTTAGTGGGAAAGGGGCCTAGCAGGTTCTTGCACTGCGGACAGAGTGCCGCTTAGGTCTCCCCCCCTGACAGGATCGAATCTGTAATTCGAATGGCTCCAGTTAAGAGCAACAAGGCCACGAGCCATCCTACTGCAGGTGGCGTACAGCGGTTGCTAGTTTGCACTAGCCAGACAGGGCCCACCACCTCCTACTTGCGCGTGTCGCGTCCCGCGCAGATTACTCCTCCGCCCAGGCGTCGGAACCTGAGATCGGCTGGGCCTGTACGGACGCCGCCTGTCCCGGTCCCCGTTGCGGAGATCCTTGAGCTTCGTCCCCCTACCACCATCCCAGTCCCTTCAGGACTCCCGAGAAAGCCCACCCCTCCCAAGATAGCTCCCAAGGTCACTGAGGTGACACGTATTGACTTGCCCGGTCCTAGCGGACTGAATAGCCGTGGTGTTACGGTCTTGGCTGATGAAGTGCCGCCGATTCCATCTGGGTCCGGCGCACTTCAGGTCATTAAGGCCAAAAAGAAGAAGAAGAAGGGCTCAGCTAAGACTCAGCAGGGCGGCATTCCTTCCGCTAGTGAGCTCACCAAGGAAGAGAGATCGGCTCTCTCTACCTTGGAGCAATTGGAGGCGGCGACTCTTCAAGTCGTGACCGAGGAGGCAGCACCCCCCGCCGAACCTGAGGCCCCACAGGAGACGGCTGCTGCCCCTGAGGTAGATGAGGCAGTTCCCCGCCCCCCTTCCCCAGCTCGTACTCACGTGTCGGAGAGTGAGGACGAGGAAGATGATGTTGAGACTGCCCTCACTAGGCGACGTGGTGATATCCCACCCGTTATTATTACGCCAGCCTTCACTGGCTCGCTGGACCGACTGAACTTAGAGTTCAAGGCCGAATACGAACCGTTGGGCTTATGCTCGTACAGGGCGCGCGGCGGGACGGCCGTGAAAACTGTTTGCGAAAGGGACTACGCAAATCTTTGCAGGTTCCTGACCGAACGGGGAGTAGCGTACAACTTGCTGCGCCCCAAGAACGACAAGCCTCTGCGATTCGTTCTAAGAGGAATAGATATTCACACAGATGAGGAGGACATCCAGGGCGACCTGGAATTCCAAAGCATAATCGTCCGGCGAGTGACGAGGATGCACTCATCAAGGACAAGGGCCAAACTCCCAATGGTCATTGTCGATGTGGAGAATTCCCCCGAAACCCGGGATAGAATGAGAGCCTTGCGTCAGTGCTGCCTGATGAGGGTAACAGTTGAGGACTACGTCCCCAGCAAGCGCCCGCCTCAGTGCAGCAACTGCCAGTGGTACTACCACACGCAGGCTAGCTGCAAAGCGCAGCCTATGTGTCGAGCTTGTGCACGCCCCCATAAGACTAAAGATTGTCGCAAGCCGCACGATGTCCCCGCTACATGCGCACTCTGTACTGGCGCTCACACCGCCAATTACGGAGGGTGTCCCGTGGCACTACAGGTTAGAGATGCCACGGAAGGAACGAGCAGGGCTGCCCGACGGAGGAGGGCAGAGCTCGAGGAACAGCGGACGCTCCAATACGAGTGGCTCCGGCAGCAGCGTGTGGAGCGAGCAGCGAGGCAGCAGCAGCTGTTCCGAGAACAGCAGCCGCAGCCACAGGCTCGCGCCCCTGTGCAGGGGCCCCGTGCGGAGCGACGCACGGAACTCGGGCCGGTCCGCCAACAGCAGCAGCAAACGCAGCAGCAGCAGGCGACCATCCCTTCGCTTTTGGAAGTGCCCGTTGCCGCGCCTCTGTGGTCCACCGTGGAAGCGACAGCCCCCCAAACTGCTGCCAATAATGTAGGACCTTTTTCTCAGCGCCCTAAGCGCAACAGGGGCAGCAGAAAAGCCACCAAGGCTACCACGGTAGAGTCCATCTCCGCCCCTGTCCCACCGGCCCAGCAGGAAGCTATTGCAAGCACCTCGAAAGGCCCGACCGGTCAAGGCGCGACCTTGGACCAAGTTCAGCACTTTGCCGAGGCGTTGCAATTAGCAAACCCTAACCTCCCGCTCGCCCCAATCCTAGAAGGATTAACCAAAGTGATAGTTCTCCTTATGGAGAATCCTATGTCTGCCCTCCCGGAGATATTTAAGCTCCTAACCTCCCTCGTTTCTCTCAATGGCCAGACGAAGTGACGGAGTTGCTAGGATGTGTATATGGAACGCCAGGGGCCTTAGACATGATAGACATGAGTTCAGGGCATTCCTAGACGCTAATAATATAGACGTTGCATTTATAACAAACGTTCCTGACACCCCAAGTAAATTTAAGATGCGCGGGGTTTAAAGTCTATAGACAAGATAGAGCGGGTAGAAGAGGCGGAGGTGTAGCGGTGTTCGTTCGTTCTACGATCGCGCACTGTGAGTATCTCCTTCCCCAGCTAGCGGCATTAGAGGCAGTGGCTATTAGAGCCTACATAGGCAGACTCCCCTTTCTGCTTATGGCTGCCTACTGTCCTCCGGGCATACTAGATGAACGCGATTTAGATATAGTGACAAGCCTCACAGATAGATTCGTAGTCGCCGGCGACCTCAATGCGAAGCACGCTAGCTGGAACTGTCAACGCCCCAATCGGCAGGGCGATAGGCTTTTTCTTAATTCTACAGGAAACGGATACGTCGTGATGGCCCCTAGGGAACCCACACACGTACCGGATGCTGCAAATCAACTGCCTGACATATTAGACATCGCTCTGGTGAAAGGTCTCACAACTAGAGCGAGACTAACAACCCTGGATGATCTTCCGTCCGACCACCTACCGGTGATAATGGAGATCATGCACCCAGTCGAACTCTCCCCAACCGCTGAGAAATTCAACTACAAGGCGGCAGACTGGGTGTTCTTTCAAGACCAGGTAGCCGCTACGCTTCCACCACTCCCCCCTGAAGTCACTCCGGCAGGGATAGATAGGTCAGTTAGCGACCTGACGGAGTGCATAAAGAAGGCAATGGTTACTGCTATACCGAAACGGTCTTCACAACCGGGACGGATGCAGCTCCCAGCCTATATTAGAGACCTAAAGATCGCCCGCAATAGAGCAAGAACATTGTGGAAGCGTACTAGGTTAGATCAACATAGAATAGAAATGAACCGCTTGCGCAGGCGGATCAGTGAGGCGGTCCACGAGACGGTCGTGGATGCTTGGAAATCCAAGGTTGAGACGATGGACAGCAGAAACATGTCAGATGTCTGGCGTGTATCTCGAGCTCTGTCCAATCCATCTCAATCTATTCACCCATTAGTAGTCGGTCCAGATGTCACGGCCTTTACTCCTGAGGAGAAGGCTACCGCACTGGCAGACGTTCTAGAGACCACTTTTCAACCCGTGGAACAAAATTTAAACTTTCCCCATATCAGAGCTGTTGAGGAATCGGTTCGAGACCTCCTTAGCAGGGAGCCGGAAAATGGGATACGACCTACGAACACCCACGAGGTCGCCCATTTCATTCGTCGCCTCGGCCCTCATAAGGCCGCAGGAGCCGACGGTATCCAAGGAATTATATTGCAGCATCTCCCAAGGTCAGCTATGAAGCGCATAGCAGAGATAATTAATAACATCTTGGCTTCCGGTCACTATCCCATTCCCTGGAAAGAAGCTCACGTAGTTCTCTTTCCAAAGCCCGGAAAGGATAAGACGAATCCAAGCAACTATAGGCCTATTAGTCTCCTCAGTTGTCTCAGCAAACTGGCGGAGCGGGTCATACATAGACGCCTCACTGAAGTAGTATTGCCCCAAATCAGGAACGAGCAATTCGGTTTTCACCCTGGTCGTTCCACTACACTCCAGGCACTCCGCATGACGGAGGACATTACCTGGGCTATGAGCACGAAGCGTGTAGTAGCTGCAGCTTACCTGGACATCGAGCGAGCATTCGATAAGGTTTGGCATGAGGGACTCCTCGTTAAGTTACTGGGCATGGGAGTCCCAGATGGAATGATACGCCTCATTTCTAACTACCTCCGAGGCCGTACATTCAAAACCCGTGTAGGCACTAGTTTCTCCACCCCCGTGAAATTCAAACAGGAGTCCCACAGGGTTCCATTATCGGGCCCATACTTTTCAATATATTCATTAATGACCTCCCGTTTCGCTATATCCACGGCAGAAGTAGTCATCTGTATATCTATGCAGACGACACTGCCCTCTTGGCGATGGGCAAAACCTATAGATTAGCGTCCCGTAGATTACAGTCGATCTTAGATCACCTCCAGCCGTGGTTCCACGACTGGAGAATCAAGGTCAATGTAGAGAAATGTCAGGCCATACTCTTTTCACTAAGATCGAGGCTCGAAGACATACCACCACCACCCACACTTTTCGGACGAGAAATGCCGTGGATGAACCAAATTAAATATTTAGGGATCATTATGGACTCTCATCTCAACTTCCGAGATCACATCCAATCCCTTCTTCGTAAGGCCAACGGGCTGATAGTTAGACACTATCCCATTCTGGCGGCCTTAACTCCTGACAACCTGAGGGTAGGACTTACCATGTATAAGGCCCTCATTCGCTCTGTCATTACCTATGCCGCACCCGCATGGGGGTTTGCGGCAGTGTCCCATCTCCGTAAACTCCAAGTTGTCCAAAACCAGGTGATTCGACTCATTACTCATCTCCCCCGAGTCGCCTCGAGAAGAAAGTTCCATGTTGAATTAGAGTTGCCAACCATAGACGAGTTCATTGCTCGACTGGCAAGGAACCTGTATGCGAAAGCTCGTGCTAACCCCAACCCGCTCATATCTGGCCTCGGCCAGTATGATCCTAGGTTACGGCGTAGACACCAGACAGGTCCATTAGCTATACTATTGAGACAGGAGGACAGGGAGGCTGGCGTTACTCCCAGGTTTTGGTAGCCACGACTCAACTCCATGAGACTCCTTGGATAGTGCAACCGCTGTAAAATGACCTTGTCTTAACTGAGCTAAACAAAATCCCTCCATAACATCATCTACTTTTGTTGATCGATGGAAATCTAATAGAGCCAATTGGCTAGTATATATCCATCGATTCATAGAGTCATTCAACCTAAGAGCCAACTGGCTAGTCTCTGATATTGAGACAACTCATCCTGCCTAAGGTTTTTCCGTGGTTTTCCTAAGGCGCTAAGACAAATGTCGGGATGAGCCCTAAAAGAAATGGGCCACGGACCTGCACTCATATCCCCATGAATCTCCCTAATTAACAATTACATCTCTCCCCACTCTTCGCAATTGAGCCATCATATAGCCAAATGGCTGGTCTCGAAATTGAGACAAATCAACAAGGCTCATGACCTCCTACATAATAGCCAAATTGGCTAGTCTCTTATATGAGACAACTCATCCTGCCTAAGGTATTCCGTGGTTTTCCTCAGGCGTAAGACAAATGTCGGGATGAGCCCTATAAGAAATGGGCCACGGACCTAAATGCCCTTCCCCATATATATTCCACCTTTATTATAAATTATGTATGCCCTAGTTCAGATAATATTAATAGTCTATTAAACATACGAGGTCATTCAATAAGTCGCAAATTGAAAGGACAGGGACCTCTCAAATTGCAGGTTAGAATTCACGGCGCTTCTTCCGACGGCCTTCAAATGCTTTGTCATCGAACAACGGATGACGGCGTCTTGCCATCCTAACGGCAAACACCAGCCAAATCCTCCTCGCCCCGTTCCGTGATCAAGTGATCAATCTCAGCCCCCCTCGCGTATGTGGTACCTAAGAGGTTACGTCCAATTTCGGCTTCCCCTTCAAAATTTTCTAGAGCTCCTTCAGGGGAGCAGCGTAACCCGGAGTGAGACTAGTGGCCAACAGGCTTGGAGCTCACATATTTAGTTTTGTACAGCCCCCAACCCCTTGCAAGGACGCGTTTTGCGTACCTTTTAAATTTTCCTCCCAATTCTCCTTCGATTTTTCGATCCCTCAGATAGGTTGGAGGATGTGACTTCTTTCTTGGACGTGGAAGAAGTCAGACGTGCTTGGAGCTTTTAGCAGCAACAGATCTTCGGTTTCGCAGCGAACGCAGCCCATCGGAGAACTTCAAAACAGCGGCTACAAGTTAAGACAGCGCAGCAGCCCAGCAGCTCTCGGCCAGTGAGACTCGAATTGCCGAGCACAGGCCACGTGATCGGCACTTAAGAAGCAGACAACTGGTCCACGTGCCGCACCGGCGCGCAGCGCGAAGATAGCCGCGCAGCCCACGGAGGGCTGCGTGCACTAATCTTCCCTAGGCCAGGCGGATCCCGGTCGGGGATTGGGTCCTCTCTCGAGGAGACCCCTAGTCGTCCTTGGTCTTTAGGCAGGCTTCCTGCTAGGGAGAGACTCCGCGCGTTACTGGTCCACGCACTCCTTGGAGTGACGGTACCGGTCCCGGAGTAACTGCCTAAAGGCAGAGCCCTCGGGCTAATTTACTTTCTGCCCTCCATTTCTTGAACTATTATCCGACCCTTCTGAGGGCTACGCTAAATTTCGTCCGGCCCTTCTCAGGGCCTACGAGAGAAAGCGAATCACACCGACGGTCCCCGGCGGGCTCCACAGCGCTTGCTACGGTAGCTAACCGGGCTAGGCTCCGGCGACCGGTCGGGCAGAACTGCTGGGCTTCCGCCCCTAGTGGGACAGGGGCCTAGCAGGTACTTGCACTGCGGACGGCGTGCCGCTTAGGGATATTCCCCCTCGATCTTCGAGATCGAATAATGACCCGAGTTAGGGAAAAGAAGGTCATGAGTCCATCTGAAGTCGGTGGCGTTCGGCGGTTGCTTAAGTGCACTGATCAAGCAGGACCCACTGCGTCATACTTGATAGTTCAGCCTAAACCCGCGGCCCATACTCCTCCACCTCCCCCGAAACGCCGGGGCCTGCGTTCGACGGGACCAGTACGGACACCGCCGATTCCAGTGCCAGTCGCAGAGATTCTAAATCTGGGGCCCTCCCAGACTCTACCAGTCCCCTCAGGACTAGTTAGAAAGCCGTCTGAACAGTGCAAGCTGGCAGCTTCCAAAGTCGCAGACGCGGCTATTGCAGTAGTACCTGGTCCGAGTGGTCTTCATAGACCCAGTGACAAGGGCAAGTCACTAGTGGAGCCACAGCCAGGCCCGTCGGGCTCTGATGCGCCACAGGCCAAGAAGGCCAATAAGAAGAAAAAGAAGGGCACACCTTGCCCCGAAGAATGCGGCCCTCCCACCGCAGTTGCCCTGAGTGAGGGAGAGAGAATTGCTCTCTCTAACTTAGAGAAATTAACGGCCCCTCAGGCCAATAATTCTGCACAACGCGACGAGATACAGGATGCGGAACTTCCCCCCGTTCCTGAAGTCCAACAGGAAATGGATACTGCTCCTGAAGTAATAGATGTTCCTCCGCGACCACCTTCCCCCGCTCGTACTCACGTTTCGGAGAGTGAGGACGAAGATCGAGAAGGCGCTGCTGAGACGCCCTTTACTAGGAGACGGGGGGATATTCCCCCAGTCATTATTACCCCGGCCTTTACAGGTTCACTAGGCCAATTGAACATTGAGTTCAAAGCGGAGTACGAACCGCTAGGAATGTGCTCATACCGGACGCGTGGCGGGACGGCTGTGAAAACCATCTGCGACAGGGACTACGCAAATCTTTGCAGGTTCCTGACAGATCGGCGAGTAGCGTTTAACCACCTTCGCCCCAAAAATGAGAAGCCTCTTCGTTTTGTACTGAGAGGAGTCGACATTCATACCACAGAGGAGGACATCCAGGGCGACCTGGATTTCCAAGGCATCACCGTCCGGCGAGTAACGAGGATGCACTCCTCTAGGACGAAAACCAAACTTCCTATGGTCATTGTGGATATAGACAACACCCCCGAAGGCCGGGATAGAATTAGAGCCCTATGGCAGTGTTGTCTGATGCGGATTACGGTTGAGGACTATGTCCCCAGTAAGCGTCCACCTCAGTGCAGCAACTGCCAATGGTATTACCACACTCAGGCTAGTTGCAGAGCACAGCCAATGTGTCGGGCTTGCGCACGCCCCCATAGAAATAGAGACTGTCCCAAGCCCAACAATGTCCCTGCTACTTGCACACTCTGTGGCGGCGCTCACACCGCCAACTACGGAGGTTGTCCTATAGCTATCCAAGTTAGGGATGCTACAGAAGGATCGAGCAGGGCGGCCCGGCGGAGGAGGGCAGAGCTCGAGGAACAGCGGACGCTCCAATACGAGTGGCTCCGACAGCAGCGGGTAGAGCGAGCTGCCAGGCAACAGCAGCTGTTCCTGGAACAGCAGCAGCAGGCTCGAGCCCCTGTGAGGGAGCCCCGTGCGGTGTCACGCATGGAACTCGGGCGGGTCCGTCAACAGCAGCAGCAGACGGTAATCCCTCCCCTGCTAGATATGCCCGTCGCGCCTCTGTGGTCGACCGTGGCAGCGACAATCCCCAATCCTGCTACCAATAGTGGAGAACCATTATCCCAGCGCCCTAAGCGCAACAAGGGCAGCAGAAAAGTCACTAAGACTACTACGGCAGAGCCCACCTCAGCCCCTGTCCCACCAGCCCAGCAGAAAGCTGTTGCAAGCACCTCGAAAGGCGTGACCGATCCAGATGCAACCCTCGAGCAAGTTCAGAACTTTGCCGAGGCGGTGCAACTAGCTAACCCTAACCTGCCGCTCGCCCCAATCCTAGAAGGATTAACTAGGGTGATAGTTCTCCTGATGGAGAATCCTATGTCCGCCCTCCCGGAGTTATTTAAACTCCTAACCTCCCTCGTTTCCCCTAATGGCCAGACGAAATGATGGAGGTGCTAGGATGTGTATATGGAACGCCAGGGGCCTTGGACATGTTAGAAACGAGTTTAGGGCATTTCTAGACGTAAATAATATAGACATAGCATTTGTAACGGAAACGTTCCTGACACCCCAAGTAAATTTCAGATGCGCGGGGTTTAAAATTTATAGATTGGATAGACCAGTTAGAAGAGGCTGAGGTGTAGCGGTGTTCGTTCGATCTACGATCGCGCACTGTGAGTATCTCCTTCCCCAGCTAGCAACGTTAGAGGCAGTAGCTATTAGAGCCTACATAGGTAGAATCCCCTTTCTGCTCATGGCTGCCTACAGTTCCCCGGGCACACTCACTGAACGGGATTTAGATATAGTGACAAGCCTCACAGATAGATTCATAGTCGCCGGCGACTTCAATGCGAAGCACGCTAGCTGGAACTGTAGACGCCCCAATCGGCAGGGCGATAGACTTTTTCAAAATTCCACAGGAAACGGGTACGTTGTGATGGCCCCTAGGGAACCCACACACGTACCAGATGCTGCTAATCAAGTTCCCGATATCCTAGATATTGCTCTGGTGAAAGGTCTCACAACCAGAACAAGACTAACAACACTGGATGATCTTCCATCCGACCACCTACCGGTGATAATGGAGATCATGCACCCAGTCGAACTCTCCCCACCGCTGAGAAATTCAATTACAAGGCGGCAGACTGGGTGTTCTTTCAAGACCAGGTAGCCGCTACGCTTCCATCACTCCCGCCCGAAGTTACTCCGGCAGGGATAGATAGGTCAGTTAGCGACCTGACGGAGTGCATTAAGAAGGCAATGGATGCAGCAATACCGAAACGGTCTCCACAACCAGGATGGATGCAGCTGCCAGCCTATATTAGAGACCTAAAGATCGCCCGCAATAGAGCCAGGACATTGTGGAAGCGTACTAGGTTAGATGAACACAGAGTAGAGATGAACTGCTTGCGCAGGCGGATCAGTTAGGCGGTCCATGAAACGGTCGTGGATGCTTGGAAATCCAAGGTTGAGACGATGGACAGCAGAAACATGTCAGATGTCTGGCGTGTATCTCGAACTCTGTCCAATCCGTCTCAATCTATACACCCATTAATAGTCGGTCCAGATGTCACGGCCTTTACTCCTGAGGAGAAGGCTACCGCACTGGCAGACGTTCTAGAGACCACTTTTCACCCCGTGGAACAAAATTTAAACTTGGCCCATATCAGAGCTGTTGAGGAATCGGTTCGAGACCTCCTTAGCAGGGAGCCGGAAAATGGGATACGACCTACGAACACCCACGAGGTCGCCCATTTCATTCGTCGCCTCGGCCCTCATAAGGCCGCAGGAGCCGACGGTATCCAAAGAATTATATTGCAGCATCTCCCAAGGTCACCTATGAAGCGCATAGCAGAAATAATTAATAACATCTTGGCTTCCGGTCACTATCCCATTCCCTGGAAAGAGGCTCACGTAGTTCTCTTTCCAAAGCCCGGAAAGGATAAGACGAATCCAAGCAACTATAGGCCCATTAGTCTCCTCAGTTGTCTCAACAAACTGGCGGAGCGGGTCATACATAGACGCCTCACTGAAGTAGTGTTGCCCCAAATCAGGAACGAGCTGTTCGGCTTCCACCCTGGTCGTTCCTCTACACTCCAGGCACTCCGCATGACGGAGGACATTACCTGGGGCATGAGCACGAAGCGTGACGTAGCTGCAGCTTACCTGGACATCGGGCGAGCATTCGACAAGGTTTGGCATGAAGGGCTCCTGGTTAAGCTACTGGGCATGGGAGTCCCAGATGGAATGGTACGCCTAATTTCAGATTACTTCCGAGGCCGTACATTCAAGACCCGAGTAGGCACTAGTTTCTCCACTCCTCGTGAAATTGACGCAGGAGTCCCGCAGGGATCGATTATGGGTCCCATACTTTTCACTATATTCATTAATGACCTCCCGTTTCGCTATATTCACGGCAGAAGTAGCCATCTGTATATCTATGCAGATAACACTGCCCTCTTGGCGATGGGCAAAACCTAGGTCAATGTAGATAAATGTCAGGCCATACTCTTTTCACTAAGAGCGAGGCTCGAAGACATACCATCTCCACCCACACTTTTCGGACAAGCAATGCCGTGGATGAACCAAATGAAATACTTAGGGATCATTATGGACTCTCATCTCACCTTCCGAGATCATATCCATTCCCTTCTTCGTAAGGCCAATGGATTGATAGTTAGACACTATCCCATTCTGGCGGCCTTCACTCCTGACAACCTGAGGGTAGGACTTACCATGTATAAGGCCCTCATTCGGTCTGTAATAACCTATGCCGCACCCGCATGGGGGTTCGCGGCAGTGACCCATCTCCGGAAACTCCAAGTTATCCAGAACCAGGTGATTCGCATCATAACACATCTCCCGCGAGTCGCTTCGAGAGAGAAGTTCCACGATGAGCTAAACTTGCCAACCGTAGACGAGTTCATTGCTCGATTGGCTAGAAACCTGTATGAGGCCGCTCGTGCCAGCCCCAACCCGCTCATATCTGGCCTCGGCCGGTATGATCCTAGGTTACGGCGAAGACACCAGACAGGTCCACTAGCTATTCTCTTAAGACAGGAAAACAGGGAGGCAGGTGTCACTCCCAGATTTAGGTAGATTATTAATTCATGACTTAATCGAATAAGCAACCGCTGTGAAATGACCTGCTCCAACTCGGGCTATAAATCCATTCTATCCCTCTTACAGGTCTACGGAGTGAAGAGTCAATTGACTAGTCTCCGGATCTGACAGAAACTATCAAAAAGCCAATTGGCTAATACCGTTATGATGATTAAATAACTTGAGCTAACATATCGTCCCCAATAATTCTGTTTTGCTGATCGATGGAGTTGTAATAGAGCCAATTGGCTGGTCTATATCCATGGAATCCAGTCATTTTACCAAAGAGCCAACTGGCTAGTCTCTGAAAATGAGACATCTCATCCTGCCTATGGTTTTTCCGTGGTTTTCCTAAGGCGTTAAGACAAATGTCGGGATGAGCCCTAAAAGAAATGGGCCACGGACCTGCATTCACTTCCCCAGACATTGGTGACGGCTCAAAATTAATGATTATTCACATCGAACTCGGGCCCTAACAGAATTCAATCGTCCCTTGTACAGATCAATGGAGTCATCAAAGAGCCAATTGGCTGGTCACCTGATCTCAGAAAAATTAACAAAGAGCCAATTGGCTATTGCCGTTAAGATTAATCCCTATGAGTTCGATTCTTCAAACAGCCAAACTGGCTATTACCGTTTCGTGCCTAGACTTCTATGACTCTTCCTCCTAGTTGGTACCATCGCGTCTCTCCTCCGGATCAGGTCGCTGTACTTCTGCCCCTCATCCACCCCGTATGTTGTAGCTAATCAGTTACGTCCATTTTCGGCTTATCCACTGGAAATTTCTAGCGCTCCTTGACTGGGGCGGCGAAACCCGAAGTGAGACAAGTGGCCAAGAGGCTTGGAGCTCACATATTCAGTTTTTCACAACCCCTACTCCCCCCCTTGCAAGGACGTGTTTTCACGTACCTTTAAAGTTTCTCCTCCCACTTCCCCCCTCTTTCATTCATTTCCCTCAGATATGTAACAGCGTAGCCCATATGGTTGGATGCTGAGTTGTTATCCAGGCAACCTGAGTTCGAATCTTAACTGGTCC
The DNA here is from genome assembly GCF_040183065.1 of Periplaneta americana. Lineage (NCBI taxonomy): Eukaryota > Metazoa > Arthropoda > Insecta > Blattodea > Blattidae > Periplaneta > Periplaneta americana. The sequence continues at coordinate 87,050,184 of NC_091126.1, read as the reverse complement.
TATATATATATATATATATATATATATATATATATGGCCAACAGGCTTGGAGCTCACATATTTAGTTTTGTACAGCCCCCAACCCCTTGCAAGGACGCGTTTTGCGTACCTTTTAAATTTGTCCTCCCAATTCTCTTTCGATTTTTCGATTTTCGATTTCCCTCAGATATCATTTAACCCTGATGATGAGGAAGATGAACATCCTCGAAACGTCGGTGGATCACCAACTTATGACCTGGCCGGAAGCCCGATAAAATTTCGAATTCTACTGTGCATGCTCAGTGCTTTTTCTTTTTTTGTTCCTCTTGTATGGAGTAGGGACCCAAAGGCTTACACTGCAGCCTGAGGCTTATTCTGCTTACCACTCCTATTTTGTGAATGATTGGGTAGCAGAATGGCCGCGGTCTTGTACACCGTGAACTTAACCCAGGCTATCATATGGATGATTTGTGAATTAATGGTGGCAAAATGAGTCCGAGGTCCAACGTCGAAAGTTACCCAGCAATTCTGCTTCAATTGGTTGAAAGAAAACCCCAGAAAAAACCCCAAGCTGGTAACTTGTCCCAATCAGGATTTGAACCCGGGCCCACTTATTTCACGGTCAGATGTGCTGTTACTCCACAGTGGTGGACATGCTCAGTCAGTGATTACTGAACTTGGAAAATTCAGGTGGTCCAAATTTTGTTTAAGGGTCTATACAACATATTAAAATTGAACGCAAAGCGACAATGTTCATTTTATCTAGTTAGTGTTAATGACTTTAAGGTATACAATCTTGGGCAGACTTAGTTTGCAGTATACTTAACTGAAGTTCGTGTGTTTGTAGTGTTACCTTTTTGGAACATCATGTTAGTGGTAATGTCTGATCACAGGGGTCGTGTTGCACTGTGTTTTACCCTCCGCCAGCATATATTTCGGTAAATATTGCATGTTACAGGTTAGCTCAAGTTAAGTTAGGTTAGGTGAGTGGATAGCTAATTGTCGTGAGGCTGAGGAATGTAAAAATGTTAGATGGATCTAGACCTACATATATTATAACAGACCTGCCCATATCAGCCGAAGTACTGTCCGCCTTGTAACTTCTCAAACGGCCGCTTGAGCGCTAGTCACTCACTATACAAAGGAAACACTAGTAGACGACAGCTCGTTCGTAAGCACGTGGATATGTCGATGATATGTTTCTGTTTCATATTGTGTAGTGTATTGTAAGTGTAAAATGGTGTATTGCTGTGTCCCTTTTTGTACCAGTAAAAGGATTAAAGGTACCACAGTATCTTTTCATGAATTTCCGAGTGATGTTGAGAATAGTACGAAGTGGATGCAAGTCATATCCCGACGAGGTTAGTTAAACCCAAAATTTGTTAAATTTGTTATATATGAATTGACGTCTATTAGCTGCCGATTTATAACTATAAATATCTAATGCAATAAAATCTCTGTGATCCGAAATGTAAAGTGGAAATATTTCTTTGTCAAGTTCAACTAGGACTAGAGCGTAGCGAAAGGCAAGTTTTATTAATAGGCCAACACGATATATTATTGCGTATTCAACAATGGCTTTATAGCCAAAAATTATAAAATGGTCTGCAGTTGTGGCTATGCGGATAGCATGTGAGCTTCCCAATCAGTGGTCCGTGGTTTGATTTCCTAGTGGGAATGGAGGAACTGAGCTTCTGTTCGTGGGACTGAGTGTTCTGTGATGTCCTTCATTCACATATAGCGGAAGACAATAGGCAAACCACCGCAGTATCAACCTACCTAGGAAACCGAGGGAGGGTCTGGTTCGCATACCCACTGTCTCGTCTAAAGGATATACATGCCTTCGGGCAGATCACCCGCCATCGTCATACAATGTAGCAAATGAAATAGTACCGTATTTTCTAAACCTAAACGTCTATGCCTTTTAGTTTATTAGCTAAACTACAATCTGTCCAACAATGTATACAATAAGTGATAATATAAAAACATTTTTAAGAAATTGTTGCCGATTAGCAAGAATTTGGTTCATAAAATTAGTTAACTCGAAAATATTATTTCTGTTTCTTCTGTCTGATGAGCACAATTTTTCTAATGTTTGTTTACATCTGAAGTCTGATTAGTGTAAAATATTACTAGTCAGCGATGTATGCAATGGAGAGGGACAGGAACTAGACACCCTACCCCACTATCTCCTGGTCTAGTTGCCTCATAAATTATGTCATATTGGTGCCACTTACGAAGTTTCAACCTGTCTTCTGACAGTTCACTAAACAACAATAGCAACAACTATGCATTTTAATGGTTATTTAAGCTTTTTAATAGGCCTAAGCAAGACAGTATTTTCAAATGTCTTGTTTTGTTGTGATGCTAAATCATGTGAAGTGTAGGCCTATCTCACATTGACGTACCAACATGTGGAAAACAGAGATTTTATTGAGAAGTGAAATAATGCATGCTAAATTATTTTATTACAATATTTGTAGGTGATGATGGCGGGTTATGGCAGCCCTCTGATCGCAGTGTAGTGTGCAGTTTACATTTCACTGAAAACGATTTCAAGGAGTGCAGTTGAAAGAGGATCCTAAAATTAGGTGTAACTCCTTCCGTATTTCCTTGTTACCCTTCCTACAAACAAGTAAAGAATGTTTCCTGTAGAACAAAACGAGTGAGAGAAGGAGCGCCTGAAAACCAATGAAAGAAAAAGAGACATACCGGCACAATTAAACTTGGAAAATAATGTCGATACGAGTGACATTACCCCTGAAGCTGCAAATTCGTCAAAGAAATCTGTTCATATTCAGACCGATCCTAGTTCGTATTGTGTCTTGAAAAGAAGACAAATTCAATCGCTCAAGCGGATCAATCGTAGATTGAAATGCAAAATAAAAGAACTAGCAACAAAAACAAAGACTTTAGAAAAGCGCTGCATTGAATCAGAAAATAAAATTAAATCCTTAAAAAGTAGAGAATTGGAAGATGCTGCAAATGAGGGTGACGTTAAGGCATCGTTCTTTGTTGAACAATTACATGCGTTCGGACAAAAAAGTCATCGCTGGAGTGAGTCTACTATTAGATATTGTGTCTTATGGCGAAGCAAATCTCAATCGGCTTATGATTTCGGAAGAAACGCATTACTTACACTTCCTAGCAGATCCACACTGAAGAGATACATTGGCACATGCACGAAAAACAACATAAAGGGATTAATATCTCAACGACTAGCTGAACAGCGCAGTTTGCTGTAGGAAGAAGAAACACTAGGTTCGTTAATCATTGATGATATGTCAATTAAACCAGATGTTCAATACGTGAGATGTAGTGATACTGTAGTTGGTACAGTGGATATGGACGGATTGGAGGAAAACAATGGAAGAGAAAATGTCATTGCCACTCATCTTACATGTTTTGTATTTCAAGGTCTTTCAACACACTTTGCTATTCCTGTGCATTATTATTTTACTAATAACTTGACAGGAATAGAACTGAAAGAACTTACGCTGAATGTTATTTCAGAAGTAGAATCTGCAGGATTTTTTGTAATTAGGATCGTCACCGACAACCACGCGACCAATGTCAAGATGTTCTCTGAAATGTGTGGAGGACATCCTAAGCCACGAATAGAGCATTCTCTTGATTCCTCAAGACCTCTGTTTTTGTCATATGATTACTGTCATATAATAAAAAATGTCAGAAACCTCTTCCTCAAGAAGCCATTTCTCAATAATGGCAGTTCAATAAGTCCCAAGTACCTTAGAATGTTGTATGGTATTCAGAAGAATGAAGTCTGGAAGCCTGTCCGATTCCTTACAGAAAAACATTTAAATCCCAGTAACTTTGAAAAGATGAATGTTAAGAGAGCCGTGCAAATATTTTCTGAAGATGTTACTGCTTCTCTAATTACTTTAAAGGATCATGGTCCAGCATTCGGAATAACAGGCTTTGAAGATTGTGAAGCAACTGTACAGTTCTGGAAATAATGAGGACTTGGTTTAACATACATAATGTTCGGAATATCACATATCATATCCATTCTTGTGACGAGACTTGTAAGCATTTTTTTGAAGTAGATGATTCCAGACTTTATTGGTTGGAAAATGATTTTCCGAATTACCTTGACCTTTGGAAAAACACCTGCACAAATCCGAAGACTCAGTTTCTGAGTAAAGAAACTTACGATGCCATTACTCTGACAACTATTTCAACTGCACAGTGCATTAAATATCTTATTTTAACAGGTTTTCATTTTGTTCTCACAAGGAAGTTCTCCAGTGATCAAATTGAAATTCTGTTTAGTTCTATACGGAGAATGGGTGGGAGTAATGACCAGACAAATGCAATTGTTGCTGTCCAGGCTATTCATAAAATCCTAACTACAGGCATGATATCTGCATCTCTGAATGCTAACGCTGTTGACAATAGTACAGGAATACAGAATATGCTGTCAAAAGATGTGGCGCCACAATCAACAAGCACTAGTATATCACAGAATGAAAATAATGACAATAATCATTCAACATTAATAGAAATTCTTTCCCCCACCTTACAAGACTTAGAAAATGGCACCAATAACATTGAATCCACATTAACTACAGCAACATTAGCAGTTATTGCTAGCTATTTGATACGAACTGTCAAGGATAATCTAAATTGTGAAAATTGTAAACAATTATTTGTATCTAAGGATGTCGGTATCCCTGCACTCTCTCTCTTAAAAAATCTCAACAGAGGAGGATATTTTTATCCTACATTGACATTCTTGAAAATAGTGTGTGTTTTCGATTCTGCAGCAAAGATCGCTCTTCCCTGCATGTACAGCTGTCAAAAAAAAAAAAAAAAAAAAAAAAAAAAAGTGGCCGCACTCGTGAACAGCGAATATTTTCAAAGTCCACTTCGGGTCGCGGCGATGTTACATAATGCATGTGCTTGTACAAGCAGTTCCGGAACTATGAAAGTATTGCATATCTGCTCCTCGCAGACCAGCGGTAGAGTGCTTGTTTAATGATTCAAAGGTTTTGGGTTCGCGCCTTCTTCAAATTTTCATTTTATTTTTTAATCGTTCTTTAGCGATGTAAATGATATTCAAATTATCATTTATATCCAGTTATCGTTCTTTATGGATATCACGTTATTTATATTTTGTTATCGTTCTTTAGAGATATGAATAAAATTCAAGTCATCATATTTTGTATTCTGTTATCGTTTTATAACGATATGAATAATAATAATAATAATAATAATAATAATAATTATTATTATTATTCTTATTATTATTATTATTATTATTATTATTGTATCTCCAATGGGGGTTAGCCCTATTTTACATACGTATGTTAGAGCTATAGTTTTATACACAAAAAAGATAAGCATAAAGGGAAATGGAAAAGAAAATTAAATTAGCTTACGCGATGTAAACAAAACATAAACAATCCGTAAATTAGGCATTGCGATTGCAAAACAAATATCAGTTATCAATTTGAAACATACAAAAACATTAACAACACACATACGTAACACTTCTATAACACAAATATGCAGCTTTCCGTACCATACATCATAAATTAATACACAATAGTCACACAAACACAATCAAACTATAATTACGACATTTCGACGACATCAAGCATCCCATAACTGACTCACATACATAACAAATCAAGCATCCGTTGCAACACATACACTTCAACATAGTAACCACACTTTTAAAAGTTACAAAGTTGGCTCCAAGAAGAATAAACAGGACACTGTTACTAATTACTATTCTTCTACAATTTCTTAAATACATCTGTAATAAATCTGTGAAATTCCGATATGAATAATATTCACGTTTTTTATATTGTTATCGTTCTTTAGCGATATAAATAATATTCAAGTTATCATTTATATTGTTTTCCTTCATTAGCATTATAAAATAATATTCAAGTTATTTATATTGTTATTGTTCTTTCGCAATATAAATAATCTGTATTTTATGTAGGTAATTATTATAACACAAATAAACATCTTTCTTTGTAAAATAGGTTATTTTATTTAGATAATTGAATACGTATTATATAATATCTTATATTAATTAAACAATCCGATATTTATCATTTATATTGTGTTATCGTTCTTTAGTGATACTATATAAATAATATTCAAGTTATTTATATTGTAATCGTTCTCTAGCGATATAAATAACATAAATTTAATATTAGGTTTGAAAAATCCAGTTGCATAATACTGCTATTAGTTTTTCTTTTTGTATTATTACATTATACTATCTTGAACCACAATAAAATGAAAAGGAGTAACGAGAAATTGAACCTGAGACGTTGACATCTAAATTCCGACGTTCGTCCGCTGAGCTACGAGGGCAAAAGTGTGAAAACATTTTCGGAAAAATTGGCCCAATCACACTCTAAAATTTTCTGATGATTCGTAGAAGCTAGTCCAGGGTGCGAGGGGCAAAGGCTAATTGAGATTTCCCGGTCTCTGACCGGGTCAAACATCATGATAGAATTAATATTTAATCCTTGCCGTGACTTTTGGTGAAGTCCGGAGGGCCCAATTAGTCAAATCCACTCTCCTCATCTCCACGCTTGGGCCCCCTGGAATTTAATAAGATGCGAAAGAGATAGTGGTGTGCGGAAAGCAACGGGATGTTACCGCATTTAGGCCTATCCTTCCCAAGAAAAACTACAAACATGAAGAAAGGAAGCTTTTAATAGAAGAAGAAGGATCTTCTGCGGACCTCTGGAAAAAGAGCTAAGGAAGAGACTAGTGAAGTGCTTTGTGTGGAGTGTGGCATTGTATGGGGAAGGAACATGGACATTACGACGAAATGAAGAGAAACGAATTGAAGCATTTGAAATGTGGATGTGGAGAAGAACGGTGCGTGTGAAGTGGACAGATAGAATAAGAAATAAAATTGTGTTTGAAAAAGTGAGTGAAGAAAGAATGATGCTGAAACTGATTAGAAAGATAAAAAGTAAGTGGTTGGGTCTCTGGTTGAAAAGAGTAATAGACGACATTAGGATATGTGGATCATATGCGGAGACTAAGAGGAAGGCAGAAAATAGGAAAGATTAGAGATTGCTGGGTTTGCAATGAAAGACCTGCCCATGGACAGAACACTTATGTATGTATGTTCAGAATGCCTGGAATATCGTGTCTAAAAACAGTCGCTATTTGCAAAGACTAGTCAATTCCATGCCCACTCGACTGCAAGATGATCGAGATAAGAGGAAGATAGACTAAATATTGAATTGTGGCTTTTTGTTTTGTTTTTTGAACGCTTAATTGTTTGAATGTTTTAAGGCCGACGCCAGTAAATTTGTTTTGTTTATGCCACGAAAGATATTTTTATTGAGAATAAAATCTTTTTTCTTTCCATTTGCAGCCACAATATCATAATGATAAAGTCATGGCATAATATATTAATGAACCTGATGTTAATTACTAAAATAATCGTAAAAGAGAAAGGAGCCATTATGTATAGTTTGTCTCTCTCAAAAACAGAACAAAAAAGAACATAAAAAGCACGTGGTTGTAGTCGAACGCAGGACCTCATGAATAAAAGGCCTGAACGCTATCATTATGCTATCGATAACACACAAAATACTTCAATTATAACTGTAGATATAACGTGGTCCAACAACATGTAACATCGCCTGTCTCCGAATTGTAGCGATGATACCCGAAGGGAACTTTGTTCCAGGAGAGCGGCCACTTTTTTTTTGACAGCTGTACAAAGATAAAAATCCCTTTAAAAAATTAAAGATATTCTAAATCCTGTCTTGATCCGAAATCCTACTGTAAAATGCGATAGTCCTACTAACGTTGGTAATCACGAGTCAAAATTATGTGACCTCCTATTAAACAAATTCCTCAGACCTTACATTAGTAATTTTTGTCGGAGAATGTCAGAAGAAGCAAGATGTAAGAAAACAGCACTTTACTCTAAACCCTTGTCAAGAAAGGTGCACAAAATATAAGCTGCAGTTGGATAATCGACAAGGATGAAGTACCGGTACCACATTGTTTATATTGAAAACAAATGCATCCCGGCGCGTCAACTTATAAGGTAATCAATTCCGTACTACATTTGTTGCATGAACTGTTTAAATGTGATATTAAATGCATGTATAACAGTCTGTCTTTCATAGTTACGTTCCATATGAACCAATACATTTGATGGTGGGTGAGTGGCGATCCTGCGGCAAAAAGTTGAACTACGACGCGGACAGCTCGTTGCATTGTGTGCGGGAAGAGTGAGCAGGTCTGTTAAGGCGCGTCCACACTATGCCAATCGGCAGTGCCGCTCGGCAATATGAAACAGGTATGGACGTATCGTTCGGCCTGTGCCGACTGGCCGATTTGTGCCGAGCGGCTTGGAAAGGAACCCGAGCCGAATTGCATAGTGAGGACGTGCCGACACGTGCCGCGTGGCGTCAGTATGGATCAGTGAACTGTGAGCAGTGTTTGCGCTAAGGTGCGTACACACTTAGCGAATGAACAACGAACGAATGATGCAGCAAAACTTCTTTGTTCGTTCGCTGTTTGAAGCGACGTACAAAACATCAGAAAACATTCACATACGCTGATTATCCGCTATAAAGGCAGACGAAAATATCATTGTAGCAAGTGCAGGCCTGTTTCATAAACACAGTAATAATATTAAGTAATAGTATTACAGTCATGAAAACAATTTTATTAACCGACTAAATTCTGTTTCATAAACGTTTTGCACGAGTCATAAAATACGTACAGTAGCCAGATGATTTGAGGTTAAGGCTGACAAACATAACCAAGTTGGTCTGCACTCTAAAGCTATTTATATTATTCTCTCTGTTAACAGTTGTTGAATGAAATAAGTTTTGAAGTACTATCTTTAATAGCAACAACAGAGTAAATCGTAATATGTGTGAAGGTTTGGGAGACAATTATTTCAGATAAGATTGTAAATCACAGCAACTCGAAGTTATTGTTTCTGTTATTTGATTCAGTTGATTTACGAGTAAAAGAAACAATATGATAAATATAAAATATTGTGAACAGATATTTATCATTCCTAATTGTTCACGTCTCTGCTGTTGTAAAGTTTGCAATTCCAAAAACAGTGTATCAGTGACAGAAGCGTGTGTGTGCGCGCGCGTGTGTAAAACTTGCACCTCGTTATCTAAAGAAGTACCATATGAAAATGTTAAGCAGTGAAAACTTTTGATGACAATATTGTAGCAGCCTTAAGGACAGTGTTAACGACAGGGTTAGTGGACCCTGCAAAGCGTCTTATGTAAGATATTTCAAGTTCCGTTATAATTCGGAATACTGCGCAAGTACTTATATAAAAAGGCTTAAAAATTATTGGTGCAAGCGTAAATAAATACACATAAAAATTACTCTTTTACGAAAAATAAATAAGTAATGCAATAACGACATAAGTACTTACGCGGTGAAGTCGTTCCTAGAAAATATCGTGTTTGAATTTGAAGGTGTGGATGTTGTAGAAGATTAATGTTATGACGAGAGTGGTCGAACGTACAAGTTACCAAGTTACTGGATCTATATCGCAGTCGTCCTGTTTTATGGGATTGTAGGCTCAGTGGATATAAAGACCGTAATAAGGGACACGATACCCGTATGGAACTCACAGTCTCTTTCGGTGTTGGCAGAGAAGAAATTGAGAGAAAAATAAAAAATGTTCTAAATAATTTGCCAGGGAAGTGGAAAAGGAGAAGAACGCCATTAAGTCGGGTTCCGATATTGATACCTGCTATGAAAGCAAATGGTTCTGTTATGATAGTATGCTGTTCCTGAAAGACACAAATAAACCAAGAGGAGTTACAGGCACAGAGGTATGTACAATTATATTCAAATTTCACTAGTTTTCTAACACAGTATAGGCTCTTTTCTCATGTTTTACTGAAAGTCCAACTTCCCTTCAGAAGAAATAAAGTATTCTTTATATTCATTTCTCACTGTCTGTGCATCAACTGTACACTTCGAGGAATCCTGGGGATATTAATGAATCCTTGCGAACTTGAATTTTCTTGTCTCCATACTCCCGGAAGTGTTTCACCTGTAGTCGCACATTCAGTATCAAATGTTTCAGTCGGATTGTAAATGGCCTTTGACGTACTTTTTCTGAGAAAATTATGCAAATAAAGTATTGCTAGTGTTACTTTTGTTGCTGTGTTCGGTTCCATTAATATTGGCTTTCGAAGTACTCGAAAGACGGAAGATATTAACCCGAAAGCGTTTTCTGTAAATCTACGTCCTCTACTTAATCGATAGTTAAAAATCCTGTTCTTGGATCTTTTGTCTTGCACTCCAAGAAATGGTTTCATAATGTTATGGGATAAGGGGAATGTATCATCCGCAAGAAAAACAAATGGAATAGCAGCAGTTCTCCCTGGAAGGACGCAGGCTGGTGGAAGATTCATTGTGTTAACTTCTAGACATTTCTTGAATTTCGTCTCATTGAATACGCTACCATCCGATATTCTTCCCTGGCATCATACACTTGCGTATGTGAAGTTGTAACTTGCGTCGATTACTGCAAATAAGACAATATTGAAGAAACCCTTATAATTAAAATATTCAGTTTCACTGTTGATTGGAGCTTGCAAATTTATGTGTTTCACATCCATTGCTCCTACACAATTCGGAAAGTTACACTTGTCATTAAAATTCTTTGCTATCATTTTTCATTCAGATTCATTTTGGGGCATCTGAAAAAAATATGATAAAGAAATATTAGCTGTTAAATATATATAATTTGAATTTAAAATAAAAAAAATTGGAGTTTTGAAACAATGAAATGATTTCATTATAAACAAAATGTTCGTTGTTAGGTTCAAAAGAGTTCAGAGCCAGAAGAAAGACCTGATGTAGGTGTTCTTCCTGAACATGAAGACCAGACACCCGAGCCATCGCCGCAACCCGAAGATAGAGGAAAGAAAAGGGCATTTATATCACCGGAGAAAGGCTGTACTGCATCACAGAAAGGAAAAGGACGAGCAAAATGCAGCAAATCTTCGGCGCAAGATGAGGCACTTTCAATTATGAGGGAAATTTGGGCAAGGAAACAAGAAAGAGACGAGTACACTGTGTTTGCCGAAAACGTCGCAATGAAATTACGCAAACTCTCGTCACCGCATGCTAGGATCCTGGTTCAACATATACTAAACACTACACTATTCGAAGCAGAGATGGGGGAAGTACAACAATCCACCAGGACCCCAATACCCAACCTCCATGAATTTGCAAATGCCAGTGTTTGGTTTTCCTCAAGTACAATATGGACCAGTGTTTCCAAATCCTACAGTTACTTCTCTCTCGTGCACCTCAGTGTCTCTCACTGTTCATTCCCTATAATCAGATTCTGATGCTCCTTCCTCTACAGAATCTCTCGATCCAGAAACTACGGACAGTGATTCAATTGATAATATTCTCCTCAATCTTTAATATGTTCACTTGCAATAATTGTCAATGTAATTTTGTTTCACTGTGTGAATTTTCTAATAAATAAACCCATTATACAAATGAATGTTCTTTATTCACTTACCTTAATAAAATCTTGTAGAGTTTCTATAAGTCTATCACACACTTCTGGAATAATAGTTGAAATCACTTGCTTCCAAATCTTAAAAGTACACATGAGATTTTCGGCCCAATCATAGTGAGAAGAGTTTCAAAATCAGCACTGGACATTCGAAAAAAAATTCCGAAACCCCCTCCACATCTGTACTCGAGATTTAAATAGACTACATCGTCCAATATCAAGTCTTTCATAAGATCACTTCCTCGATATATCTTTCGACACTGGAGACTAGGACGTACCCAAAATGTAGGCTTTCGGAACTTACAGCATTTAGTACTTAAAATTATTATTAAAGCTGCTGAGGCAAATAGAACCTTCTCTTCGTCGCACATTTTCACTATTGATGCCGACTGATGCTGATCCATGTGTGGACGTACGAAGCATTTTCAACAAAGCTGATTGACTTTGCCACGCGGCAATGCCGATCCCTGCCGATCGGCACAGTGTGGATGCGCCTTTATAATATATGTAGGTCTAGGATGGGTTAAGAGTAAATGAGGGGAGAGCTAAGTGACAAAACTAGCTAAAGGTGTTGCTGCTTTGTTTTCCAGATGGAGCGTTGTGTACTATATGTTTCTTCTTCCATATGTGGTGTGGGGAGATTTCACCTAATCTTGTAATTATGTAATTAATCGAAATAAAGCGCACTTAATTATGAAATTCTTGCATCATTAATTCATGCATGATTCAATCATTTTCAGTGGATCAGAAGCACCGCATGGATATTTGATGTCCTGTTATAACCAACGTCTTTGGTTATAACAGTATTGTGCAGAGTGACATTCAAATGTTTTTAGAGGGCGCTGTGTTTGTTGGAAATAATATTTTGTGGGGAGGGAGATGAAGGATTCAGTATGTTGAAATGGAAAAGCGACGTAACGTACGTTAAGTTGTTATTCCAGGGAACGTCTTAATTATACCAGTAATTAATATCATAAAGAAGTGTTCTACTTGCAATTAATACTGACGTACTAAAGCTAATTATAATTCACATTAAAAATAAAACTGTTTGTTTACATTAGAATTACGGTATATTTAATGTAGTAGTGTTACAACTTAGTTTTATTTAAAAATAGTTAACATCAAGAATTAGAATATGGCTTGATGAATTTTATCTTGAACTGAATGAAGGGTGGTGGGGAGAGCAACGGTGAATAGTTTAATGGTTGAGTTGTTTGGACTTTTTCCATTACTAATTTTCAAAAATTGTAGCACAGCGTTTCGAAGAGTGGATCTCTCTTCGTCGTCAGGTGAAAACCTACTGTGGGGATCGTTACAAACAGCTAGCCCAGAGCCTTCTTCAGTTACAAGCCGGAGCCATACGTCGGCAACACTGTAATTAACTGTCAGCCGGAGGCCGATCATACAGTACACGTGTTTGTGCTAATGCCGATTTTCAATGTAAATTAATGTTACAATATAAGTGTGTGTCGATGAAATTATGTTCGCGGTCGTACCAAACGTTCATTATTAATGTATTATAAACTATGTGCGTGTTGGCAATAAAATCAAGACAATAAATGAAAAAAAAAATGGTTTCAGTCTTTGGAAATTTTTACGATTAGTGATGACAAAGTAAATATTAAATATTATATTAACTACATTTTTATAGTCTTACTTGTGGTTTGTGATGTATCAGAATTCAGCCAAATTGTAGGGTCTCGCCTGCTATATCAATAAAGTTACGCCGTTGATTTTCAAGTTCATTGTAAACAGCTGTTTTGTGCGTACACACTTAGCGAATGAACAACGAACGACAAACGATTGCATTCGCTGATTGAAATCGGTATGTGAGTACGTCGCAGCAAAGGCAAACCGATCGTTTGATTTGCCTTCGGAAGTGATCCGTCGCTTGTCGGTACATCAAAGAAAGTTGGTATTCGTTGTGGACGGGACTTGCCATTACAGTCCATGAGGATTTATTGTCGAGTCCCTTTTAGAAAGAGAGAGAATGCTCACCATCTCTCTCTACCCTCATTTATGATGGTCGACACTCCTTCAAACGACCACGAGTTACCAGTGGCGGCATTCTCTTCCTCTTCAAATTCTGACTCCACTCCGCCAGAAAGTTCGTCCGTGTCCGTGTCGTCCAAATTGATTACGAACGAATAATAAATTTCCATCTACAAGTCCATCCTTCGCCCAATAACATTTTTCAACTTTTTCTATGCGTTCACAGGCCTTCCTCCAATTTTCTTTCGTCACTTTTGCAAGTGCGCTCATTTTTAACCTGTTACACACGTTTTTTAAGAGTTCTGTTCGGGCGTTTCTTTCCTGGAGTTCGCACCACACTTCCGCTTCCGCTTTCTAGCGCTTCCTTTTGGTTTTTTTGTTTTTTCTTGTTTTTTTTTCTATTTTAATCCTGTTAACACCACAAGATGATATATGTGTCGCTGCAGCAGTACTTTCGATAAAACTCGGCACAGATATTGTTTGCTTTCCGCATTTCAGTGCCTCATATTCTCCAGTAAAGAATTTATGTGCATTAATAACCATGTTCATACCGTCCGACTTCAAGGCTTTCCCGCGTTTTCCCATATTGCCTACCATTATTATTAAATACAAGAGCACAACACTCTTTACAATATTTAAGGTAACAGTGAAACCATGCATCTCCGAAAACATTTTAATTTGTGAATTATATTATATTATATTAAATTGGTACAACAAGATACAAACTCGTCCACACCTGTGGAGTAACGGTCAGCGCGTCTGGCCGCGAAACCAGGTGGCCCGGGTTCGAATCCCGGTCGGGGCAAGTTACCTGGTTGAGGTTTTTTTCGAGGAGCAAATGCTGGGTAACTTTCGGTGGTGGACCCCGGACGCATTTCACCGGCATTATCACTTTCATTTCATTCAGACGCTAAATAACCTGAGATGTTGATACAGCGTCGTAAAATAACCTAATTAAAAAAAGATACAAACTCACTTCACTATTCACAAAATACTACTAACTAATGAACTCGAACAACCCCGAGACGCCACTGAGAGATCCACTAATTGGGTTTGCAAAAGTGTGAAGGGAGAAGGGAGGAGAAAGGGCATTCCAAGAATTGTACAAAAGGAAACCTCTTGCCCGTCACATCTGGTGGCAGTCGGTAGACAAGGACAGTAGAAATCACGCCAACTTAATCCTCATGCACTGTAGTTGGTAGTTCGTAACAGAACGCAGCGCTTAGTTCAATTTCACCAACAGGATGTCGAAACTGACGGAAGACGCTGTTATAAATCTTATTAATGCATATAGGGAGCAGGAAACTTTATGGAATCCCAAGCATCCTACTTACCACAATAAAGTAAGAAAACATGTTTGGGAACCTATTGGAAAGATGTTCAACTGCAAGATAGGCGAGTCAAACACGTGCAAAATTTGAAAATTATTTTTGTTTATTTATTTTCAGTGGATACATGTTTGTTGTTTATTGTAGGGACCAGAAGTCAAAAAGAAAATTGAGTCCCTACTGATATCATTCCGGAGGGAAAGACAGAAGTCCACAAAAAGATCTGGAATGGGGAGTGATGAAGTGTACGAGTCAACTTGGTTCGCGTATAAACATATGTCGTTCCTTTTGGACAAATTCACGCCCAGAAAAAAACAAAGTTCTAACCTTGTGCATACAAAATAAATTATTGGCACTGAAAAGTGCCTTTTCGTAAGCATGATGCGCATTCGACACAGACAAATCCCTCTTTTTAGTATTTTAAGATAATTATTGTCAGTGAGGTATCCGTGTACTGAAACTTTCCCCTGTCTTGCAGTCGTACCTTAATAAAATCTCCCAGTTCCTCAATAAATTGTAGCTGTACATACTTCTGGAACAATCCTGGTAATTAGCTGTTTCGACACTTTGAATAAATACATTAAACTTGTATACGAATTTCCTGTAGCGAGATATCGAAGTGTTAAGTCTTTCCTGAATAGGTATTGCTTCTCGCCAGCCTGTGTCTTTCTTGGACATTTTTGGCCTTATTTTGCACAGTAATATTTCGAAGTCTGTTTCTGAAATGCGACAGAAGTTGTGAAATTGTCCCGATTCCATTCGACGTAAATCATGAAGCAAGCCAGTGTCTCTATATTGATTGTGACTTTCGTAGAGTGGCGTCTGCCACCATCGCCTTTTGGTTTTTAACTTTCTTTTTGTTAAACTGCCTATAATAACAACGGCTGCGCTTGCTATAGTTATATTTCCGTCTGCCTTTATTGCGGATAATCAGCGAACGTGAATGTTTTCTGACAATTTGCTGATGATTTGAACGTTGCTCCAAACAGCGAACGAACAACGAAGTTTTGCTTCATCATTCGTTCGTTGTTCGTTCGCTAAGTGTGTATAAGTTGCAGTTTTGAAGATTCGGAATGCCTGCTATAAGTCAGAACTATCTATAATTTGTAGATGCATACACTCACTTTGTTGGTTTTCAAGGTTTATTTATTAATATTATACCATTTGTAATAAATTAGTTATAAACATGTCTCTTTTCACTTCGTATTTACAGGATTTAAAGTTCACTAAGTTTACGCTAATTGGCACATACTTAATAGATAATGATGTGTTTTGTTACGTATGTTGAAGGTATTTTTCTTAATTTTTTCATAGATCTTTATACTTGGCCTTGGCTTATTTAAAATTATATTTTTAAAAATTTATAACAAATAATTTAGGATAACAGTGTTGTTATGATGACAGGCGAGGTTCAAACTGGCTTCCTGGGTATCGGAAATATTTATTGAAAAGCACGACAGATCACATGGAATTAAAATGTAGTCCTATGATATTCTAGACCTTTCACGTCAGAGGTGAAACAACATAAAGCGACAAAACCTTGTCAATTTAATAGCCACATAATGGTTAATTGATTTGAATAAGATATTGCGAAAGTACGTCGTTATTTTATTTATTTTTGGTAGAAGTAACATTTCTTTAAGTATTTATTTATTTTCCCTAGTACCATCAATTGAAAACACGTATGATTTTAATTTTTTTGAAGTTATAAGTGGCTGTATGCAAGTACTTAGGCGGTATTCTGAAACTCAAATAAAATACCATTTCGGATTCCGTAATAAATTGCGTACATCAATACGCTGAATCTTGATCATATGCACTTGTAGTTTCGAAAATGTACATGTGATAACGAAATCAAAGCACTAAAGGTAAGCGTTCACTACATCGTATCGCACGCATCAGACGAATCGCACGGATCGGAAAAAGACTATCTTTGCTGTAATTGTTATGTAACCGCGTTCACTACATCGTATCGGACGCATCGCCTTTCGGCAAATCCGTCCACGTTTCTCGGATGGGCAACTTTTCCGATGCGTGCGATCATGGCCTTCTTTAATAAATCAATTTTAACTGGTCAACTGTTACTATTATGTTGTGCCATGTTCAGTGTCGCGCCAAAATGGCAGACGGAAAACTTATTTCGCGTGTAGAAAATTGCGAAGAATATATAATTTGAGACGTTCCCATTACAGTAATGAAGTCGTTTCTTGCAAACATATTATGTAACCAATATTTCTTTCGTTTCTTCCTCTTCAATTAAGACGCATGAAGAAATTACAAATTCTTATTCGCTAACAGACGTAATTAATAGACCTAACCTCAACTCCTCTGCTTTCAGTAATGTCAATATCGTACGACGTCATGTTTTAAACAGCTGATAGGGGAGGCGATGAGGTGAAGCCGTTACAGTGAACGCACTGCACTTAAAATATCCGTTGCGTGCGATTCGTACGAGGAGTGCGATACGATGTAGTGAACGCTTACCTTAAAACGTCAAACGTCATGCCTTTATTTCGCCTCCGCCCGCCTCCACTCTGCGTTGCCAAACCTATCCATGCTCCGGCTTGTAACTAAAGAAGGCTCTGGCTAGCCTGATCGACGACCGTCAGGTCGGTGCGAAATATAAAGACGGAACACACGATGTCATAAGCTGTTGTAACATGAAAGAAAGTGAAGAACGCTTTGCTGAAAATACAAGGAAATCGATGTATGCATTTACTTGTTATCAACCACAGTTTACTGTGTTATCAACGTGGTTACCAATTTAGATTCCCTAGGTTATTCTTGACCAATAAAAAGCCGAGGGAATTTGAACACTGAAAGGGAATTTAAAGTAAGGTAAACGGGAAATTTTGCCAAATGAATTTACCACTACGTATTACGTGGTAATAGACGTGTCTTCTTTGATCTCGTCATTAGAACCGCTTTTTTGCTTTATGCATGTCGGTAACTTTGTGAGAAATGTTAACGAAATTTGAAACAAAGTCGGCCCGCGTGAAAGGACTGTCGTTTCATCCAAAACGGCCATGGGTTCTTGCAAGGTATGTTAAAATATGAGCGACTATATATTTATTGTTGGTATTACACGACGCTAGATAATTTCGCAGTTGATACAGCATCATTGAATTACCATCTATAAACATAGTTAATTTATCAATATGTGTGATTCCCATTGCCATTCATAAGCAATACGTATATCATTAAAATTCCACTGTGAAATATGGATGTAATGACTGCAAGTTAGGTTAGGGTTGGATAGTGTAAGTTTCCACATTTTGTCAAGTTAATAAGATTTTTTTGAAAACTGTTGGGAATAAATTGCGATAAATACATTTGTGTGCACCTAAGCTAAGACACATGAAATTCAATACATGGAACTTCGATTTTAGGTTGCCGCATTTTGTATCACCACGTCACACGAGAAATGATTTCTAGGATAGGTACATCCATCATTGCTGTTGGCTCACACGACTAATACCTATACTTGCATGTCTTTAAATTACCTTTCCATATTTTTGCAAACCGTGTTCACCCTGACAGTTCATACAATGGCAACTTAGTGCGCTAGCACTATACCATACAATTGCATTGTAAGAGTATACAGTTCCCATATAATTCGTACTTACTGTAGATTAATTTAAAAGAGGGTCCTTGAGATTTTGACAAAAGATTATTAATTACCAAATGTCATCGGGATAGCCTTCTGTTGCAGGTCTACTCATACAACGTCTGACAATCTGTCATTGGAGGACATAGGTTTAGAAATCATTATGTACGTTAGTAATTGTATTTTCCCGTTTCTTAAATTAATTTCAACAAATTTTTGTAACCTTTCGGTGACCTATGTTATAACTAAAAAAAATTTTATGATCCATCTTAGAACTGTAAGTTATTAGGCCTACTGTCAGCATGTAGAGAAAATTGAATGTTTTCCCAGAATGTATCGCTGCACATTAAACTTAAACTTAGTGTATGCAAAGTATACTACAACCTTAACCTACAGTGTATGCAAAGTATACTACAACCTTAAACTACCCTAAACTCACCTTTCTTCAATCTGTGACGGGTTAGGTTAGGGTTTTAGTACCGTATACCTTGCATACAGTAGGTTTAGTTTAGTGTAAAACTGGCCTATGTGCAGCGACACATTCTGGAAAATTACCGAAAATTGAAATTTAACAGGGTAATTCCATGTGACTTACATTGCATTTGAAGAGCTGTTTTTTTGCGTATAATATACTGTATAACCTTAAATAACAGTTGGGTCAATCCATGTAACTCTAGCCTGTATAAGAAATTTTCATTAAACAATTTTTCCATGAAAGTATGTTGAGATATATTTTAAGAGGTCCTGGTTCATGTTGCTAACATTGATGATAAGATTTGGAGGCAAAATTCCAGAGTTACACTGCATTAAACTTCGTCTCTGTTGTAGGCCTACTTCATAGTTAATGAGGTAAATGGTATATATGTTTCAGATTAATTACATTGTGTTAAGTTTCACTGAGTTTTAAATAAAATCATGCCATATTGTCAACCAAATAATAAACTTCTTGATAGTGTACATATGGATTGAGGTTAAGTATATTCAAACATTATTTGGAAAACCCAGTGTTGAGGTACAATCATTTGGAGTAACTTTGTATAATTTCTATCATACTTACCTAAAATAGTGGGTATTGAAATTGATGCTTAAAGGCAAATTATTTAAGAAAACTTATTTTATGGGTTGAGACATAATGAACATCAAAAATAATATTTTAAATAGGTAAAATTTGACAGTTAATGGTGGTACAAAGTTACACGGCTAATTGAGGAAACTGTGTACCACATACGTTT
Organism: Periplaneta americana; assembly: GCF_040183065.1. Lineage (NCBI taxonomy): Eukaryota > Metazoa > Arthropoda > Insecta > Blattodea > Blattidae > Periplaneta > Periplaneta americana. The sequence goes on along the minus strand of NC_091126.1, from coordinate 87,030,504 downwards.
TCCTATTAAAGTCAATTTTCTTTATTCCCCTTCAAAATCAAGGTAACTTTTGACCACACAGTAAGAAAATACATGAAATTTTATTTCATATGAAGTCCTAAAAAAAGTTCAATAAAAATGTAGAATATTTACCATAAGAATAAAATATATACACTACAAAAGACAATATAACACAATTTGTTTTTGTTAACTATCTACATACATGTTTGGTACAGTTATTTTTAATTCACTAATCAAATTCTTTAGTCTTAACATAATCAGTCGATACATGCCCCTTTTATTTACCAACTTATTAACTTACTTTATTACTTCAAACTGGTCAGGCCACATTCAATACATTCCCTTTTTGACCTTACAACTGACTTTGCATTTGGAGATGGGGCCATGCAGTTGAGTGCCATTGACTGTAGACCTGTTAGGGAACAATGATCCTTTATATGAGACTATTACAAAGTCTTCATAGCACAGAGCACCAACATTTTCGGTGAAAACATATCGATCGTGTAGTTCAAAAGTGCGACAACTCAAAAAAACAAGTTTTGAGATATCTTCAGTTGAAAGTTTCAAATAAATCACTTAGAAAGGAACAGAGTTCTGGTTCATAACCACGACAATTAAGGCTGGTTCACAGTAAACCGGAAACGAGAATCGGAACGAAAACGGTAAAATTGTTAAAATGTGTACATTTAAATATGAGCATTCACAATTAACGAAAAGCTTGCTGGAGCCCAGGATCGGGAACGGAGAGTTGGCCAGGTTTCAACTTCGGCATTCATGTTTCCGATCACAGTCCACTAGATTCATTCTATTGCCATCTAAAAGCTATTTTGTCGTCGTATATTTTGTAGCAAGAAGACCGTGACATAACCTATGCATTATCTTGTTCTGTGCTTTGCATCATGGAGCAAGTTTTATTTGATGAGATTCTAATATTGAGTGTTGAGAAAAATCCTCACATTTATGATAAGCGGCACGCCTCGTATAAAGATGAGAAATAGCTGCATCTTTGAACACCGATCATAAGTGAATCATATTTTATTACTGTATTGGTTGTATTACACACTACATATTCATGCTTCAATAACTACTGTTGTGTTCATTTTTGTTCTATTACAAATGTTTCTTCTCTAATTATTTTACGTCATGGTAGACTTAAAATACGTTGTGATAATAAAGATGCATGGGCATATTTATAGTACCGTACCTAATGAAATGTTTCAGTTGAAATTTCGAAGTTGGTTAACCTGTGTTTATGTTGGCTGCCTTGTATTCATGAAAGAACGCCATTGATCAATTATACAAAAATAACATCAGAATGCGTAATATCGACTTTACATATCGTTATTGACATGCATATCGATATGCATAGTCGTCTACTTTCTCGGTTTATTGTGAATCAAACATTTTCATATTCACGTCCTCTGCTTCTCGTTTTCATTCTGGTTCTCGTTCCCGGTTTATTGTGAACCAGCCTTTAGAAATGAGTCAGTATTCAGGACTAGCTTATCACAATCTTCCAGTTCATTATTAATATGTACTAAGCTTAATAATGAATTAGTAAAGTCCATAGTTATAACTATTTCTAAAGCAGTTTATTTGTTTTTTTTTCTTTTTGGTTGTAAATATGACATCTCAATACTGAATCGGAAAGAGCTCCGAAAGAGGCTTTCAGTGGTATAAATAACTAAAAAATGGCAATTTTTTAGTTGTCGCACTTTTGAACTGGACGATCGATATTTGGCCTTCCAAAATTATTTCTGTGTTTATTTTTCAATTTATTCACTAGTGTTTGCCTTGGGATGGAATACAAACTTGCTACTTCTTGTTGACCAAGTTTTTCAGTGTTTATATCATCTAGTACCTGCTGTACCATTTCACTGGAATATCTTGCCTTTATTGCATACTGTCTTGTCTCTGGAGGATCCTTTCGAACTCTTGCCATCTAAAAATTTCAACGCATGGTGGAAACCCAAGACGAATGTAGAAATTAGATCAGTAGTTGAATAAACAAGGTCAAAGATATTTCATTAATAAGCCAACAATGCGGGAATTGGTAAAAAAAATTTAATTCTTCAATATAAGCTTAACATGTGTCGATAGGAGATCTAGTACTTACATTTTGTATTAATTTTATGTAATAATTGTCTCATGTTATATAACGAACAAATTAATGTTTATGTATAATCAAATTTGAATACTTATAATAAAATCAATTTTATCATGCAAACTTTGTTGCGGTACAAAGTAACCCGGAAATAGAACCAAAACAGCACTGTCAGATTAATTTTATAAAACATAGGAGTGTGTATGTCACGAGGTTATTACTGTATTTTAAAGAAGAGAGGAAAAGTATTAATATTTAAGCCTACAATAATTGTAACCGTAAGATAAAATTATATACTTACAATCTAAGTTTGAAAATCGTTCATAAACCAGCTACTATAACAGAATGTAATATATAACCACGTGGAGCCTTAAATATTTTTCACAGACTGGAAGTTTAACCCATTTTTTTAACATAATATCTTGAAATTGTGAATTCTAAATGAGGCAGTAGAGTAAGTGGATAGCTTCAGATACTTGGGGTGTACTGTATGTTAGGCTGACCAGATTTTTTATGGTCCAACAGGGGACATCGGCAATTTCAAGAAAAACCGCAAACGCTTACGTAGTCACTCTCCATTGAAATGTTAAAGAAAATACATGTAACAAAGATACAATGATAGAACTTTGCACATTAAATTTACAGAATATCTTAAAGGTTTGAATTAAATGCACAAACACATGTAACTCCTGTATATAGATAGTTATAGTTACTAAGAATTCAATGTCAGTATTGATGCATGCATGGAAGTCTTCAACATTATAGACCTATTGTACACACTGAATTCTAACACACACATTTTACAAGTACTTGTCTGAAGAATGTATCTTTTTAAGGATCTGTTCATTTCTATACAGCTTCACACTAAGTTCTTCAAATGAGAAATGAAAGTTTTTTTTTCTCACTTGTAAACCTAACAAAGCTGCAACTGTTTCAACTTTTTTTCTGACTTCTTATCAATCCAGATTGAGTTCACCATAGAGAAAAGTCTTTCAACTGATGAATTACTGACTGGAAGACACATGATTAATGACACTATTTTGAGAAGATTTTCAAACGGAATGAATTTTTTCTTGAAATGTTGAAAAATATCATACCACTTTTCACCTGTTGGTTTGTCACAAATTTTCTCATTTTTGAATTACTTACAAATGGACACTGCACAGTTCTAACGCTTCCACGCAACATGAATGCTAAGATGACCAAGGATAAAGGTGCTATGTTCTTCTCAAAGAGTGCAGAATATCTCATACTGTGCTCGCTGGTTCTTCTGTCTGATACTGAGAAGCCAGTGGCTGCTGATTGACTGAGGCAATAGAGGCCGGGCCTCAGTCACTTGGCTTAACTGAAATCAAATTTTGTGTTTTTATATAATATATTGGTTATTTGAATGAAGCATATATCGCTGTAGAAGCATTTGAAAACTTTGATGTATATAGAACTGTTTTGCAGTAAAATTTGTTCCTGAGGCCGGGATCGCTTCTACCGGGTCTGGCTTGTGATATATATAGACCTGTTTTGCAGTAAAATTTGTTCCTGAGGCCAGAATCGTTCGTGCCGGGTCTGGTTTAATGCATTTCATGTCCTTTCGCGGGCTTTGAGTTTACGCTTAAAACGTTGTAGCTGAGGCACAATTCGTCTGGCCTGGTCAGGTTTCACTCGTCCCATCCATGGGCTGGCCTCAAGGGTAGAGTGGGGTGGGAATAGCAGTGGTGACTTGTTTTCCTAACTAGGCCATAAATAACAAAATTCCAGCTCTTTGGCAGGCAGAGACCCACTCGATTCTCTCCCCTTATGTCTCAGTTCATGAAATAAGCGAGGGTGTTCTACTATTGTACTTGGTAGTACAGTAGTGAATCTGGGCCAATGTTATGTATTTTGGGAAAATATAAACAGAAACAAATGAGAGAAATAATGCTGGTGTAGTTAATTCATTGTTAGAGTATCCTTTTTCGAGAAGAAATAATAGTGAAAGAAAGGAAGTTTTAAATAAAGAGAGAGACTACCGAGATACCTACGACATCGCTGATAATTTTTCTGACACATAATCTTAAAATGCGAGTTTCTATTGCATCCTGGTATGGGCAACATAAATTATGTGGTAATGTGAGGCAAAATAAACTTCTCTTGGCCTTGTTTGTTGCTGTCAAAGGAAAAAAATAAAAAGAAAAGAAAAAAAGGGGAATTTCAACACATAATATGGGTTGGTTCATCACACTGAAACAATCACTGAAACTCACAGCATAACAGCTTATTTGGTGAGTGAAATTATTATTTTTCATTGATAGTAATAAGAATAGACTAATAATAGTAATAATAATAATAATACAGTAATAATGATATTAATAATATAATAACAATAATAATTAATATCATGAACAAACATTTCGTATCGGAAGCACTTAAACTAGTTGCATCTGGCCTCACCGAGGATTTCGATCACCGGCCGCTACTGTGAGAAGCATTCAGAAATGTGCATGAATCGCAGTAGTTCCATCACGATTCTTAAATATTTATGTGTAAAATGTTATTGAAACAAAATCAAAGCTTCTGGGGACGAAATTACAATTTGGGGACAAAACGGGAACATTTGCTCGCTGGGGACAGCAACTCAAAACCAGCAACTGTCCCAGAAATCGGGGACATCTGGTCAGCCTACTTATGTAGTAGTAACACGAGCTGCTACCAGGAAGTCAAAAGGATAATAACATTGGCAAGGGAAGCTTTTAATAGAAAAAAGAGCATCATCTGCAGACCTCTAGAAAAAGAACTAAGGAAGAGACTAGTGAGGTGCTTTCTGTGGAGTGTGGAGTCAGGCATTGTATGGGTCCGAACCATGGACATCACGACGAAGTGAAGTGACTAGAAGCATTTGACATGTGGATATGGAGAAGAATGGAGCATGTGAAATGGACAGGCAGAATAAGAAATGAAGCTGTGTTTGAAAGAGTGGGTGAAGAAAGAATGATGCTGAAATTGATCAGGAAGAGAAAAAGAAATTGGTTGGGTCACTGGCTGAGAAGAAACTACCTACTGAAGGATGCACTGGAAGGAATGGTGAATGGGAGAAAAGTTTATGACAGAAGAAGATATCAGATGATAGGCGACATAAGATATATGGGTCATATGTGGGGACTAAGAGGAAGGCAGGAAATAGGAAAGATTGGAGAATGCTGGGTTTGCAAAGATTTTATATTATAACATGGTTATTAGAAAATATTTAAGAATTTGTATTTGTAACACGAGACACAGGTAACATGAGTCACTTTGGAATTGTGATTGTACCAGTGGCGTAGCATGAAATTTTGAGCAGGGGAAGCTAACTCAAGTTGTCTTTCATGCAATATAAGAAAACGTATTACATAAATATAGTCTTAAAATAAATAATAGTCAATGTCAAGTCAGCAGTCGAAGATTGGTTGGAACATCGTAAGTAACACCAATAAGGCATGACCTCAAATGATACGTAGTAAAATATGATTTCACGGTTTACACATATCTCTTAACAAATAGACATGTATACGTATAACATTAGCTCACTCCCTCTCATACTTAGAGAGATCACAATATTAGTATCATTACATAAGTATGCGTTGTCTTTTGGTTGTGTCCTTCATTGACAGCAAGGGAGTCGGTCATTTGTTTTTTAAATCACACTTTTGTTCGTAAATCAGTCTTGATAATACAATTGTCCTAAAAAATTCAAGCAAATTAGTGTCAGGAACTGTTATTTCACTTATTATTTATTATATCAGCCACAATGCACACTAACACTTCAACTGAACACAACTCACGAAAAGGAATAACTCGGAAACTACTTATTTTCAATGTGAAAGCTAGCTTCCTGCGAGCCTTTGCGACCAGGGTAGTTCAGTTAGAAAGGGATGGAAAATCTGCAGGGTGGATTACATAGAAGAAACCAGTCTGCTTGGAAGCTGGTGTGTGTAGGCTTCTTGTTTACTGCTGCATCACAAATCATCCTGAGCTGCCGCATCACAATATTTAACGCGTAAATATAAATTCTATTAAAATTAATAAATAATTTTCTCCATAAACTGCAGGTTTATTATGAAATTATTATTAACTGGGGAAGCTAAGCTTTTTAGCTTACATTGACGCTATGCCACTGGATTGTACACAAGTATCTCTAAACCATAATGACACTCACTGTTGCAGAAAAGGAAAAGAAGAGGAGAGAAAGACTTAAGAGAGAGGATCACTATGAAGACTTCAAGAGAAACCATAGAATGCATTCAAAAAGCTAGTAGGGATAGAAGAATGGAAAGCTTAAAAAAAAAAAAAATCCCAAATATGTATATGATATGATATATTTATTCCACCAGCTTGCATCGGTCATGATGGCCCTTCACATTTCTGCGTACAGTGCTATCACTCCCTTGGATACATAATATTCTGCTTACGCTTTTTTAAACATCCGCCTATTACATATAAATGACCCTGATCACTTTTCTATGATGTCACTCACCTGTTTCCCTCCTCTCTTTTTCTATTTACCCATCCCTTTCCTAGTTATCTATCTTATTCTTACTAATCTCATTTAACTAAACAGTCACTTCTCTCAAACTCTTATTAATTGTTCTCAACATTGTTTGCATTAGTTGAACTCTTCCATAGTTGTTAACTTATTTATTCACTTGAATCACGTTCACTGACCACTTATTCCCATTAATCTAATCTGTATATTTTCAGACGAAGTAGTTTCTACAGTTCCATTACATTTCCATTCCCACTTTCGTTATATTTGTATCACTACTTACTTATTATCACTCTCTGGTTATTACTTGTATCTTATCCTTTTCACTATTATTCTCTTGCCTTATCATCTTTTATGTCACTATCACTCTTTTCACTTTCCTAAGTTTTGTCACTCATGCATACTATTTTCACTTTATCATTTTCCTATGTTTTTTCACTCATGCACCAACCTCTTAAGTTATAACTTTTCTGTCCCATATTTCTTCCCACTGACATACCTCTATTCGGTGTCACTAATGTTACTTCATCCCTTCCAGTTCTTGCAGAATCTTGACTTCTTATCTTAGTATCTTCTTCATCTCTTGATGCCTTTTGTAATTGCTGACCCATATTTGTTCTTCCAGCTGGATTCACTGAACTCTTTTTGCTGTTCTCAGCTCCTGTATGCCGTCCTTCTGTTCTCCCCTGTCTACCTGATGCCATCATCATTATTTTAGTGCAAGCCTCTTGTTTCTTCTTTAATCTCTTGTTGACATCCTTGTCTGCTGCTGTTGCTGCTCTATGCTTTACTCTGATCACTGGCCTCAATTCCTGGTTCATGTGACTCGCTGACTGATTCATTCCATCGCTTGCTATTCTTTCCTGTGTGATGACCTCTCCACCTTCTAATTTTTCAAATAGTTCTCCCATCATATGTTTTACTATAATGTTCCTTATCTCCTCTTTCATTGTCCTTATCTCTGTATGGTTCAAATTTTCCAAACAGAATTCCACATCAAACATCTCCCCATTTATCTTTAATTTGTCTCCATATAATCTAGCGAAATGACCATTTTTCCTTGCAGCCTTCCTAAAAGGAATCAATATTCCTCTCCTGCTTCTTACTTCATATTCAAAATCATGTTCCTGTCTAATATCCAAACATGTATAAAGAAAAGTTGAGTGTGAAAAAAAGGAAAGATACCAGAAATCGTGTGGCAAAATGTAGGACTCTGAAGGAAAAGCACCTTGTTAAGGAAATAAACAATATTGTATGGTATGTTGCAGATGATAAAGAGATACCACAGAGTAATTAAATAACTAAAGTCACAGTGGAAAGAGTGAAAGCCTTCTTTTGCCAGGATGACATTAGTATGCAAGCTCCTGAACAAAAAGTTGTAGTTACGTGTAGAACCGAAGATTATGAAAAGAAAAAAGAACAAGAGATTCACAAACTTTTCAAACAAGAATATAGAGACATACCTATTGATAAATCCAAATTCGCAGAATTTAGACCACACATGTTCTTTTGTGTAGCAAGCTTTCTCACAATGTTTGTATGTGCAAGTATCATGACATTCTGGCAATGTAAACTTTACATAAGGCAAAGTTTGAATCTCGAAGTTCACACGATTTTCCAAATTCAGTTATATGTGTCCATATAATTGAAAACTGCTGGATGGACTGTTGTTAAACTTGTAGTGATGTAGTAAAAAGTTTAAATCATTTGCTCGAAGGAAATGAGTCAATCTACACAAAATGGTATGTCTGGAAAAATGGAATGCACAGAGGAAAGGAATCTGGAAATAAAAGTAAAATTTTGAATGGGAGTACAATTTCAGAATTGTTAAACTAATTATAATAGAAATTTGCTACAATTTTTTAAGTACTATTACTTAAAAAAAGGAACAAGCATATAGTTATAAATTGGAACGTTCTGAAGCTGAGAATACTTCATCTAAACATAGAACACTTATTCAGATTGATTTTAAAAGACAGGTAATGCAATCAGTAAAGTCAAGAAGGAATAATGTCCAGAATGCAGAGGGTTTCCAAAAAGCTGCTGACCATACATCAAATGTCCAAGTACTGCTGATGGCATCATCTGACATAGAAGCAACAAATAAATTGATGAATTTTGATTATGTGTTTGCAAATGCAATGGCCATAGCCTAGGTAATATAAATGATCTCCATTATTTAACTGTCATACTACTTGCCTTTAGGTTCCATACCTTCTGAGCATGAGCTTAAGTTCCTAGACTCAAATAAGAAAAATAATTCTAACCACTTACAGTGGAAATTGGAGATTGGGTGAAAGTTAATTACCGGTATGAAAATACATTGTACCCAGGATAGTCATGGCTACCGAGAATGCTGAATGTCAAGTCAGTGTAATAACTAAAATTGGCCAGAAAAGAATGATGAACTGTATTATAGTTGGATAGTACAGGTTAGGAAAATCACTCCATCCGCTATTATTAATAACCGTGGTTATTACCCATTTTAAACTTGGGACATTCTGTATGTTGCATACTGATAACAGTTACTTTTGAAATGTAATTAAGTGCATAATTTGTTATAAATATTATGACATAATAATCATTAAGAAGAATTGAAATTCTACTAACATGAATTGGTGCACGACCAGTAGAAGATCTCATATAGTTTCACTAGATCAATAGTTCGATTATTGTTGAAGTGTTATATGAGTCACAAATTCTAAAATATCTAGACTATTTTGTAAATGAGGTAAAATATTTATTTCTTTACTAATTTATTGTTTATTGGAGTACAGAACCAGAAACAAAATTAGCCACCAGCATAGCTTAGGCGGCTAAGGCGCTTGCCTGCTGATCTGGAGTTGCGCTCGGTCGCGGGTTCGATTCTGGCTTGGGCTGATTAACTGATTGAGGGTTCCCCCCCCCCCCCCGAGGTTTTCCCCAAATATAAGGCAAATGTCAGGTAATCTATGGCGAATCTTCGGCCTCATCTCGCCAAATATCATCTTGCTATCATTAATTCCATCGACGTTAAATAACCTCGTAGTTGATCATCATCATCAACATCATCATCATCATCATCATCATCATCATCGCTTAACAGCCCAAAGTAGGCCATAGCCTCCCTCAAAACTGACTTCCAGGCATCCCTATCTCTGGCGACCTGCCACCAATTCCTGATCCCTAACTGTTTCACATCCTCCTGGACCCCATCCATCTCAGTCTCGGTCTCCCAACATTTCTTCTATTCTCCACTCTGTTTTCCATATCCTCCTCACCATATCCCCTCTCTCCTTCCTCGGAACACGTCCAGCCCATCATAGTCTTGCTATTCTAATATCCGTAATAATGTTTGAGAAATCATATAGTTGGTAGAGTTCTCTGCTGTACCTTATTCGCCACTCTCCATTTTCATTGGTCAGCCCATAGATCTTCCTCAGAATCTTCCTTTCAAACATCCAGAGTCTAGTTATATCGCCCACAGACAATACCCAAGTCTCTGCTTTATATGTCAGTACAGGTACCTTCGTTTCTCTTGTGAGTATTTTGGATTTGAAACACTTGAGTAGCCTAAGGTAACTTTATTCGTCTATTTATTTCTTCCTTAATATCATTACTATTATTATTCATTAAGGATCCTAAGTGTACGAAACTATCTACTTTATCAAATTTTTGATTGTCTATTTTTAGGAAACCTTCATTTGTGTGTTTCTTTTTATCATTAACTATAATATATTTTGTTTTTCTTTAATTTATTTCCAATCCCATTCTCTCCCCTGAGATTTTTAGTGCCACAAATGTTGTTTTTATGTCTCTCTCAGACCTGCCAATAATGTTGATGTCATCTGCATAAGCTAGTAGTACCGGTACTGACTTATAAAAAATCCTCGCAGTTGATACAGCGTCGTTAAATAACCAAGTAAAAAAAGAATTGGGCCATCTGAATTTTCCAAGTTCCAGTTACAACATAGGTACTGCACATGCTCAGTGGCCTAAATTTTGTTTCTGGATCCGTACTGATCTAAAAATAATTAAACACCAAAATGGGTATACTATTTTTAAAGTAATGTAACAAAACAACTGTAGGATGTAAGAGTGGGTGCAAATTGTTGTAACATGAATCACATGTGTTTATTCAAATCTGACTTGAAAATAATTTACAATCTGATTTTTGCACACATAGAGTATTCTTCTACAGCAACTTTTGAATACTATGCCCAAGGTTACAAATTATTTCATTGGATAGTTTTCTGTAGGCCTACGTGTAATTTTGAAACCATTGTAAGGTGTTCTCAGTGTAACCTGAGTCACATGGATTGACACAGTTACAGAAGCCTTATTTATTTATTTTTACTTACCTTATGGGTAAGTCCTCCAATGAAGACTGTTACAATTTTGTAATTATTTTTTCAGAATTTTCAATGAATTATTGAAGTGTTGTGACTCTTGTTACATTGTAAAATTCCTTTGCAGTGTGAAAAGTTACATTTGTTCGGATCAAATTTCTGCACATTTGAAGGACAAAACTAAAATTCTTTCAATCATTTATTATTATAATACACAGCTCTCTTAAACTGACTGAGCATATTGGGAATTCAATCAGTGGCTTTCCCGAAACACACTTTGAAATGTTTCGTATAAAACAATTTTTATCTCGAAAAGGAAGCAAAGACGAACGAAATTGTATTAAACTTTTTTCTTAGAAATATCTCAAAGTGCAGAAATTTCATATGAACAAATATAACTTTTCATTCTGCAAAAAAAGTTTCATTATTATATTTATTCAGAACAAATTTCTTCACATTTTAAGGATGAAACTAAAATTCTTTCAATAATTTATCATAATACACTGTTCTCTTAAACTGACTGAGCGTATTGGGAATTCAGTCAGTGGCTTTACCAAAACACCCCATGAAATATTTAATATAGCTAGAACAATTTTTATCTCAGAAAGGAATAAAAAACTAGCAAAATTATATTAACATTTTTTTTTTGTTTGAAATATCTCAAGGAATAATCCCCTGAAATGACATTATTTACGGTTCATCCTGTATTTTAGTTATATGACTACATGTCGAGAATTTCATCTAATGAAAAATTGGTTTTTCCTTCAAATCTGAGTGCACCTTCCTTTTATTGAATACATCATCCAATAGAAAACAAAGTTTGTATTTTCTTAAGCTCTTATTTGTTTAAGATTCTGGAGGTTCTGTTTCGTATTTTCATTCGTTGTTTGGTTTTTGGATGTTAGTTATTTGTATATTGCGTATATTTCGTTTATTTGTTTGTAAATTTGCATTAAGTAAACTGTCACCTTTTGTACTTATCGATATTATAACCATATCTTACTGAATGACATTCGGAATTTCTTTTTGATTTTAAAAAGTCTTATTCTTACCTAGTAAACGTCATTCCCGTCATGTTCACTGCTGTGGAGTAATGGCTAGCATATCTGACAATGAAACGAGCAGGCCTGTGTTCATATGTGGTTGGGACAAGTTACCTGGTTGAGGTATTTCCGGGGTTTTTCCCCCAACCTATTAAGAGCAAATGCTAGGTAACATTTGGCGCTGGACCCTACATTTGTTTCACTGGCATTATCACCTTCATCTCACAGATGCTAGATAATAATAGCAGTCGACAAAGCCTCGTAAAATAAACCAAATAAAAAGTATATTAGTGACAAGTGACGAACTGTCAGTGACCAGTTATGAAGAATTTGAATAGGAGATAGATTAGTAATGCCCATGATCTCTCTGTTCCAAATTTATTTCAAATAATTTATTTTTCCCCACCTTATTTGATGTCATTCCAGACAAGAAGAATTACATATACAGAGCGACCCATATTTATATTCAACTTTTTATTGCACTGTAGTAGCGTAAACAGTCAGGTTGAGTGACTCATTCCACTGCTAAAATGTACTGTGTTCCATACCAGTTGAATCACAAAGGAAGCTTTAATGTAATTTTATTCTCAGTGCAGTCCAAAACATGTGCATTTAATCAGAAAATTTACCGAAAAATATTTTGTATAAAGAAATACATTTTTACGCAATAACCATGGCGACAAGACTGTCTGTGTATCACTGTACCCGAATAGCTGCTTAAATGGAGGTGTGGCAGTCCATAATTCTGGTGCAGAGATGGTGGAGATTGGTGAAAGGAAGAAATGCGATGATGTGTTACAAAACCATTAAGAGACATCACACCAACTTGATGCGCACTGGCACAGTTAATCAGCAGAAGGGCACTGGGTGACCAAAAACAGTTATCAGAGAAGAGGCCAAAGCTGCCATTGCTGAGTACTTCCAGAGAAGTCCTAAGAAATCCATTCGTCAGTACCAGGAATCTTTCTTATCCTATGGGTCATTGCACCAGTTGCTGAAGGAAGTGAAATGATGGCCATGGAAACTGCCCTTTGTGCAAGCTCTGTCATATGAGGATTGTGATATCAGAATGGAGTTTACAGAGTCCCTACTAACATGGATTCAACAGGAACTGGACATTTAGCGACACATTGTATGGTCAGATGAGGCCATTTCATCTTGTGGTTTTGTCAACTGCCGTAACTGAGCACTTAGGGAAACAAATGCAGACTTTACAATTGAAAAATTACAGTCAAGACCTTCAGTCACTGTGTGGTGTGACATTTGTGACACTCATCGGCTCATACATCCCCCATGACACAGTGAATGCTGAGAGATACGTGGACATGCTGTAGAATTTTGTCCTTCCCAGCATATCTGCCTGGGATGTTACTGACGTGCACTTGATGCATGACAGTGCACCACTCCATTTACAATGAACACAAGAATGGCTTACCAATGCTTTTCCTGGATGGGTCATTGGGCGCTGTGGAAATGTTGCATGGGCTGTAAGAGGTCCAGATTTAACATTGTTGGACATTTTTTCTGTGAGGACACCTTAAAGAAAAGGTGTAGGCCAGGAAAACTTAGAATATTACTTAGAAGCTGTACTTCGAGAGGAGTGTTGTCAAATGCCAAATTATATGTTTGTGAGGGTAGTACAGAATGTTCAGCCACATCTGAAAAAATGTACAGCAAATGCTGATGCCTGGTGCTTACATTGAATTTTAATTAACTCTAATGACTGTACTACTGTTCCATTCTAATTTGATCCCCTCATGTAACGGTATTTATGTGTAATGAATGAATGAAAAGTTGGATATAAATATTGGTTGACTGTATATTGCATAAACTGGTAACTGCTGCAAGACCTATCCTGTTGTTGATACATTATTGCAGTATTTACAATTAACTATTGTTAATAAGATAATTCAACAGAACAAGACCAGAGGAGTCACAATTATTTTTCTTTAACATTTGCGTACTACGGACACAGTATAGATTACTAAGCATGTAGTTTTATAATACTCATTAAAATATACGCATATATCTACCATAATAGATTATTGGAAAAGAGTTTGAACATGGAACCTTTCATCAAAATTGTCTTAAATAACTCTTGCGGTGGCTGGACTTATTAAGAGTGATATTTAGTGCTGTGCAGTATTCTACAGGCATTTGTTTTTGAGATATCTGGTGTATATTCAGTTTTGCGGAGAGAAGAATGTGGTTGTGGTTTGTCTTCAACAGTTAGCAAAACGTCAAGTTTCAGTCGTCAGTGGATGATTTACCAGACCTTTTTATGTCTCTGACACGTCCAAGTTTCTTTAATTTCGCATCTGTTCTACTGACAGTTGACTGACAGCGAGAAAAAGGTGATCGACTTGTATGTGTTTCATTAAAAGTTGTGCTCCCTCTTGTTGTGTAAGTCTTCAATCACCAGATTGTTTCATCATCAGCATGCAAATTTTGTCATTTTCTGTTAAAAACATCTTGTTTTATGTTGATTTAATAAAAAATGCTTTCATAACTCAAGGATTAACAAAATGTATGAACAATAAAGTTGTTACCATAGTAAGCGAAACCCGTGCTTTTGTATAAAACAAAGTATTGAATAAAAAAATTGCCCTTTCAGATGATATGAGAAAAATTAAGTATAGGATTTCATTTAAAAATATTCTCGAAGTCATAACTCGTACAACCATAGTCTCAAAAATATTTTGTTTCCATAAATATATTTCTTTCCAAATTACACTGGTCAACAGTCATTTTGCTCCAGACATAAAATTAACAAATCCTTACTAATTTCGACCTCCTGAATTGAAAAATAACAAGCAAAATGTTCCATCAGCTTGGGTTTTCGAATTCACGATATAATTTATTTTCTATGCATTTTATTTTAAAAAATCACCATATTTCATGTGTAACTATTTTGTTTTACAAATGTGACAATCCATTATGTGAAAGCAATATTAGTATAAGTAGGTCACCATGTTAGAAGCACTTGTAGGAACGGAAATTATTTTATTGCACTTTTACGAGTCTATTTGGAGGGGGTGAAATGGGTTTGTGGTATGAATTTGCTTGAGTACCTGATTTTAATTGAGATGTGCATTTCTTTCACTGTGAGCTTTAATTACATTACTGTAGTTTATATTTTGCGACATATCACTCTGTCAAAATTACTTCTAGAAGTGGAAATTGTTTTATTGCCCTCTTTGGTTCCATTTTGAGGGGGAGAATCAGGTTCGGCATATGAAATCGCTGCAGTTTATCAGGAGATTTATGTGGTGTTAATAATCTGTGTAAAACGTGTATTTCTTTAAAATGTGCTTTAATGATAATATTAAAAGTACGAATGGTTTATATTTGCGGATTTGAAGGTTGTAGCGTTGGTTTTTGGAATGCAATTAGGCTACACAAAATTTTGCTGTTTTGTGTGTGAATGGGACAGTCCCACTCGAGATAAGAATTATAAAATAAAATGACAATCACTAGAGTCAGGGAAGAAAAATATTATACATCAACCCCTTGTCCCTCAAAGTAAAGTAATTTTATCCCCTTCACACATTAAGTTATGGTTAATGAAGAATTTTGTTAAAGGAATGAGTCATAAAACTGAAACGTTTAAACATATCCAGGAAAAATTTCCTGCTATTAGTAACCCAAAAATAAAAGAGGGAGTTTTCAATAGATCACAGATTAGAGAAATGATGAAGCACAATCACTTCGAATCTTTGTTTGAAGGAAAAGAGAGAACCGCCTGGATTGCATTCAAGGTGGTTGTATTAAATTTTCTGGGTAACCGTAGAAGTGAGAACTATGAAGAACTAGTACAAAATTTACTGTTGGCGTATGAAATTATGGATTGTAACATGTCCCTGAAAATTCACTTCCTTCACTCCCATCTTGACTTTTTCCCCGAGAATTGTAGCGATTTCAGTGATGAGCATGATGAGCACTTTCATAAAGAAATTTCAACTATGGAAAAAAAAAATTACCAAGGACAGTGAAATACCATATGCCAGCAGACTATTGTTGGACTTAAGCTCGCGATGTACCTGATTCCCAGTATAAAAGAAAACGTAGAAAAAGAAAGCTGTAATCTTCTGAACTGTGAATAATTAACCTTATTTTCATTATATAAAGCAGTAACTTATTTTGAGTAGATATACATTCGAAAATTTCTCAAAAACCGTAACCAACAACTGTTTTTATTGTCATATTCGTATTCAGGAGGCTCAAATTATTTGGAAAACATGTATCACATGTCCAGTGCAAAAAAAAAGTTAAAATGTGTTATGCAGTGTTTAAGGTTTGAGGTCGGTAATCTCCACATTCAATTTTATTTTAATAAAATTATTTTATTCTTTTAGAAACCTTGTATATATTGAGAGGCAAAGCAGATGCTTCCACAATGTCCTGTCTCCCTGTGTACCTTTATTCCTGAGCAGGTAGAAATTCTTTGCCAAACTCAATTTTTAATGATGCAGGAAAATAAAAACAAAATATTTCACTCACCTGCACCTTTAAGCAATTGTTCAAAATGCGAGTTCTGTCTAGACCAGTGGTATGCCCAGGGGTACGCAGAGTTGTCTCAAGGGGTATGCAGTGTTGTCTCGAGGGGTATGCAGGGTTGTCTCAAGGGGTACGCATTCCACTGATCACATTTGTAGAAATGCTGACATATTCAGTTTATTATGCTTATTGTTAATTATTGGTTTATATTATAGTTTCTTTTGCAGTATCAACTCTTGGTTTTCCTTGCTTGAATAACATTTTACATAAATCATTCTATTATTATTGCATCAATAACTACTGTATAATAAGGACAACGATTTAAGAATCTGCATATGGAATGTTCAGACTTTGTATAGATCTAGAGTCTTATTACGGATATTAGAGTGACAAGACTAAGATGGGCTGGACATGTTCAGAGGAAGGAGAGAGGGGATATGGTGAGGAGGATAATGGAAAGCAGAGTGGCGAATAGAAGAAATGTTGGGAAACCGAGACTGAGATGGATGGATGGATGGATGGTGTCGAGGAGGATGTGAAACGGTTGGGGATAAAGAATTGGTGACAGGTCACCAGAGATAGGGATGCCTGAAAATCAGTTTTGAGGAAGGCTTGGGGCTGTTAAGTCAATTATGATGATGATCATAATGATGATGAACTGCTGTATAATAATAATAATAATAATAATAATAATAATAATAATAATAATATTAATTATTATTATTATTTATTTTTAGTATATCAGTCATAGTCTTTTATTAATTCTTATATAATTTGAGGGTACATTAGCAAAAAAGATTGAATACCACTGATCTAGACTATACATAACTGACATCGAAAGAAAATGTGAAGTATCTTGTTGAGATCTATTTGCAAAATTTTGCTAATACTCTTCTCATCTGTTTCTGTTTTGCAGATTGTGCTGATTATTACAGAAAATTGTTTTAATTTTCTCCAACATAAAAGTCACACACATTCGTATCAGGAAAACG
Source organism: Periplaneta americana (assembly GCF_040183065.1). NCBI lineage: Eukaryota > Metazoa > Arthropoda > Insecta > Blattodea > Blattidae > Periplaneta > Periplaneta americana. Next base: position 87,013,045 of record NC_091126.1, on the reverse strand, counting down.
AGATGGTTATAATTCTTGACTAATTGAGGCGTTCTCTGGAACAAGAACTTAACTACAAAATTTTGAATTCGAGATACAGAGCATGAAACATTTTAAATTTTTAGATCTTGTATAACAGCATTGAACAGAACGACATTCAAATGTTTCTAGAGGGCACTATGTTTGTTGGAGGGAAATATTTTGTGAGGAGGGAGATGCATTACTAAGGAATCAATATAATGCTGGAAAGAAAAGAACGACCTGAAGAACGTTAAGTTATTATTCCACGGAATGCCTCAATTATTCAGTTATCAGTACTTTAACAGACAGTATTTGTTTTATAATGTGTTACGTGAGTTGTTGCAGCATCCTGTTGGAAATAAGATGTTTTTCTTCTTCATTAAGCATGTCGAAAGATGGTGTTGGTATTACCATTCAGATAACGGTCTGAATTTATTGTTTCCTAATGATATCTTGGACCAATAATTCGATGAGAATTAGCTGTATACCACACCTTCACTTTTCGATCTTGTATTAGAATTTTGTGTTCAATATTAAATTTTGGGAATGATCACCACTGCTTAAAAGAAACATTGCCTAATTTGTTATGAAAACGAATGATAAATCGACAATTTCATTGTGGGTAGACTGAATCATCCATCTATAAAATCATCTCTTACAATAAAATCAGTAGATGGCAAACTGTGAATGACAAGCATTTTATGGATGAAACTTCACACTTTTAAGTCCCCTGAGAACTAATACTTGTAAAATTTCAGTATCATGAGCAAAGATAAGACTACCTTCAGAATTTAGTTTTAGCCTCACATACTATACATCCTTAAGGTTTGCTAGGGTCTGGGCTCTATTAGCGTAGTGCTTTTAATTTCTAACACTGAAGCAGAATGTTGCCTGTTCCTGAACAATTTTACAATACACGACTTTGACGGCACATTACATCTGAAACTTCCAGTTACGCTTATATGAATTCGTGTGTTCATAATATTAAACATTTTGAAGATGAATTATTCCACGTTAAATCGAACATTGACAAAGTACGATCTTTTCGTAAATGGTCGAACTTTTTAATAAATAAAATTCCAGACATCAAATAAGGAGACACGTAGTTCTTATTTCCACAATTATTATCTGTGTACTTACGACTATTTTAAATTACGCAAATTATACGTGCACTGTAACATAAGATCTCTTGGTACTCTGAGTCTATATATAGTTGAGATTTGATGCATTTGATAAGATTAAATATAAGATTGGCCATGGGAACCTGACAATTTTGAACATACAATAAGCTGGTAACAGTGGCATTTAGACAAGTGAGTGAGTTATGAGAATGCGCTATGTGTATCATTGTAAAAATGGAGTAATGGAATGCTGAAAATTATGCTTTTTGTGGTGGGGACCTTAAAAAATTGGTGAGTCAGTTATAATTACACAACAGTTACTTCTTCTACATTTTAATGTTTCACGTCATGGTGCCATTCCTAGCAGGAACACTATAAAGTTATGGATACCCAACTTCAGATCGATTGCTTTTGCAGCAAAGAAGAAGCCACCAGGTCTTGTATACACCATGAGAACAACACGAAACATCGAAAGAGTGAGACATGCAATAAGAAGTCCTCGTCTTTACTGATGAAATGATCCTGTTTGAGTGATGAAGCACACTTTCATTTGAATGGCACGGTGAACAAACAAACTTCTTGTTACTGGTTTCATTCAAATCTACCTCTTCATAGTCCACATTCTGGTGTGGTATTGCCAGTTTTTAAATCATAGGTCCTTATTTCTTTGAAGAGAGTGACGAAGTTGTCACAGTGATTTCTGATTGGTACATAGAGATGTTAGGAGACTTCCTTACTACACAGTTACATTACCGTGGAATCGATCTCAATGGCATGTGGTTTCAGCAAGATGGATCTACAGCCCACATTGCCTCGGTGACATTTGCAATGGTTAAAAACTGTTTCCAAACCATTTGATTTCCAGAGGAGGAGATGTTTAATGGTCCACACATTCTCCCAATGTATCAGTATGTGACTAATTTTTTTTGGAGTTAAGTAAATTCTCAAGTGTACATTAGGAAACCAAGGATAATAGACTCAAGGAGGCTATACAGAAAGAAATCACAATCATAGCAATCAGCATGATGCAATCAGCGATGCAGAATCTGCGTGACAGACTACAGCAATGTATCATAAGTGGTGAGGGCCATTTAAGATGTAGGCCTATGCTGTTTAGAAAATGAGGTCACATACCAAAATGGCATTCAATAGCCTATTGTTGTATATCCGTTTTATTAATTAGTGTTTTATACTGTTGACTTCCTTTTGAAAATCAAACATGTTTCCATTCTGTAAAATACTTTTTACTACTTTATGCCTATCACAAATAAATAAAAAATTTGGCCTAATTTTTTAATTACTTTTTCTTCAAAGCAAAATTTCTACGTTAAATAGCAAAGTTGAGAATCTGAAAAAATACAGACTTGTTAGGATGTATTATTTGTAAGGTACAGTGTTCGATAGCATGGACATACTTACGTACATTTGCAACAATTTATTTTATTTTCTGAAGGCACACTTACACATGTTTGTGAGAAGGCTGGCCACAGAAAGTTATGAAATCTCGTTGCATGTAATTGTTTGCGCCTCTACAAAACAAGTCAATTCGTTCATCATATGACTAATACCTAAAGAACAGTAAATATGTTATCTAAAGTTATTTTGGTAAATAATTCTTATGTCCCAGCCACTAATAAATAAGCATCTGCATGGATCTACAGCCCACATTGCCTTGGTGACACTTGCAATGGTTAAAAACTGTTTCCAAACCATTTGATTTCCAGAGGAGGAGATGTTTAATGATCCACATATTCTCCTGATGTATCAGTATGTGACTAGTTTTCTTTGGAGTTAAGTAAATTCTCAAGTGTACATTAGGAAACCAAGGATAATGGACTCAAGGAGGCTATACAGAAAGAAATCACAATTATAGCAATCAGCATGATGCAATCAGCGATGCAGAATCTGCGTGACAGACTACAGCAATGTATCATAAGTGGTGAGGGCCATTTATGATGTAGGCCTCGTTGCATATAATTGTTTACATCTCTACACAACAAGTCAATTCGTTCATCATATGACTAATACCTAAAGAACAGTAAATATGTTATCTAAAGTTATTTTGGTAAATCTTTATTATGTCCCAACCACTAATAAATAAACAAAAAATACCTTGGAAATGCCTTGGATTTAAAGTATTGAGTAGTAGAAATTGATGTGATCACTGGGAGAGCTGTGAGCCCACCCAACCCGCCCTAAATACGTACCTTACTTATATATGAAAATCGTTGTGCGTGATCGAAGAATACAGCCATATTTCTTTTATGTAACAGTGGGTTTCAGTGTTGCCAACATAGTGATAATATACACACCTAATCAAACCTAACCTAACCTTTCTCATAATACTACACACCTAATCATATCTAACCTGTCACATAAATACTACACACCTGTAGTAACATTCCTCACATTTTTCATGTATTGCCGGCTCTGCTAATCGTGTCGGTTTCCATCTAGTGGAAGTGGATCGTACTAATACTACTAATTCGAAGAGGCAATGGCGACTTTCATAATAATTACATTTTACATGTTTCGTGATATACCAAATTGTGTTAAAGTAGTAATAATTCTATACAATAAGATTTGAAATGTGTTGTGGTTGTGATAAAAGTATTGAAAATTAATTTATAGCGCCACATTGGCAGAGATAAAAGTGTGCAATATTCGTTCAGGGGCTAGTGGATGCTCTAGATCAGGCCTGCACACGGTTTGCGCTCTCCGAGCCGGCTCACAGCTCATGAGCAGAATGCAGATATTAGCTGCGCTCTGTATAAGGGTGGACTGGAAGAAGGGGCAATCTCGTACAAAATATACACAAAAGGAAGTACTATTACGAGTGTTTATGATGTGAATTCCCGTTCAGTGTTTGCAAAACTATCTTGAACTAATATTAATTAATAAAGAAATATTTATTTTACAGAAATAATAAAAATTCTATAGCTAATTATATGTACAATATCATTTTGTTATATTTTTATTTATCAGTACATCAGAACGGGGTCTTATGCTGTTGGCAGCTGAAAGGAACAGTAACTTACTGATCGTAATTAAACATCAGTTACAGATGTTCGATGTCTGCCTTTATTAAAGTTGATTATAGAAAACAGTTGCTCACAAATATAAATGTTGAGCCAAACATAGCAATCATTTTCACAGCCAGCCTGTGTAGTCGTGGATATAGTGCTAAAACTCAACCAGGTTAGTAGCATTATTCAAACGATCTTCAGCCCTTAGGTCACATTGAAGATGAATAAGTTCGGGCTGTAAATCGTTAAATGTTAAATGTTATGTTCCGTCGTTTAGAATCCTCCATACTGTACTGTAGCAGTAGGTAAGGAACGTGAAACAGTTACTGAGAATAGGCCTACACAATGCACTGCACTAGATAGCTGAGTGGTCGTTTCCCTCTGATCTACCTATAGTAAGTCTATGTCATTCTGACGTATCTTCCTCTCCGTTTCGGCGAGTGGTAAACACAGCTTTGCTGCTCTGAAGGAGTGCGCGCACTCGTTGAGCGCTGTTTGTGCAGGTATGCTGTAGATTGGCCGTTACTTTATTATTGTCAGCTCAGCTAGAGGAACCCCTTTCACAACACTGTATGTTTAAAGTCTAGTCCAAACTACTGTATAATAAGGCTTGGGTGCGGTCTTATTGTTAGAACTTCATGACTGTAAGCTCTGATCACTTATTACGTGATTAGGGTTGTAAGTAAACAGCAGGAAGCTAAGTACATAAGAAAAAAAATAGGATTTGACTTTCATGGGCTGAAGTTCTGTGTGTCATATAACAAAAATGTTAAATTCATTTAACCTTCCTAATCATGCTTTTAAAAATATATCTACACTGAGACACTTAAGTTGGGATTTACTGATAAAACTATTTAGCAGAGTATTTTGAATTTTGTGAATATATGATTTGTGCCATATAAAAGTCTATAAATTTCCGGATAGGTCAAGTGAAATAATATGTGAAGCCAGTAGTTTTTACGACATTGCAATGTTTACTGGATCCTCCAGAACCTTACACAGTATATCACCGACAAACAAACACAGTGCATGGTCAGTGGTTCCCCAGTCAACTACTGTGCACCAGTCTACTATAAAATGTTTTGTAAGTAATTAAATTTCCATTAAACTATTAAAGATCCATTATGATTTTTTCTGAAGTTCTTAGGAGTACTTCAGTGCACTAAGCAGACTTTTCCTTTAATTCTTAATATGGCTATTTTACATTGATATCTGAGTTTTAAAATTGAATCATAAAAATTATCTTTAATACTGTACCAAAATGCTTTAGTAAACATCATCAATATGCGTATAAATATTATGATGCTTCAAAAGTTGCGTTGTGCGTCATTTTGAACGAATTTTAACATGTAGGCTACTATTTTTAAAATATGTGAACTTAGGTGGAAATAAAGACACACATAGTTTATTAAACTAAAAAAATTAGAAATGCAAACACATGAATAATAAATCTTCTCGGGTTCTCAGCCAGGTGAGTTGGATAGTTGCTTCCTGGTGTCTACAAAATACTTGGTGAGTGTGGGAAATGCTACATTGGGCAGATGGGACGCACCATTATGGAATGCTGCAAGAAACATCAATGCAGCATAAGACTATATTACTCCGATAAGTTGGCAGTAGCACAACACAGCCTGGAAATGGGCCTCAAGATAGATTTCAGTGCCACCACCACCTTGGACAAGATATCAGGTTATTGGCGAAATCCAGCTAGATGGCAATAATTTCAACAGATGGGGACCTACAGCTGAGTACAGCATGGAAACATGCCATCAACATGCTTCGACCACCAGCACATGGCAGTCAGTCGGGACTAGGAACTAGCTCCTGATTGGTCACCACTTCGACCAACCAGAATGCGGCAGGTGGTCGGGACTAAGAACCAGCTCCTGCTTGGCCCACAGTGAGAAGCACTACTGACGTTTATATAGCAGCTAGACATGGTCCCACAACACTTCATTCCCTGAAGAAGATGGCAGCGCTAACCATCGAAAGCTTGGAAGCAACTATCCAACTCAACTGGCAGAGAACCCAATAAGAGTTATTCTACATCAAAAACCAGGAAAGCCTCAAGTCATACAAACACGAGTCAAAATTTATTTTATTTTGTGCGATTTGACTTGGAATGACTGAAATACGAAGTGCATGTGCTACTATTACTCTGTGCAAACTAAGAAATCATTCCGTCTCCACATGAGTGAAAGTGTGATTGTTTTTCATCATTAAGTGTAAAATTCTGTAAGAAAAGTGTGGGAACAGTTGCTCTCTCTGAAAAGGTATGACAAACAAGAAATGGAAAGAATCAATTTTGTCTCGATTTGAGTGTGCTTGCATGGCTATTAATGTGTAAGTAGGTACGAATGGTTTTAATGTAAAATTATAGTAATAATAAAATAACTTTAAAAATAAATAACTTTAGATCAGATATTTACTGTTCCCTTAGGCATTAGTCATTTGATGAATGAATTCACTTGTGTAGAGCCGCAAACTGTTACATGCAATGGGATTGAAATATGCAACTTAAATATGGACATGAAAGGAAGTAACTTGTTAATCTTCAAACATACATATCAAAACATGAATACATATGCACATATAATATGAGTGGTGTTAGATATATTCATATTTTCATTTATTGAGCTGCTGTTGTTTAGCCAACTCTCTGAAGATAGGTCTGAAACTCGCAAGTGATACTGACAAGGTACCACTTATGAGGCAACTAGGCCAGGAGATAATGGGGTAGGATGGCCAGTTTATTTCCCCCTCCATTGCATGCATCGCCGATTAGCTACATATTACACTAATCAGACTTCAGATGCATACAAACAATTTGTTCTTCCTCTGACACATCAAGTGAGATGTACTACCTGATAATAGGTATACATATCAGCCAGAATCTCAATCAGAGGCATTGTTGAACTGAATACATAATTTTTTAAGTGTATGTTTAAACATAATTCTGCGAATATCATGGACAGGTACTAGATATGATTATATTTCTGGATAAAAGATTAGTGTAATTGGAGCTTTCCATTTTTAATTTTTAATAGTTTTTGTTTTGAAATAATTTCATACAGTATGTTGCAGAATTGAGTATATCAGGCTGTGATTGTTTTGCAAAAAATATATATTTTTCTTGCAAATAATTCTGAATTGTTTGCAGCCATTGCTGCCATTATAAATTATAAATATACCATATTTTCTCGAATACCTCGCACCCTTGAATTAGCCGCGCACCCTACTTTTGAAAGACCAAATAGATAGACAGACAGACAGACAGACAGAAAGATAGATAGATAGATAGATAGATAGATAGATAGATAGATAGATAGGTAGACAGGTAGGTAGATAGGTAGGTAGATAGATAGGTAGATAGATAGATAGAGAGACAGACAGAGAGACAGACAGATAGGTAGATAGGTAGGTAGATAGGTAGGTAGATAGATAGATAGATAGATAGATAGATAGATAGATAGATAGATAGATAGATAGATAGATAGATAGATAGATAGACAGACAGACAGACAGGTAGGTAGGTAGGTAGGTAGGTAGGTAGGTAGGTAGGTAGGTAGGTAGGTAGGTAGGTAGGTAGGTAGGTAGGTAGGTAGGTAGATGGATGGATGGATGGAACTTTCCCTGAAACAGGACGCATTTCAAACCCAATCTATGCACATGCACTGCGCGTCAATTTTCTTGATTAGTCAGTTGTTTACACAATATCCTGAAACATTATTAGCATGTGTCAGTAAATTAACTACCTTTATTTTGTATGATACTACGTGGTTTGTTATAAATATCGGCTATCACTATTAACTACATTTTTCGATGTTTTCACCATTTAACAATATTAACAACTGAAATACCCACGTGGGAAGATAATGGCATGCTTTACAACCTTAGTATTTGCACGGGAGAAAAATCAGGCAATGTTGTCAACTTCATTTCGGATAAGCCACACGTCCATATTTTTCACATGTAATTTCGTGGGGGAGGGGGAAATGTGCGGGGTATTCGAGAAAATACGGTAAATATTTTTCCAGAAATGAGTGAGTGTAGGAAGTACGAGTGAACATATGTCTAAATACGTTAGCATTAGATTGTTTAAAAGACAGCATTTAAGATTGAGTTATATTTTATTGTTACATTTACTTTTATAATTCGTTCATACCTAATATTAAAACACAAAATTCATGCTAGACTTACAGCTATACCAAACCCATAACTCTGGAACTTGCAAGACAATCGAAAGGCTGCATATCGAATTTTTTGGTCAGTATCGCCTTCAAATTCAAGACAGCATCTCATATTGTCTTCGTCAATTACATTCCAGTACAGTAAAATTATATTCACTCTGCATATACAGAAATAAGATGAAAAATTTAACGAAATTTGTTCGCTTTTCTGTAGAAGAAGAACAATAAAAAAGCAAAAAAAATATATATATATATATATTAAAATAGATACAATTTGAAATTTATTTATAATCTTCAAATGTGACGAAATTAGTACACTGTTCAAAGTTGAATTTTAACAAACTTAGTACCATAGTAGTTCAGTGTTCATTAAATAAATATTTCTAATTTTACTTTTTAAGTATTTCATTTTTCATCTCTCTAGTTAACAGGAACTAAATGGTAATTGCTTACATTGTAAGTTTTTTTGTTGAATTAAGTACTCTCTAAATATTCGAGATCTTGATCAAGAAACAAGGACCACAGAGCCAATAGTAGCTATAAAGTCAGTGCTGTAGTGTTGTTTCTAGGTCGTGTTCAGGATTAGTGCTGTTTACATCTCATCATAGGAACATTTCTAAAACTTTGTTAACCTGATATAGGTTGTAAAATTGTCTCAGAAATCTTTGTAATTTATAGTGTTAATTTTGATATTGAATTATGGAATCATTTTAGAATATGACATGGTTTTGATTGATACTTGTATTGAAATATCCTGGAATAGCATTTAAATATTCTTACTGAGAAATATGAAATTTCGAGGAGGTATCATCTGAGAAACCTAATATATTTTTTTGAGTGTCAGTCATATAACTGTGACATTTGACATTAGGCATAGTTGGGTTAAGTGCTTGTTGTTTCCATTATCTCATCAGATGCAGCAGTTGTTGTACTTGAATCGGATACTTCATTTGTCTCTTCAGCTGGAGTTTGATTGATCTGAGATGGCGCTGATGTTGATGTAGGAGTAGCAATAGTGGTTGTGGTTGTTGCCGTCGAAGTTGTCGAAGTTTCCTCAGTAGGTGGTTGAGTTGTGGTTTGTGGAGGACTTGTAGTTTTGGGAGTTTCTGCGGGTGCTGGTGATGTTACTGTCGTCCCTTGTATCATGCTTTCTTGTGCTTCCCCAGCATTCTCAGCAGTAGAAGTAGCAGTGGCAGCAATATCATTAGTGATACTGTAGGCAAAAGATGAAATGAGATTCTGTAAGGGAGCAGGAGCTCCAAATATTGGAGATGTTTGTGCAGGGTAGAGTTGGACACGATAGAAGGAGGCTACAGGACTTCCTGGTGAGGACTCTGTGGATATTGGTGCTGGAGTTGTGGATATGTTTGTGGTATTAATAATTAATGAACGACCTGTAATTTCTCCAGGTTCAGGAGCTGCAATCGTGCGAATGAGTTCTACTGATTTCTGTAAAACTTGATTGGCTTGTGGACCTGTCACAAAAACCACTTCACTTTTTCCTCCACCCTCATATTCGGTTTGGAAGGAGTAGCCACGGAATGTGTCATCAGGTGCAGTGTAGATTGATTTTGCCATTGGTGCTGGAGAAGCAACTGCAGCAGATGATGGTGCTGTGTAGATGCTGTATGAAAAGAGTGGTTGTGGTTGATACTGTTGTGGGATAACAGCAGGATAAAATGGACCTGCTGCTGAAGGGAAACCGAAGTAGCCAGGATATATCGCCCATGTTGGCACCAAAAGAGTTGCACTCAGCACCACCTGTCAACAAGTCAAGATAAAGTTAGGTGACAGTCATCTTATTTTCAAATTCAGTTTATTTTATTATGTGCAATGCAGTATGTCATATAATAAAGCTTGGTTTATTAGAGGAAATATTGCTCTAAAATTCTAAATGGAAGTTCTTTTAGAGTAATTGTACTTCCATTGCGACTTCAATATACTGCAAATAGCAAGTGTAGTAGACGTTACAGAGAAAATCCATCTTTGCTAGTGATATGCGTTGTTGATGATGTGTTACAGAACATATAGTATTTTATTTCAGTAATATCGAGAAAATGTTATGTTCTTTGGCCAGTGTACTTTATATGCTAAATGCAATATCTTATTACTGAACATTTTAAAATTAGGTTCTGATTTTGATAGCGTAAACTTGACAGGATAATCTTAATACCGTTAAATATTGCCTATTGTGAATGAGTTTTAGTGGCATCCAAATACCTGTAATGCGAGCCAATAGTTTCTTATTTTTTAAGATCTCTTACAATACAGTAGCACAAAAAATTTCTTCTGACAGTTTGAAAATCTGTAACATTTGCAGTCACATTTTTAAATCTGTGACCACTTCTCTAATTGGTACCTTTATTTTATAATGTAATATGTTAAGGTAATTTCATTTAATTTGTTGGTGGAAATAACGAAATTTAGCGATAGTGTACAGTTAAATAGTTTGTTATAATTTCACCTCTGTAAGCACTTCAAATACGCACTTAATGAAATGCATTTGTGAAAGGAGAGAGAGAGAGAGAGAGAGAGAGAGAGAGAGAGAGAGAGAGAGAGAGAGAGGAGAGAGAGATTCTTTCTTCATCCCAATTAAGATAGCTCTAAAATACCCTGATAAGAATGCAAGTCACATTATTAGTGATCACTCATAGTAATAGATGAAAAAACCACTCCCCTACCGAATGTCTGGTCGTTCCTTAAAAAAGAAAAGCAATATGGACCGACATTGTTATTTCATGTGCAAACTAAGTCAATAACTTCCCATAATAGTGATAGAGAAAAGTTAAATTGCGGCAAGTGAAACTGTATTATCTTGAGAAAACTTGCCCGAATATGTTTCACTATCCAAGATTTGAACTCACATCTTTGGCATATAGAAATACACGAATAGTTATGTTTGATATTTTCTCTGTGCTGAATATGACTTAAGTTTTAAAATGTTTGAAATTCCGAATGAGAGGTTTGAGTTCCCGAATGAGTAGTTCATCTCTCAAAGGAAGACATGAGTTTCGAAAATGAAGTAGTTTGTTTCTTAAAAAAAAAAAAAGAGAAACAAATTTTGGAGAAGACATTCATTATTTAAAAGAGTGCAAGATCTATTTAATTTATAATCTTATATGAACCAAATTGAAGGGTTCAGAGCCATAGTGGGCCAAGCGCCATTTATTAAAACGAAGAAAGCAAGGGTTAAAGTTAAGTGAATACCATAGTTTAATGAAGATTGACATATCATTTAGTTTTAATGTGTATACTTTATATTACTTGCTATAATTTTCCATTGAATTATGGTAATAACTTCAATTTAACCCTTGTTTCCTACGGTTTTAGTAAATGGCGCTTGGCCCACTATGGTTCTGAACCCTTCAATTAAGTCATGCATTAATAATAATAATAATAATAATAATAATAATAATAATAATAATATTGACGTGGCGTAGTCTCGGAGCAGCGAGAGACACTTGTTCGGGCATGCATTGGAATCCCGCTTGGGCTGATCATCCGTTTTTTTTTAAGTATTCTCCGAAATGTAGGGCTAATGTCAGGTAATCCTTATTGTGAATTCTTGAATCCATCTTGCCAAAATACTACCATGCTTTATCATCAATTCCATTGACGCTGTTTATAGAGCATCGTTAAAATAACAACCCTACTCTCAGTAATGCCGATTACCTGTGCACTTTTTAGCCTCAAACTCCTGCTACCCTTTGGGTCTCCATTGTCGATGATTAGTATGACTTTACCTTTTGGACACACATGACTTTCAACAGGATGAGGAAGCAGTGAGATTTATATCTGAGTTCTTGTTAATTGTGTCAGTAATTGAATTAAATTAATTATTTACAACTCTTTATTACAACATCGATAAATCATGATTGCTTGACAGAAACGAAATAGACTCCTTGATGGAAGAGTTGACCTCAATAGTTGATGAAGATTAATAAGTAAGTAATGATGTCAAGTTTTTGCACTGATCCATTTTTAAATTATTCACGTTCAGAAAAATTACCGAGAAACATTACAGGAAATTCAAATGAAATCTCGTGTTGTAATGTAAAGGTAATTATTTCAGACTATCAAAATCTCAATGTGTATTCTTGGGAGTATAAAATCTAGAACATTCCCAATGAAAATGATACATTTTCACGTGGAGACTAAATTGATCTTTCTCAGCAGTCAAAATAAATGTCAGTACTAATAGCATTAGTGATATTGTAGTAGGAGTATTGCAGAAAGAATATAATAATAATGTTATATTGAGAGAGAGGATGGATATCCCTACATTTCTGTACTTCAAAATTGGGCTACTTTGATGTAGTCCTAACAGAAGAATGTTACCAGTAGGTTTCAAAACAGAACCCGACACCATTATGTCTACTGTGCCGTAAGTGCTACCACGTTAAAAATCATTCAGGAAAATGCCAACTAAGCACTGCAGTGAACGATGTGCGTGGGTGAAATAAAAAATCGGACGGTTTATTTCTTGCACCTGCTAGACCCGCTAAACGCTAGAGGTAGGCAATTGTGTAGTTTGTACAGGTATCTTCCTTGTGTGATTTCTGCGTGTTGGTGTGCTTCAAAATTGAACATGTCAAACAATTAAAGCTGGTTCACAATAAACCGGGAACGGAAACGACGAGATCGAGAACGGAAATATTGTTAAATTAAATGTAGGCCTATTTAAATGTGAGCATTCACAGTAGTTAATTGTGAATGCTCACATTTAAATACATTTATTTTAACAATATTTCAGTTCTCAATCTCGTCGTTTCCGTTCCCGGTTTATTGTGAACCAGTTTTTAGACGTAGACTACTATCCATAGCGAGGGCCGTGAAATCCGAAATGTATTGACATTTTTTTAAGAAAGTAATGTCAACCGGGATATTACAGTATTCCATTGGCCATTCTACAGTACATGCCACTATTGCTACTGGAAAGTCTGAATCCACGATTTACCAAGGAAGATAGGAACGGGCCACCGGCATATTTCGGTCGGCTAAGACGCTTGCCTGTCGATCCGGAGTTGCTCTCAGGCGCAGATTCGATTCCCGCTTTAGCTAATTACCTGGTTGGGTTTTTTCCGAGGTTTTTCTCCAAACTTAAGGCGAATGTCAGGTAATCTATGACGAATACTCTGCCTCATCTCGCCAAATACCATCTCGATATCACCAATCCCATCGACACTAAATAACCTAGTGTTTGATACAGCGTCGTTAAACAACCAACACAAAAAGAAAGAAACTTAAAAGTAGCACTAAAAATTGAATTCAGTGAATTTGATTCGCTGATATATCGCAAAGCGCATCTCATTTAAAAAGGCAGTATTGCTGTAGCTGAAAAAAATGTGATCATGTAAAACTGAAATTGGGTACTGACAAACTAATAGATGACATTGTGGACAGTCGTATTATCAGTAGAGCTGACCCAGTAATTCTAGTGATAGTCACAGTGCGGTGATACATTTTCTGATCTTGGCATATAACATTGCCTTCAGACTGACCTGTATGGACCTTTCCACGCCACTTTTTTTAATGGACGTTAGTAGACTTGCTGTGTTTCTACTAATTGTCAGACCATATTGCTTGGCTTGGATTTTCGAGGGTTGGACCTGGGACGTGTCCTTACACTTACGCATGCTTTAGCCCATTGTGTGTCCTATTTACGCGATGATTGTCCAAGTCCGACAGGTGATCTGGGTGGCATTCGTGAATCCGACACTGATAGGTGAGCCATTCTGCCTCAGCTCCTTATAGAGAGAGAGAGAGGTCTCACCCACACATATGTAGGTAGCCTGATAAGCTCCCCAGAGGCATACCCCGTTAAGAATCCTCTGTAACGCCTGCTTTGTCCACCACAAATTTTATCACTACCTGACCGGCGACAGACTATTACTTTGTCATTAGAATGATAGTTTGCTGCAGAGGCTATATTCCTCACTTTTCCTTGTTTCTTATCGCTTCTGCAACTGGTGGAAGTCACCCGATTGACAGCGCTCTGCTTCCCCTTTACGCATGTAAATTCGGTCATATGTTCGTGGTGGAAATTAAGTTTCGTTCTTTCTTTCTTTATTATTTATTTTAAAAGTAGGGCGTGTCTATAAAATATCTTCACAAAATTAAACTGAAATACAACTTTACAACTATTCAGTATTTTTGTTTGGCATAATATCACAATAAATGGCCAAATGGGAGTTTTGTTATTTACTTCACATACAGTACGTGCGCCACTTGTTTCTCGAACAGTATCAATCGATACGCGATTGAGTAATCATAGTTAAGACATCTGTGATTCTGTGACACAATTCTTGGATATCTTTAATAGGCCTTCTGTAAATCACATCTATTACGTAGTCACCCAAAAAAGTCCAAGGGGATCAAACTGATGATCTTAGTGGCCAGGTGAATGGATCATTCCAACCTATGTATACATCATTCAGGTTAGCTAGCTCGTGTAATAATAAGAATATAATGTGGAGGCGCCCCGTTTTGGTGGTTTTGAAATCTGAAGTTGAGGAACGACGAATTATTGTTTTAATATGTCCAATGTGCATAGTACATAGTTGAGGTCACTGAATATTCTGTATTCTTTATAATGCGATCATACCTCAGACCGCAACCCACACTCAATTTTGGACTTTTCCTCTCTTATTCTCTTAGTACATTAGGTGGTTCAGAGCCTTATATCCGCACTCACAGCGATTAACACTTCAATGTACGTGAAAGGTTAATTAATATGAAAACATGGCTTTGCAAGAATCTGTTTTCTTGATCTGATCTCTCCAACATAATCATAGCAAAATCTCTTCTCTTCGGTTTGTCAGTGTACAGCAATACCTGCACAATTTTCAACTTGTATACATTTTGTTCCGCGCCGTGGTGTCGTGGTCTAAGGCATCCTGCCTAGGACTCGCGTTACGGAATGCACGGTGGTGCCAGTCCTCGTGAGGGAAGCAATTTTCTCATGAAATTTCGTCCAGTGTATGGGACCGGTGCCCACCCAGCATCATGATGCACTTGGGGAGCTACGATAGATAGCGAAAATCCGGTTTCGCAAACCAGCTGTAACGGCTGGGGGGATCATCGTGCTAACCACACGATACCTCTATTCTGGTTGGATGAACGTCCACTTCTGCTTCGGCATGTGGACGTGAGGCCAGCAGCCGGCTGTTCGGTCTTGGCCCTTCATGGGCTGTAGCGCAATGGATTTAGCACCATGGTTGTATACATTTTTGAGACGATTGTGGAGCACTTTGTAAAAGATGGGCCTTCAAATCTGCAGTTTCCGTAATGCTCTGTAAATTGACTTTGTAAGACTATGATAGAATGCTTTCCGTATCATTTAACTTCATCTATGAATGCAGATATCTTCATGGTCTTCCTGGCCGTAACGTTATTCCTACAGTGCCAGTTCCTAAAAACCGTTCATAGCACAGTATTATCGCATCTGGAAGGTGCACTTTTTCTTGTGCACATTTCTGAAGTTTCGTTGAACTTGACTACGACTTTTTTTATTGTAAATCCACCATTTTATGAATTGAGATTCAACAGTAAAGACCATGTCAAAACAAACATTCTTAGCTTTTATGTGGTTTACAGACAGCCCGTTAGAGATTTCTAGGATTAGCGTCACGGAATCACATATGCCTTAAGTACGGGTAGAATTACACGAGATACTTTGGTGCACACATGGAATGAAATCGGATATCGTTTGGATGTTGTCCGAGTAAGAACAAATGTTGCACACGTGGAACTGTATAGCACAACCCTCAACTTTTGTGATTATTATGTTGTATCAAATAAAAAATGTTAAAGCATACAGTATTTTATGATTGTAAATTTTCTTCTGTGCAATTTTGTGGCAATATTTTATAGACATACTATATTAAAATGAACTAATAACTTACTGTGTATTCTCAGTGCCTTCTGTTATCATTTAAACAAAATTAATGTTGTGAAACGGGGAGTTCAACATCACATAATATGTATCAAAACGAAAATAAATTACATCAGTACAGTGTGAGAGACAACAGTTGTCTCGGCTGACTGGTTATCTATTACTATATCCATTATATCACAAAATATTAAATAAACAAAATTTTTACTCGGAACTGAATTTTACTTCTGCTTTGGACGTTACACGATCGGTGTAGTTGGCGCTTAATTATGTCCTTTCACAAACTAATTTGGGGGTTGAGACATCTCTAGATGTGATGATTCTAATAGTTCAATTGCCTTCGATACTGCCTTCAAAATTATATTTTTAAACGAAATCCAAACTGTAAATAATGGTTTGAAATCTAGAGATTGTAAAATTATGATTGAGTAACAGTTATTAGCAAGGTTCTTTTCTTGTACGGAGAAGGGACCCGAAGGCTTGCACGGCAGCCTGAGGCATACTGTGTTTACCACTCCTATTCTGCAAATGATTGGGTTGATGAATGGTCGCACTCTTGTACAAGTACACGTCGCACCGTTAACATAACCCGAGCTATTATATGGATGAAAAGTGAATTAATGATGGCGAAATGAGTCCGAAGTCCAACGCCGAAACTAGCTCAGCAATTCTGCTTCATTTGGTTGAGGGAAAATCCCGGAAGAAACTGCAACCAGGTAACTTGTCTCAACCAGGATTTGAATCCGGGGCCCGATCGTTTCACGGTCAGACGTGCTAACCATTACTCCATAGCGGTGGACACTAAAGATCTTAATTACCTTAATAATTGTAACATCTAGCACTATCAAACGCTGCGTCAGAGCATGTTCCCAATCGAGTACGGGCTCTGGAGGTAGAGAGATGCGGGATGACATTTCCTTAAATTTCAGCTGTTTTGAAGAGGTCATTTATGATATTTTTAATTTGATGTGAAACTGCATAAATTAATCTCAACCACCCTGCGTCATCCATGGGCAAGACAGGTTAAATGAATCATTCTGGAATAATTAACTTAATTACTTTGGCTGATTGTACTGCGGGTGGTGCATCTGCATACATAATACATTCTTCTTCTTACTGCCGGCGAGCATAAAGAGCCATGGTCTTAATAAAATAATATAGAATGATTGTCTAATAGGCCTACATATTTCATTGTCTGTGTACATTATTTCTTTCCAGCATTGTCAGACAAGAGAATATCTACAATAATTAATATTTACCACATATCTGCCGGCAATATTAGTTGATTCGTCTATAAAAAAACCGGATCTTGTTTTCTACATGCTGTCTGATGTTAACTTTGTATTTTTGTTACATTTTTGTAAAGATGCTCGTCACAGTTTTATGTCGGTAGGAAGTCTTATTTTTGCATGAAGGCTTGAAAATGGGTATTATTCATGTTATCAAAGGTTATATTAATAATTAATATGTACATAATAATAATAATCAATGTCCGCCATTGTGACTATGTGGATAGCGTGTTTGCTTCCCAACCAAACTGACCGTGATTCGATTTCCGGCATGGGAAGTGGATGCTTGTTTCTTGTCACGTTCTATCCTGTATTGTCTCGGTGGTGGCCATGCGCCGTGCTGATCACACTGTCAGGTAAGCCCGCAATGTGCGTCTGTCCAGTTTATAGTTTTATACCCTCTCCTGTATCGCATTGGGATCATTGAACTCTAAGTCGGTAAGAAATGAGTTACACAGAATAAGGAAGGGGAAAGAAAGAAAGAGAAGGAAAGAGCTAGAAAGAAAGGAAAAGGATATTAATATATATTGTCATTAAACACAGACTAAATTAAAATTGAAAGCGCTTATTTGAAAGTGAATGAGATGTTGGTGGATATTCTGTTCTCTTATTCGACAAAATACCAATATGTGAATTGTGTTTTCGGTGACTATTACACTCTTACTACGTCTACCATTTTTGACCAATAAAACGGTACGAAAGGACGTATTTCAACCAATCATGGTTGCTTATCGCACAATTTTATCGCGTCCCTAGCATTTGTTTAATTTTATCGCGTCCCTAGCATTTGTTTCTTTGTTTGCCAACATTTGAAACTGCGCTGGTCTGGACGTAAAATATATATATATATATATATATATATATATATATATATATATATATATATAAAATTACAAACCACTCCAGTCGATGCACAGCAGTTTCAAATATGACTCGCATTGGCATTCAAGAACAAGAATTAATAAAAATCACTGATCAAGTGATCATACCTATGCATCTTCTGAAATCCGATTTACAAATAAATGAAGAGCACCATTCGGAAATCCTGAATAAGTTGAATACACCATGTAGGCCTAAATCAACGAGTTCCACTTCTATTACGCACACGTCCAATATAACATCAATTGAACCACCAACCACATTCAAATTTGAAAATTGTACATTCAATAATTATTCCTTTTAAAATTATTCATGTTTATTTTTTATGTCATCGTCGTTAATTAAAACTTTTCTAACACTTGTGTATATTAGTTAGGTTATGTTATAGCTTCTGCTATATGATATTATGGATAGTCACGTATCAGAGATTGTTTAATATTAAGATTTATTGAAAATCATCTGTCAAGTGAAGTTGATTACTGGGATTCGGATAATTGAAGTGGAATGTTGCATTTTAATAAAAATGAAACTGAATCAACAAAGCCCTCTTGACTAGTAACATTGCCATCGTGTATAATAGATCGAGAACTTCTCGACGAGAAGGCATTGCTCACTACTGCCATCTAGCATGCATCTAGCGTAATATTTGTAATGTTGAGATGGTACAATAATACATTTGAAGACAGTTGTATTTTCGTAAGTCAATTAATATTTTATTGTATTGGAGTACTTCGTTACTTCTAATCTTTATATACTTTCTTCTAATCGTGTAATAGTCAATTTAATCCCACTCGAGTTTTGATTTTCTCTAGATAAATCAAAACGTCTAGTGAGATTACTGTTGATAAAATAGATCTGTTTTTATCATCTATTCATATTACACATTTACATATGGGTGGTTTCCCCATTTTGTGTAAATACGCATTGTCAAATTCTAGAATAATTAGATGCGACTTGATAGGATAAATGTTGTAATACACATTTGAGGGGGTCAGAAGCAAAGGGGTACAAGTGACATTTCAAAAAACATGAGTTAAATGCATCCAGGGCAAGCTAAAACAGTCAACATTTTAGTGGTAAACATCTTACTAACCACATCTTACTTACGGCTTTTAAAGGAACGCGGAGGTTCATTGCCGCCCTCGCACAAGCCCGTCATCGGTCCCTATCCTGAGCAAGATTAATCCAGTCTCTACAGTCATATTTCATCTCTCTCAAATCTATTTTCATATTATCCTTCCATCTACGTCTTGGCCTCCCCAAAGTTTCTTTAACCACATCACATACTAAAATTGAAATAAAAAATTTCATGGAATTTACGAAATCTTGAGTACTTTCAACCACATTTTGTCACAAATAACTTAAGTGCACTTATACCCCTTTGCTTCTGACACTCATTTGTAATATACACAAAGATAATGTTAAGTACGCGAAACATTAACTATTGGGATGTCTTGCGGGCACATAACGCGCATCAGAATAGCTTGGAAATTTCTTCCCAATTTACCACCTCCCCTTATCCTCTCTACTTTGCTAACCTGGATCTCTCTGCTCTTTCATATCTTGTGCATGCCAAGTTTCGAAACCTAGTATGACTCGTCAACATGCAGCGGAATATTGCAATTGTGTAGTTCTTTCTTTTGCTCCAATTATAATGAATTAAGTAGCAGAGTAAGTATGAGATCTTATGTTTTTTTGTGTCGGTGTTTTGACAGGCTGCATTTAATTTGTATCTTATTTTTCTTGGAGTCGTAATGGCATCTGTTAGGCCTATAGCAACAGAGCAGTCTATTGCAGCATCGTTCAACCTTACCATTTATCCGTGCAAGTAAAAATAAAATAACCAATTAGTGCTTCAATAAATGTCGCGACAAAAAAGCCAGACCGTGAGGAGCGACCTTGCACACACATTAACGGGTTCCAACAGGTAAAATGCCTGTTTGGTCAAGGACAGCAAAAAACTGTCTCGATAGAGTCCGGTTTGTGATTCTGGTCTGTATACCACACCCTGCCCAAGTAGCCATCGGACACGCCCTCTCGGTATCATTGACCAATACTGCAGAACTCGCCACCCCAATTTCATTATGTTGTGTCAGACTGACGACTCGTAGTTTTAACCTCAACAGAACATATGATTGCAAACTTTCCGTATGTCTAGATTTGAGGAAATAACTCCGGGCTGCAAGTTGCGTGTTTGAATGTCGTGACGACAAGGATGACTATCCCTTTCGTTGGTTCATCAAATGTCTGGGTACTTTGCGAAACAAGAAAAAAAAACATTTCTTGAAATAAATGTCGAGGTAACATTGACGTTTTATAGTATTTATAGCATTTAATGTGTAAATATAAAAAATGTGTAATGATAAACCTTAGTGAGGCAATTTTAATTAATTGGATCCATATCTCACGGTGGCCGATCACTAGAGCCCGAATTTTTATGTAGTATCACATTGTGAAATATATATTGTGCATAAATACGGTATATAAGAAAAGTTCTCTGAATATACAGAATTGAGAATGTTCATAACTGCAGTTGCACATTTCATACGACTGTTATAGCTATGTGACATTTATTTTCACGAAATATGCCATGCTTAAGGCTAGGAGTCTTTAAAAATCGGAAAGCAAATAAAAATCCAATCAGGACTTTCCATTCAATCTTCACGATTAGGTAAGATAATTTATTGACTCTGAATTTGCAAACATACTGTAACTTACAAAGTTGTAAAATGATTACATAAATGTTTAATTTCCGATATCAAGGTAGAAATCTATTTCTTTTTGTCGTGAGTGAAAAGTAATTTTAATTCTGGTTGTTAAAAATAATTTCCCGCTTATTTTACCACTGAAACGATGCAGCTTACCAACATTTCCTCCACAGGCAATAACATCGTTAACTTCGCTTTCCATATCCTCTTTTGGCGCTTGGAAAAATTTTGCACAAACGCAACATGTTCTGTGTTTTATTTTTATCCTATTCTTCGAATGTTTGTAACATCCGTAGCTTATGTGTTTATGTATGTACATGTATTAAGTCTTTAAATTTCTGTAATAGGCAAAATATGTAGTTCTATATATAATGTCACGGAAATGAATGTATATAAAATGTATATCATTGTACCTTCATCATGAAGTATTTAGGGTTAGACGAAATTGATTTATATGAATGCAAAAGTACAAATAAAATTATGAAACGTCAACGTCAAAGTGATACCCTAATCATTAAGAAGTTAGGTAAAAAAAGTTATGGCTGATACCACAGGACAATGTAAGTAGCTATAAACCACACAACTACCATTCTAAAAGAGTAATTTCTCAGAATTATTAATGCAACAAATACTCGTAACGTAGGATTTCGAACTGAAAATTTCACCCAATAGGAATTATCATTTTATTCATAGCTCTACATTCGCGTGTAATTTTTGTGAAGAGTATTTTATGAACTGAAAAACCGGTCTCTTTTTTTCTTAACGTGGAATCCTATACTTCATAGCTTATTTCATGAGCCTTGTAATTTAGTATTCGAGACCAGCTATTCTTACTCATTTTCTTATGGTTTTGCCGTATTTCGGGGTAGAAAACAACCTGAATGATCCATTGAAATTGTAACATTTCCTGCTTACCGAAATTCTTATTGAAGGAAATGGATTTATTTGAAATGTCAAGTGTGGAGGTAGACGGATCTTCCGCCTGCTGAAATATATGTCAAAAGGAAAGTAGTTAATGGGTCTTTGAGCAGATGGAGAGGAGGATAACTCCTTTCACGTTAACTCATCTCACGTTTTATAATATAACTCTTTCCTGTGTCTTCGAATTGTTACCAACAAAACAACTTTCACTGTTTGAATACGTGAATACTGTAACTGGGAGAATTGTTCGATCTGCAATAACAGGCTCTGGATGAAACGAGAATACAACATGCTATTTACGCCATGTCGGTGTTAGTGTACGTGTAATAATATATGATGCTTAAATATGTTTATTATCTGGATCATAGTCCACGTTTTAATATAGTACCGGATTCTTTAGCACTGTCGTAACTGTCACCACACCAGCGTAGCTCAAGGGTAACGAGCTGGACTCTGCTGCAAGGCTGCGCTGGGGAGATGGTTTTGAATCCCGCTTCAGCCAATCACTTCATTAGATTTTTCCGAGGTTTTCTCTAAATGTAAGATGAATTTTAATCTCATTGTGAATCATGTGACTTATCTGGCTGTCAAAAATTTCACCCACGTTAGATAACATTTCATTAGTTACATAAGGCCTAGTTACATCGTTAAATATCTGAAATAAATAAACATCGGAACACGATTTTTACTCTTCTAAAAACTGCAATAGAAGCTTATATAAGCTCTGAACGAGTGCCTGCAGTAAGAAAATAAATTGGCCAATTACACTGTGAATACCGCCAACATGATATCAGTATAAACAACGGGCTTAATCTAATCAGTTTCATTGTTTAACATAAATAATTGCATCAGGAACATTAATATTGTAGAAGAGAAGAAAGAATCCAGAAACAGCTGAGCATCAGAGTGCGGCATGATCACTTTTATTCTGCCCATAGCAATAAAATTACGGCGACAAAGAAGCACATATCTGACTAGTGCAGCAGCACGAAGTATAATGTGAAATGTGAATTAGACTTTTTCTGTTTCGTCCACCCACCACGTCATATCCGGGTAAGAATGATGAATTCTTTGAGAAAAATAAGAACGATATTTCCTGGGGAGAAAGTAAATCTGGATATTTCATATCACATTAAAATTTACTCATATAAAATAACTTTAATATGTATGTAATGAGATGTATGTATGTATATATGTATGTATGTATGTATGTATGTATTTCATTGGAGGCAGTATGGCACATGTCCACTCTACCAAAATACGATGATTTCTATTCTCATTTCAAGGAGTTCAGTATACAAAGTGGCAACTGAAGTGAAAGTTCTGCTGTAAAAACCAAATTTTCGTTGTGAGAAGTAAAGGAACTCTCCAAAATCTACCATGCCCCCCTTATCTTCGATACACCACTGCCAACAGATCTTTCTTAAAATGAGCCTGCATTGAGTGCTTACATGTGTTGCTTTATGAATCATCTTGCAAAATCTGCGTGCATTGTAATGTTAATCTACAAGTGAGAAGAATTGTCGTGGAAATACAATAAGGCACTAATTTATGACCGAAACGCAGTCGATTGGAGAAGTGGAAATGGCAAGGCTAACATTTAAATTGATCGAACTAAATGTATTTTGTGATTTTCAAGTATGTCATTATTCAGTTAGGGTAGGATCCTACGGTTGTCTAGTGTGAGAACAGTACGGACGTCCGGGTTATAAAGGAGCGGGACATTTTTGAACGAGTAAAATCTGGCTGGATGTGCAAAGTAGTTAACAGCCAAGCGATTATGTCAAGGGTGAAAATGGGAAAGATGGCAAACACATGATCAGAAATGGAACGGTAGCACAGAGAAGCTTCCGTTTGCAAGCGGCTCACTTTCAGTGTAATCTGGTGGTTTTGAGGCGGTTGCTCTAAACAGGTACTCCCACACTTCTCGGCGAAGGCGGTGACCCAGCTTTCTTCCAGTGGCATATGCGGGAGAGGGGACAAACTAATTCCGTGCAATATTCTCCAGACATTGTCAGAATTGCATTTCAATGTCATTTCGTAGGTGAGTCATGGAAATTGCTTAATAACATTCAACCGGCGTGGTCAATTTTGGAAAAGCTTAAAGAAGACGCCGAGTCCTTCTTAACTGTAAACTCAACAAAAGTTTCACTTACACTTTTTTCGCCTGCGGCACAACCCTTTGTTCTCCGGATGTGTCATCTGCGTGGTAATTAATTTCACTTACGAGTGTGCGCTGGAGAAGCGCAATATTGCTGTATGTTACTCGCCGCATTTTTTCGTGAAGAGTTTGCAGTCTTAACTAAACTTAAGCTATATTTTTCTTCGTTTTTTTTTATTACGGAGAAAAACTGGTAAATGAAAATGTTAACAATTGTCCACAGAAAAAATAGGATAAGAGAAATTGTTACATATAAAATTATACTTTTCGTTACAAATTAAGTCCAAGTCTTCTTTGTTGGAGGCTACAGCAACACAGGCATAGGAATGAATACGCCTGCTTCACAAGGAGCTTCTATCTGAAAGCCAGATTTGCATAGGGCATAGGAATGTTTGAGAACAGGATAAAGCTGACTCGTCAAGCATTTTTCATGCCTTCTGTTTTAACATTCATGTAACATTTAAATGCTGATATTCTGAAATATAAAAATAATTTGAAATTATTATCATACCTATGTATTTATTTTATGTAAATTTATAAAAATTAATTAGCCTACATACCGTATGTCTACTGAAACAGTATACAAGTGAAATTTCCTAATTTTTAGGTTGTAGGGAATACTTATTTAAGTGCAATGCAGAGAAAGAAGGTTTATGTTATTTGGGTGCACATCGAACTAAATTATTTAGGTATGTCTTGCGAATTATAGTCAGAGAAATCAACTATTAACTGTAATATCGTCCACACCTGTGGAGTAACGGTTAGCGCGTCTAGCCGCGAAACCAGGTGGCCCGGGTTCGATTCCCGGTCGGGGCAAGTTACCTGGTTGAGGTATTTCCGGGGTTTTCCCTCAACCCAATATGAGCAAATGCTGCGTAACTTTCGGTGTTGGACCCCGGACTCATTTCACCGGCATTATCACCTTCATCTCATCCAGACGCTAAATAACCTAAGATGTTGATAAAACGTCGTAAAATAACGTACTAAAAATGTAATATCATTCGCAAGATTAGAAAGGAAGTGAATTTAAATGTGGTGCATTAATTTTGTTGTGGCTCACTTTAGAATCGGACGTTTTTATTATTTTAATCATCATATGCAGCCTTTCACGTGGCACTTTTCAGTATCGCCACTGCTTGAAAACCTGATTTAAATTGAGGTCCACTGCAATTGACATTGTAGCGGTCGGAAATTCTGCATTTGAATTAGTGCTTTGTTAGCTGTGGCTTTGATGAGGTTCATCCTCCTCTTGAGTGGTGAAGCAGGAATCGGAGCGTATTTAATACGTATAATGTGTAGCAATATTTCTTAAATATTGCATTATCTATCTACCCTTCAAGGCTGAGTATTTCGGACTTGTTGTCTAGCTTTTGCTAAGATAAATCAGACTTGAATACATAAACTTTGTGAAAATAGTAGCTTCTTATAATACCATTAAGTCATCTGGAATTCTGTGTAGTTGAGTAATCATTGATGCGGATCACAGTGGTGGAATTTAAGGCCAGCTGGAATGTGCTCTGACTTTCCGAACGTGATGTATTTATGGTTTTAAGTGTATGGCAGTTCCAAAGCTGACTTACATTTCAAAGACAAACACCTGGCGCAACTGTCAAAACACTGGACACTTATCATGATACGAAACTTGTTCATTGTTCTTAGTTGCGAACTCTTGATCTTTATGAATTGCAGTAGAGATGTACCTGTAATACATCTGTTCGTCATGAAAGTGGAGAGGTTTTAGTAGTCAATATGCCTTATGTAGTGTAGTGAGAAGTAACTAATTCAACGTGGTACTTCCCTACCAAAAGTACTTTTCTGTATCGCATTAGCAATTCTGAGTGTTTATTTTAGAGGTGTATTTGGAGATCAGGAGTTTAATTGTACGCAATAGAGGATATTCGACCTTGCTAACTGTAACGCCGCAAAGTGGTATGGTGTTGAAATTTGATCTGTAAACATTTAGTTACGTACTGAATCATTAAGCTCTTACTTTCTCTTTAGAAAGAGTATTGAGGTGTTGCAAAAAATCAATTTAGAGATTTTCGTGAAAATACATGTTTTCAGGACGAAAGTGAATTTGGGCATGCCATCTGTCTGTATTCTGTTTTTGTTCAGTGATTTATCTTTTTTTTTTTTTTTTTTTTTTTCATATTCAGTATGTACCAGTACTTTTTTCGCAAATGGTACCGGTACATAACAAATATAATATTAGTGAAAACTGAAAACATAGGGATATTCTAAAAAAAAAAAGTAAATGACTCTGTACTCCAAGAATCATCGGATGATTTTCTTCGATATTTTTTTGGATTATATTTAAGAAACTGACGAATTTAATGTATCACTTAAATAGTATCGAAGGAGAAGCGCTTGACTAGGAGAAATGAGTTATTGTATACGGAATTATTTCTACTTTTTCGCGAATTTTTTTAGTTTTGAAAGCCCTAGATTACACAGGAGGAAAGGTATAGCGAGAACAACTGAGATCTGTCTCTCTCTAAGCATCGTCCGTTATAAACACATTTGTTACGGGTAAACCAATCGAAGCTCAGTTGTAGAGATTTAGGGTGCTATTCATAGACATTTCGCTAGCCCGCGCTACGAGCGTGCTAAACTAGCCCCGGCTATCGACTGGTTACTTGTACAGGATTCATATCATATCGCTAACACTGGTTTATGAATACGAAAAACGTTAATTCGCTGATCATCCACCGGAAGCCCTCACTAAGAATGTCTATGAATTCAAAGGGAGACGTCTAAGTAAACCACAATTTTATTTCAACATTCATGTTATTTTAAATGCCGATATTTTAAGTAAAAAATATAAATGGTTAAAATGTATTTGTTATATTTTATGCAATTTTGTATCTACATAAACCGTATAATTTATAAATGAAGATAAATGTATTAAATTTGAGTTTATAAAAAATACCTTTCGTTTATAAATCAGAGATCTATAGTTCATCTCCCTTCTTGGGTGCATGTTACGTGGTTTCATATAGGCAAAACTTTTGAATAATAAAGTGATGTAATAAATTATACCATCTACAACATGACAAAGGAACTGAATTCTGGAACGCGTTAAACGTCTAATAAAATTCATTATTAAAGTCGAAGATTGCAATGTAGTAGGGAAATGTTAGTTTATAATATTATAATCATTCCATTCATTTGCTTTCTTTGATTACACTCACATCAGTTAGTTTAATGCTTCCCCCATTTTGTTCTCTTGTGAGTGCAGCCGATTGGGAATTTTTTGCTAGTAATTTTATGCAATTTCCTATGTCCCTTTTGCTTATTGATCACTGATATGCATGAATTACGTCAGTTTCTATTTATCGCACCTCACTTATTATCTTAACGGACTAAATATTTTTGTTATACCTATACTGTATTGTCAGGAACTATTCTGCGGCAACCTACTTCTTGCATATTCAAAATTCACATCTTCTGTACTTTTAAGCTGTCATCATGTAATTCCTGTAATGTATTCAGACTTTCAGGTATTTATATCTTAGTAAGAGACTATAGCAAAATGATTAGTTTACCTCTAAACACGTTTTAAGTCGACCTCTTACAATCAAGAGAATTGTTTAAGCAGAAAATGCACATGTCTTAGCAAATTTATAGAGTATTTTCCCTAATGAATACAGAAGATTATATCATTAAGGTATTTAAATAACTGTGATATGCACACTTTTTTTAACAATAATACCGTCAACCAACTCAATATAATTTGAAATTAACTAAATAGAAATATATATATATATATATATATATATATATATATATATATAATGTGAAAACAACAAACATACATAATAAACGAGTGACAGCTGACATAATTCTAAGTCTACAGCTGTCCATCTGTTGCATTGAACATTACTTTGTTTAGTACTAAGCAAATATTTTCGTTTCGGGCTCATATTTTGTGCAGGGACTTTGTAGGATTAGAAATGGAGGCAAAAATTAGGGCATTTCTCCATTCCACTAATCACTACATTGACCACTAGTTATATAGTCTCAGGCACCAATTTTCCTTACATATTATGATATTCGGGTGTACAACACACACTATTTACATATTTATTTCACAGAAATTTTCCAGATTATTTTAACCGTAATTTATTGTCGATATTAAACATGCAGATATTGTTACTGTTCAGGACCGAACTCAGTTTTGTCACATTTATAGCACCGAATCTGTTCATTACATATCAATGTATGCACAAGTGTTCGAAAGGACGTGTTATTTCTAGCCTAGCCCTGTAGTATGGAAACGTGCATTTAACAAAAAAGAAAAAATACTACATTTTCCAGACTCTCTATATCGCGTTCAAAATGATCTCACTAGGTTTGTTTAAATACAGTTGACTCTTGCTAATCCGGTCATTCCTTGCACATAGGGATGCCGAATTAGCGAGAGTGCCGGATTACTGAGAGTGCTTAACATGTATTAAATTTAATGTTATAAGCTACGCTAACTATTGCACTTGCACTTTCAAATCGAAACTGAACATTCCACACGTGGGCGGCGCTTGTACACGTGTATAAGTAATTACGGTATAACACATGGCATCTGTGCAAATTTCCCAGAGAACTATTACAGTAGAAGTGATAGGAAGTACACTAGGTTGAGGCCGGATAATTTAGAGGCCAGATTATTAAGATCCGGATTAGCGAGAATGTAGTGTATTACCCATAAATGAATTGATCCTTTTAATGAGCATCACTTTGAGGAAAGGTTCAAACTTGAGATCTATCCGAGAATCATTATTGTTCTAAAATGTGCTGAATCCGTTACTTAGCTTCGACTTTAAACCGGTTCATATGTTAAGAAAAATAATTCATTTTCTGATGCAGACCCATTGACCGCAGAAGTGACGAAATAAATATAACAATATTTGCAGTAAAAGTGAAAATGATGTATAGCAAATGTAAAACGTAATTGATTTTATCAGGACGAAAGGAATGGTTTGACAGGACCCTTATAGGTCCCTTCATAATTTTTGCAGAAAATAGGGTTCGATGTACTGTATTTTCTCAGCATGCATACTTGAAATTGCTGAGTAAAATTTGTAGTTGGTATTACATTAGTAATGGCCCATAGTGTTAGTCGCAGCGATTACGCACACACGTTGATGCTGCCGGAAGGGTACGTTCGTGGGTTTGAATTTCGCAAAAAGGCATGGAAGTTCGTACGTTAAATTGTTACCACAGTCAAGTATATACAGTCACGTAGGGAATATGCATCCATAGATAGTTACTAACCACTAGGGTCGCTACTATCGCCTCATCACAGACAGTGCGAAATAGTACCGGCACAGTCTATTGTTCCTAGTACCCTCAACAACTCAAGCTTCGTGACTATAGACTCTGGTGTTACCTTCGGCAGAGGCTCGGTGTCATGCTGACCACACATCGTATGAATTTCACCTTCTAGATCTTTTTTTATGACAGTGAGTTGCGAAAACATCTGAAAATAGGATCCACAAACACTGCGAATGGATCGATAGTAAAGAGCACAGATTGCTCCTCTAACATATGGGGTTAACTGAGCTTGCAAGATACAGTATGAAAAAAAATCGTCCAATCTCAAGAATGGTTGTAGGTTTACATAATATGCGATATTTGTTTCCCATGTTAAAAAAATGTTGAAAACGCCAAACTTTCAAGTTATCTTTTGCATTATTCATAAAATGAACTATGTACGTACTATTTTCAGATGTATCAAGACTACTTCCGAAATACAGCATATTTGAATTAAGGAGCATTAAAGTTTTCGTTATTAGTCAGTGTGTGATAGACGTGATATTAAAAATTATTGCTTAATATTCGAGTGTGTCTGGAACTCAAATTGTGTGTCGTAATGCGAATGAGCCGTATGTCATTTCAAGTTCAGGATAAAAACTTATTTTTAATTGGGAGCTTATAGTCTTTATCTGAAAAGTTGGCAATTTTGATCGTATTAGATTCGTTTCAAGTAAGAATTTTTTAAAATTATAATTAACCTATTTGAGATCCTTTGGTCACACCATAAAATTGATCTCATGTAAGTGAGAGAAAAAACAAACGAGAACGAATATGCAACGTTCTTTTTCCGGAAAACGGTATTATTTTTTTTTTTTTGTAATCATACGAAATAATGTAGATTTTGAATGCCGGTTTTTTAATTTATGTTAATTCTTTGTTTGCATTTAAAGATTTTTAAAGTTTTTCGATTCAAATAAGTATAATAAATTCCTCTTAATGATATATCGATCATCGTGCAGTACGGAAGGTAAATTCGCAACAAAATGAAGAGTAGCTGTTCTTTTGCACGGTATAAGGAAGCAAAGTCATAAGTTGCATATCGCACGTAACAAGACCAAAAATCTGTACAGTACTGTCACACTATTGCTTAACAACATTTCATTCTGAACGGGATATAGGTAAGCTTTATTATAGATAGTTTTTTTCCTCTCTTACTTCTTCTTCAGCCCTAAGGCTAAGGTTATGGGACAGGTTTTCTCCGTGCACGTTTGTATTCTCTTCCATTCTAGTATCCTCCTTTGCCCCACTATCCCCATAACGTTTTTTCACTGACAATATGTTCTGTAATTTAAAATAATATTTTATTAATTGCTACTCTACATCGTACCGCAGGTTTTGTTCTGAATTCAGGATTCAAGTTGGTTGCAACTTCTGTGGAATTACACATGTTGAGCTCAAAATTTGCCGTGACTTAATATGTATTTTTAATTGGTTCAGGTAAGGATGTTGCAATAATGTTCGCAGCATTGTGAAATTATTGGATAATTACACATTGCGGTCTGGAAGGGATATTGAAGGTCGGTGCATTGAACATTCATCTTCGTCGACTTGAAAGTTTGACATTGTGAATATGAAGTACATGTACATTGCAGTTAATGCAGTTTCACTGCATACAACAGAGGCATACAAATTTCCTAGGACATATTTGTAATAAACGTTCAATATTTGTGCCGTGATTTTCGTCGTCGGTCATCATTCTTCTTGCACTCTTATGATTTGACTCCTGAATCAGTTTTGTTTTCTTTGTTATGTGGAAGTTCTCAAAGCGCGGGACTCCCTCCCAGCACATGTAATTATCAGGACTCGTTTCCACTTATTTTTATTATTATTAAAAATTAGTACCTTGAAGCTGACATAATACTTTCTTATAAGTTTAGTACTATTAGCTACAATCCTTTAGATCATTTTGCGAATTATATGAGTTATAATAATTTATTTTTTTGAACAGTTAGCCAAAAGACGTACCTAAAATAATAAAAGATTTACTTTAAACTTCTAAATAACACATGAAAGACATTCTTCGTAATTCCAAAACGTAAATATTTGACTTTATTTATAAATTGTATGGTTTAAATAGACACATCTAATTATTGTTTCTCACGTTTAAAATAAATTGGCGTTATTTATATTATAATTTTTAATCTATTTTCCTATTATGAAATATGTACTTGAAAGAGTCATGTATATTAATACATAGATCTTTGCTTTGGTTTAGCCAGGCGTAAGAAATTTCTTATTAATGAAAGGGGATGCTATTTGTATATTGAGGCGCTCCCTAGTTAGTTGGCCTGGTCTGGGAGATATTTGGATTTTAAGAGAATTCGCGGCGAAAAGTAGAAATAATTCTGCATAAACTATTTCTCCGAAATGTTTGTGTACATGAACATGATCGTTCAATTCATTAATTTTTTTCACCTTAACTGAAGAAACAAAATAAAAAGATAATGGTTTGAATCTATTTCGTGTTCATCGCCATCATTATCTTTATTTAAAATAAATGCCTATTAATTTTTACTAGAAGTATTATACTTAATTAGCATCATTTCGGGGTAAATTGACTCGTTGATACTGAATAAGAACACAATCCGTCCAATAGTTTAGTAGGATTCACCGTAGAAACACCATATCGAAAATAATTTTGCCTACTGGCGGAACAATAGGTAGAGGTTTTCTATGCAGGTTTGTGTACGCAAAATAGGCCCTTTCTAAACACCGAAAAATAAAGTTACTTTACTTCACACTTTATGGCCTGCTCTGTTGTATTATATCGCTTGTCACTATAGAAATAATTATATTAGTATTAATCTTAAAAGTTAACCCGTGACCTACTATAACCTACTAGAGATTCTATTCTCTTTGGACAGGATAAATCTTCTTTGTGAGAGTAGAATACATTTATTTTAAAATTGTGTCTTTCTGTTATGGTAAAATATCAGCTGTGTAACTTTTGTGTGGTTTGGACTTTTTTTGCACTCGTGTAATTTCACACAAGTTTTGTAAATAGTTATTTGGGCATTAGGTATCCATTTCCTTTTAAACGAATATAAACCCCTATATCTGGATCTGTATAGATTTATGGTGTTTATAACAAGTAAGTTAATGGGAGTGTATTATTTAACAATACACTTCATAAATTATTGAAAAAAAATAATTATATTATTTAAAATACCAGTAGTAGAACCGTCGGCGAATGACTTGCAGAGTGCAAATCGTGGCGTGTACAGGCTGGTAATTCTGGTGATTATAGCTGGTATTAGGAAAATTCTCTCGGAGTACTCGAGTTTTCGGAGTCATTGTGTCACAATCATTTTCCCACATTTCCACCGTCACCTATATCACACACACGAATCTACTGTACATTATTATAACCCATGTACATAATCCGTCATAATATTCGTTGGTGAAATTGTTCCTACAATGTTTATTTTTTGTCATACTCTTCTGGTTCCATTTTTTCGTTGGGCTGAATTCACTCTACTGTGAGCAATAGAATTCTATGGAAATACAAAAATTAACCATAGAAATTTCAAAGTGTGAAGTAGATATTCGTGGATGTACTAAATGAAGATAGAGGTACGCTATTGAATCTCAAGAGCTTGCACCGCTAGCGCTAGGAACTTATCGATTTGTAATCGATAATCCGGTATTGCGATCTCAGTTGTGATAAAGGTTTTGATATATGCGTTCACCCGCTAGAAGCATTGAATTACTGAGAACTACTTACAAGTCGCAGTGCACCCATATTTCCTTCCACAACTTTAGCACCAGGAACACGCACACTCGCTCGGGCACTAGTGGCAGTCAGTCACCTTGTAATCATAACAACTGGCGGGACGACCATGTCCGGGGCTTATATCTTGGGGAGGGGCGGCGTGTCAGCCTCCCCACCCGTCCCAGTAATTGACCTGGATCTAGAACACCCCTTGACTACCGATTTTCATATACAAGTGTTCCCGCTTGTGGGAGTCGAATTAGGTTAAGTTGCCCCTTGTTACCAAGCAGCGCTTAAGAAGGTGTATATCCGCTCCTTGTTCGCTTATCGATTTATCAAACTTTACAAAGGTCGAACATTGCTATGTGGTTAACGAGAATAGATTGAATAATGGGTTAGCCTCGTGGTAGTTTGTTAGCTTTTTATTCGGATGTTCCCGGGTTAAGTTCTCCGTGTCAGCATTCCCAACTGGTTTTACGTAGATTCTTGTGGGTCTCCAGCCAAATTCCAGGATTGTCCAATAAAAAACTATTACTGTCTCATTCAAATATATTCCTGTTAAGCATGTTTATCATGTCCTCGGTAGCAACAGAATTAACAAACGAATTTGGCAATGTTGTTAAAATGAAGCAGTCGTAATCTTGGGCAAATATAAAATTCTAATATTTGACTGATTAATACCCCTGAAGCCCCAGTGCTAAAAGAGAAAAACAGCGACAAATAAAGTATGTGTAACGATATTTTTGAGTCAGCCGAGTCAGTAGTCTGTAAGGGAACAATTTAACATGACACGTGATTTGTGTCGAAGCAGGGAATTGCAGAGCAGTTCGCGATGGTTCGTCTTCTGGCGGACCAGGGGTGATAGCATGGCGCGTGATCCGTTCAGATTTATGACATCTTTGGTTCATCGAAGCAATGTGGAACCGTCTTGTCATAAACATGTATGCTAGGCAACACATTTTTGAGTCTGCTTGTGTGTTGTTTATTGTAGATTGTTGTTGCAAAATCGATTGAAATTACATAAAAAGAGGTGGTGTATGGCATTGCATATGAGGAAGGCAATAAATCTGGTTTTCGTTACTATGAACTAGTTTGAGATTCTTAGGATTGGTTTTTTAATGAGAAGAAATATGAATTATAACCATTTTTGGTGCCTTGATATTGCAGGTACAGTGAATCAAATATGTTGGCAATTTTTTAAAAGAAAGGTATATCCGACGTAGAGTTTCTGTTAACAAAAGTTGTGCCTAGGATTAAAAAGCAGATTACAAATATGATACTGTACTTCAATCGAAGTGCGTAAGGAGGAAATAAAGTATATATATATATATATATATATATATATATATATATATATATATATATATATATATATATATATATATATAGATATTTCAATATTTTTGTACTAAACTTTAAATGAAAAATACACAGTATATCAGTCGACAATAAACGTAACAATATTCTTACAGGAAAAACACAGCTGGGTATTCAATATGAAGCTGGGCTTGTAAAATCTATGAAAATAAACTGATAATTTTAGAGGAAAATTGCCATGGTAAGATTATCAATAAGACATTGTATGCCATAAATTTATATTTTTTAAACATTCTTATCACTGAATTTATTGTCTTCCCTGGAACATAAACAGAATATATAACTCTGTCTATCGGCTCATAGCAAGGCGAAGTTGGCATGTAATTTCCGTCTGTTTCACTCCTAAATTTCTTGGAATGTGCCAATTTTCTTGCATATTTTTTGTAAGTTGTGAAGATTCCTTTTTTTTTCTTCTGCAATTCTTTAATTGGTGCAACAAATTTCGTTTGCAATCGAATCTGTGAATCAGGCACAACATTTTTATCTTTATGGCCCTCTTGTTTCGGGATCCATATCACCTCTTCGAATTATTATTGAAGTTCTTCGATAAATTTCGAAATTTTATCTGCTGGCCACGCAACACTTCTCTTGATATATATTCAAAACTGAAATCTTTCCAGAATGATGACAAAGCACGAATAAACTGCGACCTGCACTGAAAGCGGTCCACAATAAGGTAAACTTACAAGAAGCTATACGAACTGACGTGCTCATCTATTTTGATCCGTGCAGATTTACAGACAGTCGGTGGAACCTACCGAATCAAGCACCACGAACCGCGAGCCGTATCGAGCCTCAGCGAGCAATCTGTGTCAAACGGCGTATGGTTCGTGGTTCGTCAAGATAGGCTCGATGAACCACACGCCATGTAACTGCTCTTTAAGAGGAGCTGAGTTCTTTGGTGGGGGATTCAGATTCAAGTAAATCACTTTCAGGAGACTGTGGGACCAATCTGAATTAGGTTAATAGCGACAGCGTGTGAGTGAATTCAGGCTGGTTCGAGTCTTGATAAAGTTTCCTGGTCTTCAGTCGTTCTATTCAAGTTGAGAACGACGCAAGTCTTTCTCATAAGACAACGAGAATTTTCTTTCAATTTTTTTTTGTACCCCAGATAGTATCCCACTAGCCTATGGTATAGGTATTAGTAAATGTTATGCCCCAGGGCTAAAGAACGCCCTGTAGCATGATTTCCTGTGGAGTATTAAATTTGAAACAGGAAGAGTGTCAGCGGAATACACGGTCTTGAGATGCTTAGCCAGCGGTATAGACAGTCTTGTCGGGCGTGTGGTAAAATCACTACCTACAACGAAAGTATTCTTACGCTTCAGATCGTCGCTGGCCCAATCCCATTGGTCCAGTAGGACAAAGCATGCATTTTAATTGGTCAATTATATCACGCATTGTTCGGACTCTTTTCTTCCGCGTAATCTCATTATAGTGATTTGTCACTATAATGCACTAAATTAAAATTAAATGTAAGAAATGATTGATTAAGACGATATTAATTGTAAGTACGTGAAATCAAAACTGTTTTAAGACCATCTCACCGGGTGGATGGCGTGGTCGTACCCCGGGCGGAAACTGGTACCGAAACATAAAAAGTGTTGGATAGGAGACGCGGCGGACAGTTGATTAGTTGGTGGAGATTGTCAACCTAGCTACGTCGAATCTATCCTGACTGAAGATGGCGTCGGTAGAGGAGAACGATATTCCCTGTAAGTAACTTTGTATATTTTTGTAAATATAGAATAAATCAAGTAGTGTTACAATAACGCAATCATTACAGACTTAGTTTAGTAGTCATGTAGTTTCCTATAGTATCCTGAGAGCTCCAGTTTTTCCAGCAAAGTAGTTTTCCATTGTTGTGAACAATGGTGGTGTCAGAATCCTGATGAGAAAGAGCAGAAGTTGAACGCAGTAGCCATCCGGCTAGCAATCAGTGCGACCCAAGTGACGGTTGCACAACATAAATAAAGCGAACAATAAACGAAAATAAAAGGAAATGAAAAAAAAAGGAAGGTTGTAGGGAAGAACGGCGGAAAAAAAGGAGTGAATGAATTAATGGGGATAAAACTCGTGCATCTATTGCCAATAACAGGCAGTTCCTGAACTTCTATGTGGTACTACATTTTTCACTCATATTCTCTAATGTTTCTCCCCTTTTTCGTGTACACTTTGTTTAGCTGGTGTGGTTACGTAATAGTTGATTAGATTTCAGGAAGATAATTATTAGAAAAATGCAGTGTATCTTAAGTTTTTCCATGAAGACAGAGTCGCACTATGAAATCCCTCTTTTGAGCAACCCAGAATCTGTTAATGCAGTGACTTCGAATTCCAGGTCGCGATACAGATAGGTTCGCGTGAAGTTAAAATTAAAGAATTTATGGAAATCCAAATAGCGTATGTTCTCAAAACTAAAGATTAAAATGACCACCACCACCACCACCAAATCAAATAGCTTGCGGCAATTGAATTTAAATATATTCTTTCTGTATCCCGAAAAAAATGAATGAGCCGAATTACAATTAGTTTTAGTCTTCCATCTCATTTAGGGTTCCCAACTGTTTAGGATTCGGCGCGATTGACCTGGAATCGTAAACTATTTTCCCGGAGGAATTCTGTACTTTACCGGGACGGCAAAAATTCTGGAATTAGAATCATTTCCGTTTAGTAACACTTTTCGAGCATGACTGTTGTAGAGGGAAAGACATTAGAGTCAAGTGCATCTCTCCTTTTTGACAAAGATTTACAATACCTTTCCAAATGATATAATTTTGAATTGCCTCTTTTCTCTTTCAAATGTTTGTTTTGTCTTTGAAAAGTACACACATCAAGTTACCTAAACGTTTTGGTGAATGGTCTTCAACTCAATATTCATGTAAATAAGTTACATGAAGATATTGCGTTTCGTTAAATTTCATTAGATACTGTCAATGAAGGTGATATATAAAATAAATCTTTAAGGAATTCCATAATATAATGCAATTTTTAAACTAGTTTATTTTGTTTTATGAGTGGCGTGTGTGTTTTCAATGTCAAGGCCTAATGTGAGGGAGTTTTCAGTTGTAGTCCACAGACCCATAAACAGATTAAATTATGTAATCGGTTTAAGGCAGAAATCCAGGTGAAACTAAATTTCAACTTGTGACTGAGTCATATGACTATTCATTGTTTCATGTTCACGTTAACACTTGTTTAAAACATAAGACTTTCTTAGTTAAAACGTTAAACGTGCAAATCTGGCTTTCAAGTATAGCTCCCTGTGAAGCAGGCTTGAATAATTTCAAGGAAAGAATTGTCCCGGGGCCGGGTATCGTTCCTGGGAACTTTGGCTTAGTGTACCAACGCTCTACTGACTGAGCTACACAGGAACTACACCCGACACCGTCTCAATTTTTCTCTTTATATCCGCACACCTCAAGTGGGCTGACAAGATGCCAGAAACCCAACTTTGAGTGCACACAAACTCTGTGTAACTTGAATTGTGGTTTCCTGTTAATGTACCTACAGTGACGTATATATTATGCAAATCTGGCTATCAGGTATAGCTCCCTGTGAAACAGGCTTGAATAATTTCGAGGGAAAAATTGTTCCGAGGCCGGGTATCGATCCCGGTGTCGGATGTCTTATTTTGGGATTGTAAATAATGCCTTTTTTTGTGCAATGCAGCATATGAAATTTAATCCTATATATTTGCGTAATAAACAATTTCATGTATTTCGAATCATAGTTCAAGAAAATAAACTATAAACATCAGTATTAATCGCAGCATGCCAAAGGAACTGAATTGATGTGAAACGCATAAAATGTGTAAAAAAAAATTGGTCACACTGCCTCCGTCTATTTGACAGACTTTTACACAGTCATACCGGACTCATCAGAGCCGTACTGTTTCCGAACTGTGGTCATACTGCATACACAATATCTAGAGTCTAGACAGAAATCCCTCACCAGTAGGCCTATTTAATCAAACTTCATGTGGGGCGCATTACAATGGTTCAGCAATTGTTAGAGTTAGAAAGTCTTCTATTGAGATATTGAAAATATTATTATTATTATTATTATTATTATTATTATTATTATTATTATTATTGTTGTAGTACGATAAACGCGACTGGATGAACACAATTTTTGAAGAGAGACAGGAATATGATGAGATTTCGTACTCTGTTTCAAGGACTGATGGAGCAATATCTTAAATTTTGCCAATATTTTAGAATGGGATCCGACTTTCTGGTACCAAAGAAATCAGTTTCTCATTCATTATCAACCTTTTCATGAAATGAAAACAAGGCAGTGATGAGAACGTTGTGCTTAGCATCGAACTACACTACGGACTGGTGTATACGGCCGGAAAAAAAAACTTCTGTTATAAGCCAGCCAAGTTCCGATTATCGACGGCAGGAGTCCGAACTACTGAGCTCGTAGCATATTTCCTATTTGTAGCGATAACAGCGACCTCATGTCCATCGGTAATAAGTTGGTGGGCCTATACCGTCTCCACTTGCATTTGTTTGTTCAGCCGTTTTCGACAGCGTATGTCAGTATAAAAAATCGGCCAAATACGGACGCAGTTTTACCACAGCGTAATGAGAAAATTTGTGCCAACTACGTGACAGTTATTTTGTATGTACGGTATGTAATGGTTCCAAATCATGTTCATTGGCTTAACTAAATATGCAGGATAATTTAAAACTTATATACATTGCAGTAAAACCACTATCGAATTGCCACGCAGTATAGGAACGTGCCGCGAAGCCGAGCATGGAACCGTGACTAAAATTTGCACAACTTCCTGAGATGTGGAGTTTTGACATATCGCCGAGAGCGGAGTAGGTATCATATCCTCAGAAGGTTCTCTTTCTCAATTCTCGTGATCTTATATTATGTTCCCCGAAAACTCTTGTAAGACTTTTTTTTCCTCATACCAAGTAGATAGAAAGTATTACGATGCTGCGAAAATAGATTTTCTCAGAAATACATACTGTACATGTGTTAACAACCCTGGTCTTCAAGACGCTGTTCACTTCAATCTGTCTTCCTGTCTACTACTTACGTGTACAGCAATTTATTCTGTTGGTCGCATTTTATTTACACTTATTGTCAGTATCTACGGGTCAGTTTGCCTGGGAATGTTATATACTATGTTTAATTAGTAAAAAAAAAAAAATATTATTCCAAATGAAGGACATGTAATGGTGCCACAGTCGAAAACAAAGCTAGGTAATCAGTTTCAAACAATGTATACAAAATAAATAATTTCAAGGGAAAAATTGTTTCAGAGCCGGGTTTCGAATCTGGGACCTTA
This sequence comes from Periplaneta americana, assembly GCF_040183065.1. Classification (NCBI taxonomy): domain Eukaryota; kingdom Metazoa; phylum Arthropoda; class Insecta; order Blattodea; family Blattidae; genus Periplaneta; species Periplaneta americana. The sequence continues at coordinate 86,973,149 of NC_091126.1, read as the reverse complement.
GTCTGAGCGCGCCAACGCTAAAGACCCGGGTGCGATACCCGGTCTTGGAACAATTTTTCCCTTGGAAATTATTCAAATCAGCTTTACAGGGAGCTAGCTATACCTGAAAGCCAGATTTATATTGTATGTACTGTAAACTATTTACTATTCGGTGACATTTATTTTTAAAGTGACATGTATTTATTTAGCCTGACGAGTTACTCCCTTGGTTTGAATTGTAAATTATTTAGAAATAGCGTGTAAGAGGGCCTTAGACTATAAGGGCCGTATTCATAGACATTTTAGCGCAGGTTTCCGGTGGATGATCAGCGTTTTTCGTATTCATAAACCAGAGTTAGCGGTAGGATATGATTTGAATTCTGTACAAGTAACCAGTGGATAGCCGGAGCTAGCTTAGTACGCTCGTAGCGCGTGCTGTGAAATGTCTATGATTAGCACCCTAAATGTTTAGTTTAAATGTAGTCCTGTTTATAAGTATGAATAATGGTGTTATATTTGTCTTAATGGAACTGTTGTATCAGTGAAGCGTTGTGAGTCCGTGAAGTTATGGTTTTACAGTGCAGTGAATAGTTTCGATCCGTGATAATTTATAGTGTCAATGAAATGTGTTCTATAGTGTCAGTGAAATGTGTTATATAGTGTCAGTGAAATGTGTTATATAGTGTCAGTGAAATGTGTTCTAAAGTTTCAGTGAAATGTGTCATAGTGCCACTACAGTGAGTGAGGTGAAAGTAAAGTGAATGATTATTACCAGTACCGAAGTGAAACTTATGTAGGGCCTATACATATGTAGGTTGTAATGTGTTATTATTATTAATTGTAATTATTGTGTATAATTGTATTGTGTATTGTATAATTGTATTGTGTATTGTTTATATTGTGTATACCACTGCCACCGGGTGCTTGCCCACTTGCAGTGTAAATAAATACATATTCACCAATCTAAAACTCTATATCGAAATTTACTCGGCAAGGAGAAAATGGGTTTAGAAGGGTCATATTACGTGCTGATGGATATTAATTTATGTGAAAATTTTGATTGTGAAACATAGAGATTATAATGGAGAATTGCGGGCCATTTGTTATCTCATGAAACCATATTACGCATGAGGGGAAATAGTGGACTGGGAAGTTTCCCTTCCTTGCCACGTTTCCATTTGCAGCTAGCTAGCAAACTAACACCCAACATAAGGTCCTCAATATGAGATAACGGCGCGCGCATGCATTTCATTTCACGATATAAGGAATGGCCTGCGCATATGGCTTTCCTAGATTAAAAAATATACTTTTCCAAATGAAATTATAGCTGTGATACATAACTTATATCAGAATAATATAATATCGGTAACTTAGAATAATATATTAGACAGGTGATGGAAAGTTTTAGGGATGTCACATGGAAGTTAGAGTACCCAGAGGAAACCCATATGTCGTCTAGACCACGGCCTTACCCAACATAAGTTGTACATTCAGGATAGAGCGGGATTTGAGCCCGGGACACTTGTCTTTTAAGCCCAGCTTTCCAGCACAGAGTCACATTATTTATATATAACCATATCGAGTAGAGATAAGGGATTGTGAACGAGTCGTTCATAATGAACGAATGAATCATAATCCAGTAAACGAAACGAACTGACTGATTCCTTTTTGAATCGAAAGTTCAATCGTTCGTCTTCTCGGTCCTCACTCATTATGAAACGTTTTCTACAATGAAACTTCTGAAGCAAGGTTACTTTATCTCTTTTTGTCTACTGGGTGTTCATTTCAAAGTGTGTCATGACGTCACTGTTGTGAGTTAGCGATTTGAAGCGAGTTTCAGCTTTTATGTCAGAGAAGTTGCCTATTATTCAAGGCGTTCAACCTGAACAACGTCGTAGCAACAGATGGCGGTCTGTACGGTCTGTGTGCTACCATAACCTCTTTCGAACTGTGTTTTGCGCAAGTCGTACGCAGGGTATTTGTTATCATCGGTTGTTTACGGCAACATTCCACAACACAAATCAAATGCTCCGTGTCCATGTTGACCGTCCAAGTTTATGTCAACAAATACATAAGTAATCGTCTTAACCCTCTCCCCATATCCCGACAGTAAGAAAAAACTTAACCTCTGTACGTGTTTCCAAACAGTTCACATTCCTGCCACTACCGGCGTTATCGTACGTATCGGTACGTACTCTTCAGAATGAACGCCGTACTTGCTAGGCAACTTTTCTGGCACACAGGTAATGCGCCTTTGCGGAAGTGTAGGAAGATTTAATTCTCTAGGCTCATCGGCTAGCCACATGACGGCATACAGCGAGCCATGACACACTTTGAACTGAACACGCAGTATACTGCTACCACAGAAACGATAAAGAAGTGCTTTATCGAAATTAATTGATAGCATAAAGTGCATATACAGTAAGTAGTATCTGTGAACATGGAAAAGACATTTAACAGAATTGATTGGAATAAACCGATGGGGCACCATGTTCTCCGTGTCTTAACCCTTGTTCAACCACCGACGTAGCTCAGGCAGTAGCGCGTTTGCCTGCTGGTCCGGAGTGGCGCTTGGGCTAGGGTTCGATTTCTGCATGATTACCTGTTCGATTACCTAATTTGGTTTTTTCTAGATTTTCCCCAACCAAAATGCGAATGTCAGGTAATCTGTGGCGAATCCTCGGCCTCATCTCGTCAAATGCCAAATCGCTATCATCAAATCCATCGACGCTAATTAACCGAGCAATTGAGAGAGCGTCGTTAAATAACCAACCCTTGTTCTCCTTGTCTTCCCATTCTTCTCGTCTTCCCATTATCCTTCCTATTATCGCCTTGTTCTCTTTATTTTAGCCTTCTCCTTGTTTTCGCCTTGTTCTCGTTTCCGCCTTGTTCTCCTTGTTTTCACCTTGTTCTCCTTGTTTTCTCTTTGTTCTCGTTTGCGCTTTCTTCTCTTCGTTTTCGCCTTTTTATCCTTGTTTTCGCCTTTTTATCCTTGTTTTCGCCTTTTTATCCTTGTTTTCGCCTTTTTATCCTTGTTTTCGCCTTGTTATCGTCTTGTTCTCCTTATTTTCGCCTTGGTTTCCTTGTTTTCTCCTTGTTCTTCTTGTCTTACCATTGTTCTCCTTGTCTTCATATTGTTCTCTTTGTTTTCGCCTTGTTCTCCTTGTTTTCACCTTGTTCTCCTTGTTTTCGCCGTGTTCTCCTTGTCTTCTTCCTTGTTCTCCTTGTCTTCTTCCTTGTTCTCCTTGTCTTCTTCCTTGTTCTTGTTTTCTTCTCGTTCTCCTTGTTTTCGCTTCGTTCTCCTTGTTTTAGCCTCGTTCTCCCTGTTTTCGCTTTGTTCTTTTGTTTTCGCCTTGTTCTCCTTGTTTTCGCTTTGCTCTCCTTGTTTTCGCCTTGCTCTCCTTGTTTTCGCCTTGTTCTCCTTGTCTTCTCCCTTGTTGTGCTTGTTTTCACATTGTTCTCCTTGCATTTACATTTTTCTTCTTGTCTTTCCCGGTTTCTTGTCCTCTTTCCCCTGTTCTCCTCCTCTTCCCCTGTTCTACCCTCTTCCCTATCTTCCTTTTCTCTCCCTTCTGCTTATCTTTCCTTTATTCTGCTTGCATTCTTCTTGGTCTTGTATTTCCATATCCATCTTCAGAATTCCCTTGTTATACTATTCCCTTATTTTTCTTGCCTTATCGTGTTCCGCTTGTCTTCTCGTTTTCATCCTCTTACTGTTCTCCTAGTCTTCCCATTATCCTTGCTCTTTCCGTTTTTCTGGATCTCCCCATTGTTCTCCTTGTCTTCCTGTTGTTCTCGTCTTCGCGTTCTCTCCTTTTCTTCTCGTTTTTGCCTCTCTTCCCTCTGTTCTCCTTATCATTCCCGTGTTTTACTTGTCTTCTCCTCTTTCCTCCTTGTCTTTCCTTTATTCTCGTCTGTCCGTTATTCCCCATGATTTCTCGTTCTTGTCCGGATGTTCTCCTTGTCTTCCCGTTCTCCGTGTCTACCCTTTTTTCTCCTTGTTTTTCGTTTGTTCACCTTGTCTTCCCCTTGTTATCCTCTTCTTCCAGTCATTGTCTCTTCTTCCCGTTGTTCTCCTTGCTTTCCGCTTGTTCTCCTCATTTTCAGCTCTTTCTCATCTTCCATTTGTAATCATTTTCTTCCGCTTGTTCTCATTGTCTTCCGCTTCTCCTCTTCCACTTATTTCTCCTTGCCTTCCATTTATTCTCATTGTCTTCCGCTTGTTCTTATCTTCCGTTTATTCTCCTTAACTTCCACTTTTCGCCATGTCTTCCGCTTGTTCTCCTTATTTATCTTTGGTGTCATTGTTCTTTCTTTGTTCTCCTTGTCTTCCATTTTTTCTCTTTGTCTTAGACTTTCCTTCTTGTTTTAGCCTTGTTTTCCTTATCGTTCGCCTGTTATCCTTGTTCTTTCCTTGTTCTTCTTATCTTTCATTGGTTCTTCCTGTCTTTCCCTTGTTCTTCCTATCTTTCTTTTGTTTTTCCTGTCTCCCGTTTTTCTGTCTTTCTCTTATTCTCCATATATTTCCCTTGTATTCCCCCTGTACCCCTTGTATTTCCATATTATTCTGATTCCATTGTTCTTCTAAACCAGTTTTCTTGCTTTTCCCTTGTTCTTCTTGCCTTTCCCCCTGTTCTTCTTGCCTTTCACCTGTTCTTCTTGCCTTTCCTCTGTTCTTCTTGCCTTTCCCCTTGTTCTTCTTGCCTTTCCCCTTGTTCTTCTTGTCTTTCCCTTGTTCTTTCCTTTCCCCTTGTTCTTGCCTTTCCCCTTGTTCTTCTTGCCTTTCCCCTTGTTCTTCTTGCCTTTCCCCTTGTTCTTCTTGCCTTTTCCCTGTTCTTTTTGCCTTTCCCTGTTCTTCTTGCCTTTCCTCCTTTTCTTCTTGCCTTTCCGTTGTTCTTCTTGTCTTTCCCTTGTTCTTCTTGCCTTTCCCTTGTTCGTCTTGCCTTTCCCTTATTCTTCTTGCCTTTCCCTTGTTTTTCTTGCCTTTCCCCTGTTCTTCTTGCCTTTCCCTTGTTCTTCTTGCCTTTCCCTTGTTCTTCTTGCCTTTCCCCTGTTCTTATTGCCTTTCCCCTGTTTTTATTGCCTTCCCCCCTGTCTTTCTTGCATTTCCCTTTTCTTCTTTGCATTTCCCTTGTTCTTCTTTGCATTTCCCTTGTTCTTCTTTGCATTTCCCTTGTTCTTCTTGCCTTTCCCTTGTTCTTCTTGCCTTTCCCTTGTTCTTTTTGCCTTTCCCTTGTTATTCTTGCCTTTCCCCTGTCTTTTTTGCATTTCCCTTGTTCTTCTTTGCATTTCCCTTGTTCTTCTTTGCATTTTCCTTGTTCTTCTTTGCATTTTCCTTGTTCTTCTTGCCTTTCCCTTAATCTTTTTGCCTTTCCCTTGTTCTTTTTTGCCTTTCCCTTGTTCTTCTTGCCTTTCCCTTGTTCTTCTTGCCTTTCCCTTGTTCTTCTTGCCTTTCCCCTCTTCTTCTTGCCTTTCCCCAGTTCTTGTTGCCTTTCCCCTGTCTTTCTTGCATTTTCCTTGTTCTTCTTTGCATTTCCCTTCTTCTTCTTTGCATTTCCCTTGTTCTTCTTGCCTTTCCCTTGTTCTTCTTGCCTTTCCCTTGTTCTTCTTGCCTTTCCCTTGTTCTTCTTGCCTTTCCCTTGTTCTTCTTTGCATTTCCCTTGTTCTTCTTTGCATTTCCCTTGTTCTTCTTTGCATTTCCCTTGTTCTTCTTGCCTTTCCCTTGTTCCTCTTGCCTTTCCTTTGTTCCTCTTGCCTTTCCCTTGTTCTTCTTGCCTTCTCCTTGTTTTCCTTGTCTTCTCCCTGTTCCCTTTATCTTCTCCTTGCTCCCTTTGTTTCCCCCATGTCTTCCCCTTGTTCTCCTTGTATTCTCCTTGTCCTGCCGTTGTTATCTTTGTCTTCCCCTTGTTCTCCTTTTGTTTCATATTGCCAGACAAAATACTTAACATGTTGATTCCTTTCTCGTATAGTTTGCCTACGAAAATATCTTTCAAATTATGGAATTATTTAGAATAACTTTCCAACAAAAAGGTAAAGTACGGTAAGCAGATAAGTCATTCATTACGTAGGATCGTATGATATCTGGTAACTGTTGACAACACTGACAAGACGGCAATATTTGCTGTTTAAGAACAGTTCTTACGTGACCCTCACTATACAACTAATAGTAACGAATTATCGAAACTGTCTTTCTCATTCGCAAATAACTGAAAAATGTACTATCGTATCCTCTCAAACTATTGAACAACTTATGAAACTGTCCATTCGGCAATCTCGAGCTCGATCCCCGTTTGGGCCGATTACTTGATTGATTTTTTTCCGAGGTGTTCCCCCTACTATAAGACGAATGTCAGGTAATCAGTGGCGAATTCTCGGCATCATTTCACCAAATCTCGCCGTCAACAATCCCATCGACGCTAAATAACCTAGTACAGTAGAACCTCTATTATCCGTGGTAATGAAGGGGGTGGGCTGAACGGTTAATCGAAATAATCGGATAATCCATACCATAAAAGATTTTCGTAAATTTAGTGAAGAATAGTTACACTTTCGCATTTTTCTTCATGATCTTGTATTTAACACGCTAGGTAGAGGATCAGAGTTCACTAATTAAGTCTGGCCGTCAACGACGGCTTTTTAAGGGTCAAAGAAACTCATTTTAATGGTGTCTGTGGAAAGATAGGAATAGTGGAGGTCTTGTGTTGTAGACTTACATATTTTATACACTTTATCCTTAAGTTTTATTAAATTGCACACAGTTGTAAGTTGTAAGTCGTATTCTGATGCGAGGTGAACTACAGTTTCACTTTCCCCATAGCACTCAATAATTTGCACTTTTTTCGATACTTAGCACAGCACGATTTATTTCCATACTCATGGAAGACATGATATATATATATATATATATATATAAGTTAGAGAGTCTATAAGTAAGCTTACAACTCTAACAGTAGGCTATACTGTGTAAGGGTAATTGCTTCTAATAACTCTCTCTAGAAAAAATAACGAGCTAATATAATGTGCAGTACCTATTTCATATATTTTTGTAGCAAAAAAAAAAAGCGAGAGAAGACAGTCGGATAATACGCCAATCGGTTAATAGAGTGACGGATAAACAGGGTTCTACTGTAATTGATACAGCGTCGTTAAATAATAAACTAAAAAAACAATCTCGGGCTTATAATTGGATGCATTGAAAATCTTTTTTGTGTCCTTTATCTATTACGCAAGTGCGCGCAGTCATATAAAGATCTGCAATTTTTAATTGCATGATTTCTAATCAATGCAATTTTTAATCGCTAGTGCGCGCTAGGCCTAAGAACGGCTTCAATCAAGCAACACCTGCTTTAGGTGCTTATACATTCTGATAATTGCCTCTTGCTGATTTTTTTTATTGGCAACATGGAAGCATATTATACTCGTATCTACGTGAGAGAGATATCTTTGGCTCATTAGTTAATAATAATAATGATAATAATAATAATAATAATAATAATAATAATAATAACGATGAAAGGGTACAGAGAAGGAAGATCGTGTAAATATGTGGTTTGGAGTGTGGACACCGGAAGTTGTCTGATAATGGTACTGTTGCTGCAATAATGAAATGATGTATGGACTGTAAGAGATCGTGTGTTTAACATTTCAAGTACTGCATTTGTTCACAACCATTAATCTGCCATGTCGGAAGAAAGGTTTCGAGAGAAAGGCAGGTGCATCGTTACCTCTACACTGCGACTGCAACTGTCTTGCGGGAAAGTGATCGGAAATCAATATTGTTGCAAACACCAGTCAGACATGTTATTAAACTGCAGGTCTCTGGGCGCGCCTTGCCATTTGCTTAACCCTTAGGCCCGGTTCACACGAGCGGAGTGTTTGCGGAACAGCAGACGCGCCATTCTGAGAACACACGAGCGGATGAAAGATGGACGGAAGGATTTAAGGTGGTTAGTCGCCATAGGTGCTAGTCACCGTGAAATACTAGTGTACTTTGAAATACAATTATTGATAAGAAGAAGAAAGATAAAGGTATTGGGAACGTCCAATAGTCAACAATCCCTTTTTTTTTTTACAAGGAACTCTTTTGTGTTGTTTAACGAGTTACGTGAGGACGAATAAGTTTGTTCTAATTACTTTAGAATGTACTTTCCCAGTTTTGGTGACTTGTATCATACTCTGAAAAATGTCTTCAGAAAGAATATATTAACTCAAGACTGGCTATATCCCCAATTTATAGAAATGCTTTCTATAACACTTAGAAGGGAACCGTCCCAGGTCGTGTAACTTGAATTTAATGAAAATGCATATCTAATCTAATTTTCATTCGTTAAGAAACGTGGTGATAGTCGTTCGTTTCGCTTTTCCTCGTTTACGGAATATGACTTGAACATCGTTGCTACCTATACCGCTTCTTGCGTGCACTCGGATTCTCATAGCTCCGCGACAGCATATCACAGCTCTCGCATTAATACTCTAGTCTATAATTTTTCCATTAACTCACATTAATAAGGTAGTAGTGCACTTCATGGCATCTTTCACTCATTCGTATACTGTCGAAGTCCATATGTATGAAGCTGGAAGTCTAGGAACACAGCAGTACATATAGTGCTTTCAAGAAACGAAAGGAGAATTCATACCTAAAGTAAAACAACATGTAGATAATGGTAAGCCATTTAATGTCGTTGTCGATGCAAGTAGTTCCGATAAACTGACAAACAAATCACGCGAGAAGATGATTAAGAGATATATTTCTCCCGGATGTTAAGAAAGACACACTACTGGAGTGGTCAGATAGATGACACTGTATTTACTTTTGAAGGAGTAAACAATACTTTACATGGTAAGACAATTAAAACATAAATGATCCCTCCAAAAACTACAAGATTTTTGCAATCCTTGGATTTGTATTTTTTAGGCCATATAAAATTGTATCCATAGGTAATTCAAAGGCTAGAAGAGTATTTCGTACATAAAATTATCTATGAAAACATTCCAGACACATTGAACGATAGGGGCTTCATAATGATATTGCATTCTCTTGTGTATCAACAGTTTCACTCACCTGTCCTCAAAGACATGCTAAAATACGCGTGGCAGAGCTGTGGATATATGACGGAGAAACATGTTAGAAAGTTTGATAACGTTCTTGAAACAATATTGCATTTTGGAAACAGTGTGTGTGTGTTAGATAAGTGTGTGAAAAACCAGCCCATGTAAAATGTTTGTACTGTTCAATGGCTCTTTGTTGCGACCACTTCATTTCGAATCCAAATATCGTATTTAAGTTGAGTCACAATTAATACATATTTTAAATTCAAACTAAATTTGTATTTCAGCAAGAGTACTCTATTAATGTGAGTTAAGAGAAAAATAGAATAGACTAGAGCATTAATGCGAGAGCTGTGATACGGTGTCGCGGAATTACATAAGGATCCGCGTGCGCGCAAGAAGCGGCATAAGTAGCATCGATTTTCAAGTCATTATATTTCGTAAACGAGGAAAAAGCGAAACAAACGACTATCACCACGTTTCTTAGCTTAAATATGCATTTTCATTAAATTCAAGTTACACGACCTGGGATGATTCCCTTGTTAGACTAACAAAGTCAATAGTTGTATGCATTTAATTTTTTAAATGAAACTGTAATAAGTAATAAACATATTTTATTTCATATTCATTTTGGAGAAAATATATTACAGTACGTATATTACTTTAGTTGAAGGTAAAGGGAGAGGGATGAGGAGAAATAATACAAAGAGTACTTAGATAAACTTATTAATATTTTCGGTACTGTTTAGGGTCTATGTTTTATTTTCAGAAACTGAAATGTTATCGCTTTTTATTGAAAAATACATAGAGAAATTAATAAAGTAAAGCAGGAAATATAAGAAATTAAAAATAATTAGTGTCTTATTGTGAAGGCTTATGCGAGAAATATCTGACAAGGATTCCTAACACACTTCCTTTCTGCGTCGGAATTCCATGAAATTATTGGAAAACAGTACATAAAAATTATCATGCTGAATATTTTTTTTCTTTCTGCCCTTGTACTCTTCATTTCGAATGTTCCAAATATATGGCCTTTTCTCATTCTCCATCAGAAACATCTCAATGTTAACTTTCTATACATCCATATCACCCATTGAATCCAATCGCAATGTGCAGTGCACCATTATATGTTAGAAAATTGCAATAGTCAGTATTACAATACACGTGTAATATGTCGTCTGGACCGCGTTTGTGACTCTATTGCTAGCGCGCTTGTCTTCCATCGAGGCGGCCCGGGTTCGATCGTGATGGAACAGCAGACCTTGCAAAGGGTGTTTCTCGGGGTACTCTATCATTCCACCAACACTATCCACCTTCCCCTGACTTCATCTATCGTCTGAAATAGTAAAAATAGGCTGGATGAATTCTTGGGGGTAGTACGGATTTCCGATGGTGATATAGGAAGGGCTTGGGGTTCCGGTCCCTAGAGCTTATCGGCTACTCGTCCGCGAAACGGGACCTGGCTCTAACGGGCTGTGACTGGATGGCCCACCTGTCAGCATCGGATTCACGGATTTAACCCAGGCCACCTGTCAGATTTGGAAATCATCGCATATATAGGCACACAAAGGGCCAAAGCATGCCTAAGTGTGTCGGGTCCAGCCCTCGTAAACGTCGAGATATGTCGTCTGGACGCTTGCCGGTAAACTGCCGCGTTTGCTCGTGTGATTGATGCAATATAATGCAATAGCCCATAGCAAACTTGTGGTCACTGTGTGACACTTCTGTTTTACACACCCAACGCACACTTTTCTACTACATTCTAGGCAAATTGGTTTCGAACACTGTATACACATGAAAACAGTTTTTATCATCTTGGAAGACGGGAAGATACTGCATGACTTTCGTTTAGTAAGTCTGTCATCAGTGTCATCTGTAAAGCCATCTTGTAGTTCACTGAGCACTGATGGTCTTGCAATCCCTTCTGAATAACTAATTTAATTTGAAGAGTCCACTGCAAGAATGATGGATGTCATTTGGAATATATTTTGCAGGAGAAGCAATTGAAAGTTTGAAATGCTTAGCGCTCAAAGCTTAACTGTGATTTTCCTATCATTACTGGACAATGACTATCATTGTTAATGGCATATAACTCTGTATGTACATTCTATATGTCTTAAGCTCTGCATTGACAGTCTTGGTTCATTTTCGACAAGAAAGTGACATCCATCATTCTTGCAGTGGACTATTCATTTCGCGAGGTAACTTTGTAATTGTCAAGCGCCTTCGTGGATGAGGCTCTATGAGTTCCTTTGCTTGTTGTTCCACAAATTTGAATCGAGATAGTATTTCATTATCACGGAAGCAAAGGTAGAGTACAAAAGCATTCACACAACTGATGCTGGCAATGATGAAAAATACAGCCATTGGCCAACGCCTTGTCCTCCTGTTGGCTGAGTGATTAGCACATTTCATATGCAAAACATCGATACAAGTCTTCGTGGAATTATAGGCTAATACTCAATTATTTCAGGTTTTCCTGTGGTTCCTGTCCCTTTTGCTGTGTTGCATCCTGGATACTAAAATAACTGCTCTATTACTTTTAGGTACATAGGAGAGTAATGTTTTGTTGTCCATAAACCCATACAATGTTGCACCAATCTTCCGTTACTTTCGTGACAAACTCGGGAAGTATTTCTCGTTTATTAGCTTTCATTGTCCCCACGTATGTGAGGCCACGGTTTTTCAGCTCAGCAGCCACTTCCAATATAAGGAAACTAATTGTCACCTGTTATATTCCTATTTGAATTTATCACAGGAGTACAAAGTGTGATCACACATTGAGTTGGTTTACTTCAGGTTCTTTCCTGATCGCTCAATCCAATACCATGACTATCTTTTCCGCAATAAATATAACCATTATAAAAATCTGAATATTTTCATTTGATAAACACATTACGTTGATGCCATACTTTGAAGGTTTTTTTTTAGGCATATACCCTGAAAAGACACAGACCTCTAAATTTAATGGAAGAAGCATTTCGTCATTGGTGACGCAAGTTTCTGGAGAGAATGACTTCTGATAATTCTGCACAATTGTATTGAATATGTTGGATTTGGGTCATTGGTCGGTCTGTAATTTGACATATTTGTATTTTCTTTACGTCATTCAGCTTTTCATTTGTCGTTTTAATGATCTCGATATCATCCCTTCATCTATGAGTAAATTCGGTACATCTGATGGACACTTGTGAACTGATCTTCTAAAATGAACTGTTAGACCTGGTAGCTTTTAATAATATTGCGCTGTGGTGTTTATGTTCTGTTTGTTGGTTCGGATTTTCCCCACTTGTTTTTTTCCATAATAGTATAATGGTTCATCACCACAGTTATTTTCTACTTCTGGGGTCTCAGTATCTAAAGATCCACTTTTGTCAAGATCTATACTTTCTTCTGACTCGGAGAGAGAATCAGTAGATACATTCTGTGGTTCAACATAATCAGGATCTTCATCAGAATTATTTATTTCTTCTGCTGGTGAGTCATTAACAGTGCCAATATCTAGTATCATTTTTATGCATTTTTGTAGTGAAATTAAGGTCCGTAACTGTAACTAAGACCGGTTCCTTCTTCTCAATCATTCTGAAAACGAAGCTGTTGTATGCACAATTTACATTCTGAACACAAAATTCTACAAAAACATGAAAGGGTCAAAATATCTAACCACTTACCTTAGAATGGAACTAACATAAATTCTTCCAAAACACTCACACACAGAAACACTGGGTCTGACGCCATGCCACAGAAAACATACCTAATTAGAAACACAAGGTCTCCCAGACCAGTAGACTTCCAAGAAGTCTTTAATATGCCATCGGTGTTTATGATATTATGACAACAATGGTGACATACAAGTAATATATTCATAAGAAGGTACTGTAAACAGTTATCTTGCTTAAGCAGTATAACCAACACAAAAGATTATAATTCCACCAGGGTCTCAGAGACCTATGTTTTTAGTTAAGGTATGCTTAAATATCATTTTATACGAACCCTAGATCTAATACTCAAACCAAAGTTTTATAGGTTTTGTTTATTACTTAAGGTGATATTTTCAATTTACGAATTTGGGACGGCCATAACGAAAAAAAATGGTGGAAATCAGAATATGGTACTTATTTTATAGTGATGTCACAGTTTTAAAACTACATAATTCTAAGTCAGTAGTATATTATAATCAGAAACTCGCATAGTAGTGTATGGAGACGCATGCGAGTAGTGGCTATTTTGAAAATTGAAAAAGTTCCCAAAATCTTTTGAGAGAAATAGCGCTACCTTAACAGACATTAATTAAGCCAGCCAGCTAATTTGCCAATGTATTTTTAGTGGGTTATTTTACGACGCTGTATCAACATCTCAGGTTATTTAGCGTCTGAATGAAATGAAGGTGATAATGCCGATGAAATGAGTCCAGGGTCCAGCACTGAGGGTTACGCAGAATTTGCTCATACCCCGGAAAAACATCAACCAGGCAACTTGCCTTGACCGGGATTCGATCCCGGGCCACCTGGTTTCGCGGTAAGACTCGCTAACCGTCACTCCACAGGTGTGGACAACCTACTATCTTAAAAGTTTCAGTTATTGTTTAGTCAATTGTCCGAAGACAGGTTTGAACCTCATAAGTGACATCAATAAGGCATCAGTCATGAAGCAACTAAGCATGCGTCGCTGACTAGTAACATATTACACCAGGGATGCATAAGAAGCGACGCGTAAACGATCTTCGACTACTCCTGGCTGCAGTGTATATTGCTGTTCAAGTAGAAGTGATTAAAGGACAAGGGTGAACAAAATTAACTTTAAACAAAATCGAGCTACAGTAATTCTTTACACTTGTATTTACCTTTTTAATAAATGCAATAAAATTATTTCGCCAGAAGATGTTATACATGCGATTTTGAATAACCAACTAGAAGTTACTTGTAATGTTCAGTACCAAATAAATATTCTGAAAATATAATATATAAAACTAATCTAACTGCTGAAGTGTAACATCATTGTTATCATATTAGCGATACTGTTATATGCTAAAATAAACTTTGTAAGGTGTAATTTCACCAGAATCGTTTCTTCGATTTCCGTCTCACACTAGCCTTTACGTCTCGTAAAATATTATTTGAAGAAACAAATCTAAGCATAGCACGCTTACCATCATTAAACAGCTTGGCCCTTATTTTTTACTTTGTTAGGCTCATCAATTATATTTGTAGTTCACCTACCTGTACACCTACGTAGGCATATGTGTTTCTGAAAATCGTAATATTGTACTTTTTGCTGCAAATTTAAGAACCTTCGGTTACATTTCATAATTTGGGGAATTGTAAGCTAAGATAGTCGTCATTATACGTCCATTTCAGTATTGTAATATGTGAAAGATCAGTTATTTCCAGCTACAACTCAAATTTCCTGCTCTACTTGACTTGTGCATGGATAACCCTTGCACCGCTTCCCCTCCTTCGGTGCGTCCTTGTAGGGGAAGAGAAGTGCCCCGCGAGCAGAGCAATCCGCCCATGGCGTGCGCTTGCCAGTACAGACTTGAATATGCACCATTGTATTACACTAATCAGATTTCAGATTTATACGAACAAATTGTCTTCTTCTGACACATCGCCAAGTGAGATGCACTGCCTGATAATAGATGTACACTTAGCGGCAAAAAGAATGGGCCGACTCTTGGTCGATATAAATGCTAAGTTCTATCGCGCGGTTCACTCGTGTAAACGTAACCCAGTGCAAGGCATTGCTGTGGTGTCTCTTCATTGAAAGTCGTCCGTCTATAATGTAATGAACCTTACGAGCAGTGTGTGGCCCAGTGGTAAGAAGTCTGACATCCGTGCCAGAGGTTGTGAGTTCGCCTCCTGGTATAGTAAAATTATTTTTTTTATTTTAACTTTTACTTAATTTATTAGTTTAAATGTGAAATGGCATTTGTTAACAAACTTCGTTATGCCTGCCTTGTAAAAATATTATTGCCCATCACCTGTGGGCTATTAATAGGTGAGACCTCGTCTGTATAAACAAAAATACTTGTTTCACATCCTAAAAAAACGGACGCATATCAAACACAAATAAATAATTAAATTAACAAAAACAAACAATTTGTTAATATATTAACAAAACAAGGCTGTGGTGGGGACTAGTATCTCGTCTACAAACCACCTGCGTCAACATCTGCCCTCATTCTGCGCGGCATGGAGTCCACAGGATTATGGAACAGGTCTAAATTCTTGACCATCTTTTCCCACGCATTTAGAACTCTGTCCCACAATTCCTCAGGTGTCTGAACGGGTGGTTGTTCTGCCCAATTAGAGCGTAGGATCCTTTTGACTGCAGCCCACAAATTTTGAAACGGATTCATATCTGGTGAATTTGGAGGCTAGTCAACTGGGTCGACATCACGCCTCCTCGTAAACCATCTTTGAATCCGGCTGGCGGTGTGTAGTCTATCGGATGATTATCCTGCTGGAAGAAAAGTGTTCCTTCTGGATATCGTTTTCGGGCGGAAGGGATCATTACATTTGCCAAAATGTGTTCGTAGACTTCTGCCGTTAACAGACCGTGGATGCGTTCCAGAAGTCCTGCCCCATCGTATGACATCCACACCCAACACGCGATCCTCACGCGAAGCGTATCGGTGGTCATTCATACAATAAACTAGGGCAGTACTATCATTGCTATTGGAGACAATTACCTCGTCGGAGAAAATTACATTTCTCCAATCGAAGTCCTGTCGGAGAGTAGCATACGCAGAATAACCTATGCGAACCAGGGCAATGAGTTATTGTTTCTGTGCCATTTTCAAGCGTAATGACGAGACAACGTTATATTAACAGATAGCAGTATTGCTTGAAAGAGAGAGGGAGGTTTATTATTTATTAGAGTTTGGGCATATTCTAAGACATATCGCCACATAATTATAGCTTTGCGAGACACATATGATGGCAAATTTGTATATAAAAAAAGGGGGGGGGAGATTCGAACCTTGAGCTACTACTACTAACTTGTTCAACATACCACTGCCGTAACAACTTATGCTACTGTAACTGTTTATATCGGTTCGGCATAATACATGGTTTTCCTTTTCATATTCGCTCCGGTTGATTTTGTATTTATCAATTTTATTATTATTTCACTCTTCAAGAGCCCTGATGTATCTAGAATCAACCCGCCATTCGATTTTATTACATATTTTATCCTCTTAAACAAAATACATCAAATTTAAATGGTTTAATTATGTGTTACCTAGTGAACTACGGCGTTGACGAGACGAGCATGCGCAATGTATGTCTCTGGAACTTAGAAATTGTTGGCCGGCCCATTCTTTTTGCCGCTAAGTGTACGTATCTGCCAGAACCTCCTCAATCAGAGGTAGATATTTCAATAAGATAATATGCTAAGACAAATGTAACTTACCTTATTTATCATCAATTAACCGAGGATTTGCCTGAAAATATGTTTTGTTGATACATGATATTTAAGAAGTACTCGTATCTTTCTACCTCTGATTGAAGTTCTGGCTGATACACCTATGTATAATCAGTAGGGCCATGACATCGGTATATTTGTATTAGTTTGAGGTGAACATACGACTCCGGACAGAATGTTTTCTGCGTTTTAAGTACTGGCAGCGCAAACGAATTTGACACACGCCTAAGCAAGCACGTTCCGTGCTTTGTGTACGATTATTGCGTATTATAAAATCAAGACAATACAATTATTTTATATAAGGGTTAATATCGGAAAGGTCTAAAATGCTGGTGAGGTTGAGAAATAATACTTAAATTGTCACAAATGTGGTAAAACATAATTCTGAATATGTTTTTTTTAAATATATACGTAGAGTTTTGCATTACAGTTTTAGAATGTCGAAAATGTATAGGCTATGGCGTACAATTTTGCTTTCCCTATATTAAACTCTTACATTAATTATTTATTTATCACATCTATTCTGTACCCTACTTTTCTTGTATGTTGTTCGCCTGGTTTCGGTTCCTGCTGCAATAAACAATAACATTCATTTTCAAAGTTTCAAATGAAAATGACCGCCGAGTGTCGGATGGTATAACCTTATATGCGGAAAAACTGCCTTCTATATCGGCTGAAACCAAGGGTGCATATGTAAAATATTTCACATCGTCCATTTCTACATCAAGTCTATAACAATCGCGCTTGTCATCTGACAAAACTCTTGCAATTTTGCATAATGTATTAAAACCACAGTTTTTTTTGTATTACTGTGTTCATTTTCGCACATTTGCTTATATCATCATATGCCATATACGTTTTCGGCATTCCAAAACTGTAATGCAAAATTCTAAATATATATAAAAAATATCTTTTCAGACTTATGTTTTACCACATTTGTGAAAATGTAAGTATGATTTCCAACCTCAAAATTTTAGATCTTTGCGATGTTAACCCTTATATACAATGATTGTATTGTCTTGACTTTGTAATACGCGATAATCGTATACAAAACACGGAACGTGCTTGCTTAGGTGTGTGTCAAATTCGCTTCCGCTGTCTGTACTTGAAACACGTCGACAGCATTCTGTTAACCTTCAAACTAAAACAAATATACCGATGTCACGGCCCTAATAATCAGGTAGTATATCTCAGTAGGTGATATGTGTGAGCGAAAAAACAATTGTATGCACCTAAAATCTGATTAGTGAACTCTGTTACTATTGAGTGATATATGCAATGAAGGGGGAAAGGAATTGGCCACCATACCACATTATCTACTGGCTTAGTTGCATCATGAGTGATGTCTTATTGGTAACTCGTAACTCGGAAGCGTTAAATTAGTTTTCATCTAAAACGTGAAGGAAAATATTTTTTATTTCGTCAATGCTATGTGACGACATCGCTTTGGCAACTGGTAGCTGTCACAATAAGTTACTTTAATGACATATTTCTAAAACGGTGCTCGGGTTTATAAGCAGCTCTAATTAAGACACCTATTTCAAATAATTTACGCTATAGACGAGTGTTTCTTCACTATCACAAAATTTGGATCCTCGCAGAGTGAGATATACGGCGAATAAAACACATTTGGGGCGAATTTTATTGAAATACTCCAGTTCCATCTGTCACTCTGATTGCACGATGGTTTCATTAGTGCCACATCATCCTAACATATTTAAATAGATTCTATAATTTAAATAGCCTTATAAGCCTACATACAATTCTATTAATTGTAATTGTCTCTTTTTGGTAAAGTTTTCCTTTTCCAAAGTCTTTAATGAACCATTAGTAGTCTACAGGCCAAAGATGACTTTCACAGAAGCATTCTCTTCAGTGCAGAAGCGAAACTCTTCCCCATAGCCATGCAGTTACCGGGAAAGGAAATGACTCTGTGTGAAAGTTAATGCTGCGTTACATTACTGAATGAAATATTATTGCTTATTTAATTTTGTTATCTGCAGAGCGGACGGGATTCCATCAGTCTAAGATCCTGTGAAATATATGAATAAAACGGATGTACTAGTGTAGCGGCTGAAACATACGACCGTCCTTAGAAACACATTTTGTTATTCTAATATTCATGTACATATGTTTGGAACTCAAAATTTGTTTGAGCGATGCATAAGAGGTGGGATAGGTATGATCGTTAGTTTATTTCGACAGAGGTATAATATTGTCTTATTTATACATGATTTATATACCTTTTTAATCTATAGCAAGACGTTAACATTTTTGTAACTGTCAAAACAGTAATTAAAAGAATAAAATAGTTACTTAGAAATGTATAAACAATGTTAGAAATATGCTTACAATGTCTTTTTTTTTCATCTCGTTATCAAAGCAGGGCTATAAAACTTTGGGCTCTAAAGTATTATTAGGCCTATGTTTCTCTATTATTTTATAATTTTACCACGTGGCCTTTTCCTTCAACAAGTTTTGTAGCAAAACCTGGAATGAGTGATATACCACGACTAGCTAAACTGCTGAGAAGATAGAAGAGTGATATAACGATTTGGATGATTATGTGGGAATTGTGACTAATTCTACAGTTCAAGTGACGGCATGTTAATATGGGATTGCTTTCCGATCATTCAAGCGAAATCCACAATTGGAGAGTGTGATTCCAAAGCGCGTTAATTCCACTAGTCTAGTCAGGGACTGAGCGAATACAATAATATGAATTTTTATAGAAGGATTGGCATTGTTTTGAAAGAAAACAAGCTTAAAATATAACGATAGAGATCTCATATATACACACACAATAAAAACTGCCAAATGGATTCAGCGAGTTTTGGAATCACAATCCTCAATTGTTAAGATTTCTACTTATGGTAGAATGATGTGATAAATTGCAGGTCGACAAATGGACAGAATATGTGGAAGAGAAATTACAGCATTTCTGGAAATTAGCAAAAAGTATGCGCATTATATTATCTTAAGACCTCTGGAAACCGTAAAGTTAGCGTGCTACTTCATGGGAAATCAGACTATGAAAAGTTAGTCATAGAAAATAAAAAAAACTGGTTACTGTTGCAACAAAAATGAAACATACGCAACTGCAGCACTAAATGAGTGCAGATGTCTCAGTTACGGACATTTCTGAATGAATTTTCATAATCGGCGTGAAAAACTGGCCCAGAAATATTTATCTTTATGAAAACAACAAAACCCATGCAGACCAGTGTTACCATATCACTGCAAGAAGAGTGCCAGTGTATTCGATTACTACTATGAAAAAATGTGACGATAATAGTGCTACTTTACTCTGGGAAGTGGTGTCGTAAAATGAGTGCTTTCAATAGAAGGTATTACATTTCAACATATTGTTTTCTTTGGTAGAATCTTTTATAGTAATTCTCTCCTAATTGAACTAACAGGGAACATTCCGTGAGAGAAAATAGAACCGATAAATGCTCTCTAAAATCTGCACAAAAACAAGAAGAAAGAACATGTGTCTCACTATTTACAGATTGTTTGTGTGAAATAGTATGATAACTCAGTTTTTACGGGTGCTAGAAATCATTTAGCTGCAACTTCAATCCACAGAGCAAATTGAAGGGTGAAGGAAGAAAAAACGGAATTAATTCCCACAATTCACCTGATTTTAATATTTTATGAAGGAATGGAAAGGTTGTTCTCCTAAACAGGTTATCATTATTCTGCAGGCCATATCTTCTTCTATGAAAAGGAAATATAATAGTGGAATTTGTTCTCAGAAAGTCTAAATATAGCTATATTTCTACATTCCATTTTCTCAGTATTTCCATTCAGATTTCAACAAAAGCTGTTTTAATACAGAACAATGACATAAATTTGATAAAGTCTGGTGTAATGCGCAACGGACTGGGATGAACTACAGGGCCTACTGTTCAGGATTTGATGTAGGATGGATTCAGCCGTTTGTAAAGGAGTAGTAACCACACAGGGCAGATTCGTTTTGTGCCGAAAAAATACAGGACATATGGACATACACAATTAGGGTGACCAGACGTCCTCTTTTGTCCGAATATGTCCTCCTTTTAGACCTTTGTCCGGGGTCCGGGCGGATTTTTTTAAAAACCAAGAAATGTCCTCCTTTCGTAACTTGTATGCCTGATATTTTGAAATTACCTGATTTGACGCCTTTTTAAAATAATTTGCCTGTATGGGCAGCAGCATCGAAGCAATATAGGCCTACTGTTTGCCAATGACCATAACTCTCTTTGCTCCTCCTTGTTGTGGTCGTTGCTCACAGGTAGCTAGCAAATCGAGAGATCGAGGTGCGAATATAAATCTAAATAGATATTTTCTGTTCTCTTTAATAATTTTAGTTCCCTTGACTTTCGTATGTAGCTAACTGTAAAATCATTATTAAGTTTTTTCGTAATTATTTTGTAATAAAATAGTTATTAACATACTTTTAAGCATGATATAAGCCTAAATTTGTACTGTAAATATTTTGAAATAAAATAGATATTGACGTAATTTAAAGTATAATGCAGGCCAAGCCTAAACCTAAGTACATATTTTCTGCCCTCTTTTTTCGATACAATGTCCTTCTTTTTGAAGATTTGTGTCCTCTTTTTTTTATCGATGTGAATCTGGTCACCCTATACATAATATGGAAAAAGGCTCCACAGGATATTCTGTTGTGAATATTTCCATAAAAATAAACAAATTATTGTTTCTGCATGGATCAATATAAAACTGTGTATAGTTTCTGTGCAAGATTTCATATTAATAAAAAATACTCAAGTTTCTTGTAATAATTGAGGTAATTATTGCATATATTGCACCTCAATTTTTCATACTGTTGCACTAATATTAAATGAACATAACTACAAAAACTGTTTTCATTATTTTTACTATTATTCCATGCAAATATTACCATTTTGAGATTAGAATTTAATATCGAAAGTAAACGATGAACTAAAAAAAATAATTTAAATTAACGTATGGAATTCCCTAAAAATGCAGGGAATTCAGTTAACAAAATTAGACTTTTTTAATTGAACTTGGCATTTTATAAGTTAAAATTTATTGTATCGCGGGTTGAGGAGAAGGTGAATCCTGTTTGACGGCGTCTGTTTTCTCATACTATATTATTACACGTCTGTCAAGGTTTCTCTGTAGCGTGCACGTCATTTTCCTACAACCCACGTGACCTCTTCAATATTGAAATTAAAATAGGCGTTTCTTAGTCGGCTATTAGATGACATGGCAACAGTTCGACTATTGATAGGAGTACGGTACCCGTTATGAGACGTGATGAAATACCATTCGAGCCGGTTTTACATTTATTTATGAAGGTAATGAAATGTATGGTAGATGCTGCAAGATCACAGTAGGTTATCTTAAGGCTTAATTTTTCAAAACCAACGCTTACAGGACGCCTCTATAGGCATTCACTCAATGCGTCGGTTCTGAAAAACCAAGCTTTTAGAGGAACCTTCTGTAGACACTCAGGCTTCCAATTGTGTCATAATACGTACCGTCAGCGATAAAAGAAAACCCTTAGCTGATTCTTAAACCATTTAACACAGGTCTACACTTCAACTGTACAGAATCTGTGCCCTTTTTTACAGCTTATACAGGGTGGAAGGTAAGGTAGTACATTAATTGACAGGAGCCATAGAACTCATTATTTAGAGTAAGTTTTGTCAAATACAAAAATTATAGGACTTAGGGATAGTGAGATAATTACAAGTGCTTCGAAAGCGCTGACGGCAATTGCAAGATGTCTCAACACCGCATAAGTAGTACCAACCCCATGCAGTCAGCGACTTGAAGGTATCTTGTAGCAGGTGAGGGGAGGACGGCAGCAAACAAAATTGTACTGAGCTTCGGTGCAATACTTCGCGAGCTATTCTGGGGATAAATCTTCGCACAAAAATTACCTACGTAAACTCCGAATAGGGAGGTAACTGTTATTTGTTTAGTTTGTGTAATTTAATGTCAGAAAATGTAAATCAATAACCCGAATGAAAAATATAGCTCGTGTCCGGGCGCAGTTCAACAATAAATCCAGAATTATCAACTTACAATGCAATACACTAACAATTCAATACTAGGTAGGGCGTAATAATTTTAATGAAAGCAAGAAATACGTAAAGCAATAACAACAAATAACGTGAAAATCAGGAAATTATGTCCAAATTAGTGAAAACACTTAGGATTGAAGTTTCAGTTACAATTAATGAAAAAATAAAACTGATGTAACTTTGTGAATAATATGTAATTAACATTACAGTTTGTTGTTTTACGAATCATTAAGTCTGGGCGTTAATAATGAAATAAAGAGTAATAACTCTGTAAACTACATTCCACTCACATCTTACAGGTACTGTTCAAAATGCCCACTATCAGCGTGCGTGCAGCTTTCACATCTCTTAGTCCAATTATGATGAAATCTGGCCAGTAGTTCTTCAGTGTTCCGAATTTCTTCCGCGGCCTGGATCATGTCTAAGTACTCACGATTAGTGAACTCTAGCATCTCGTAGTTTTGAAATAAACTAAACTCTATCGCTGTACGTCCAACTGCATACTAATGCAATGTAAACATCAGAACAGCTGATCAGTTGCGAGTACTAGGCCAACTATCTGCCGTCCGGACAGCGATGCCAGATTTTTAGACTTCTGTACGTGACCCGACAATCAATGTTTCCAATGTTTCTTCAAGCGATTATTTCGATATCTGTGAATTTTCTAATTAAAATACTGCTGCATCGTGAACACAAACGTTCTCTTCGTTGTTATACAAGAAATTAAACCGTATTTCAAACAATATTCGTAAAATTCGCGATCGAAATGTCGGCATAAAAGTATTATTTCTTCAAAAACCTCGCAAAAACGAGCAAAATGGTGTTATACTCTTTTGTTCGTTATATTTCAAGGAATCACATCCTACAATTAATGTACTACCTTACCTTCCACTGTATTAAGGATCTGAACAACTGAATGCCACATAGTCACAAATCCGGCCTGTAACGCCCACACAAATGTTCATGTCATAGGAATTTATTATTTTCATAATTTTGTGTCCAGTCTAAAAGTTCTTCAGATAAAAGATTTGGGGCCCTAAATATCTATAAAAATTGCTTTGTAAAATTAACGTAGTCTTCTCTGTTTTTTTTTTAATAGAGCAACGAAAGTGATACAAAACAGAAAAACAAAACGTACAGTCAGATTTTGTTATAATTCGCTACTCCAGGAGGATTTTGTTCACATTATTTTCACTTAGATTGTTTTTCGCAATTAAGAACAAGAATCCTATTATAATGGATTAGTAAGTTTTCTTATTTAAATAATTTTTAAATTCAAACTTGTGAAAAAGAAATTGGCATTAGAAGCGAATACAGTGGTGTATCAAGGAATTTTATGCAACATTTTATTACGTACTCAACTCATACAATTTATGTACTAATAAAGTCAGATATTTTAATTTTGGAATGCCTTTCTATGTGCAATCCAGGAACACAAATTGAATCATATTTTGACGCATACTCAATTATTTAATTTATTCTTGCTTTTTAAAGTAACATTTAAGAAAATAAACAATAAACATTAATATCATTCGCAACTTGACAAAAGTATGCCTACTGAACTATTTCGATAGCCGTAAGACGTAAGAAGGAATGTGTCGGAATTTTTCACACATTTTTCAATCTGGCGAAGATTGGTTTATACCAGTGTTCTGCAAACTGTGACCCATGGGTCGCATCATATTCTGTTTCAGCAGTTTAGTTAGAATTGGAATTCTTTTTATATATAAATTTTGAAAAAATAAATGAAAAAGGAAGATTGATTATTTGTATACATTGCATCAGTGTAAATTAGCTGTTAACACCCGCTCCTAATGCTCGAGTTGTTCTGTATGTGTCATTAATGGGTTTCAGTCATGACCATGGACGAAGCAGTTCTTAACGTGTTTTTAGAAAGGGGAGTAAAGTTTTGAGTTCCGTGACCTTTGTGTAACTTGCCTTCTATTTATCATTGACGTCAAAATTTAACTCTGCTGTACATCATTACCAACTGTGACCCTGTGATTGGGATAATGCATTCTGTCTTGCAAGTGTTCAACCACATAAACGAATTCTCCACACATTCAGACAAGTAGAATTGGAAGAGATCTTCATTGACTTAATGTTAAACCAATTTTGTTAAACCTCGGGAAACTAGTCGTGTATAAAATAAATTAATACTGTATTTATTTTGCACGAATATGGCAGAGATCCAAACAATGCTATACTGAATGAATTTCACTGCTAGCAGGCTAGCATAAGGATTTCTTGCTAGACGAACCGTGGTGCAATCTCTGGCATATTTAATAAGATTTTTTTTTTCCTTTACGGAACATGGGACCGAAGGCTTACATCATAGGTCAAGGCTTATTTTGTTAATCACTCCTATTGTAAGGGTGATTGTTGAAGTGCGTAGGACCGCCATCATATATAATGTACATGTAAATTACACAATGCTCAGTGCTGACGAAGTCTTTTAACGCTCCTCCTTTCCCCTGAGTGTTCTGCAATCTCCTGAGAACAATGCCATCTGTGTGCAAGTCAAATGTACTACATCCTTCTGCATCATTTGTTAATCTGAAACCATTGAATGTTGATAAATAGACTTCGTTGAATTGCCAGCAGCGTGCAATCAGGTTGCCAATGTACGGTAGTATAGAGGAGATGAGCGATCGCCCGGTCACGTAGTATAAGCAGTTCATGTTAAGAGTTGTGACCGGTCCAAATAGATAGAGCAGCTACAGCTAATGTATACCTATGTAAGCACTTGTTTTTGCATTACTATGGTTGGAATATTCAAAGCTTAACATTTGTTTAGTGCAGACTAGAATTCAATCAAACATGCCGCGTTATAATAGGCCTACTTCAGAATTGCGTGTGTTTATAGATGAGTTTGGTACGAAGTATTTTAGTATTAAAGAACAAGCCATTTTTTGTAAAATATGCAAACAATCTTTAAGAGTGGCTAGACGGCGTGATATAAAGAGACATTGTGACAGAGTTAATATATCTCACTATAAAATAATTGTGTATTTACATGTTTAGACATTTCCTACTTCAATGATCATTCATTATATTTCTTGAATGCAGGATACAGGTTTTATTGTAACCGCAGTATACTGCTCAGTGTTTACAACAGAGGCATACTCCATCCGTTGCACGCCCCCTTCTCATACAGTCTATACCGCGTGCGCAGTAAACCTTACGATTCTTGTGGCAATTCCACGAAGTCTATTGATAAATAATAGCGAAATGGGACCGAAATGGAAAATTGGCCTACATTTGCTTCGAATTTGTTAAAAGAAACAGGAAAAAACGCAAACCAACGTCAAATTCTTTATCAACTAGTTTTTGTTATCACCTAATGTCACTGACTGGAAACAGACTCTGTGTTTAATAAAAATCATAAAAAGAATGAGCGGAGGAACGTGATACAGTCTTTCTCATTACGAGTTTTAC
Source organism: Periplaneta americana (assembly GCF_040183065.1). Lineage (NCBI taxonomy): Eukaryota > Metazoa > Arthropoda > Insecta > Blattodea > Blattidae > Periplaneta > Periplaneta americana. The sequence continues at coordinate 86,947,197 of NC_091126.1, read as the reverse complement.
GTGTTTCGTAATAATTCAGTTCCTTTGTCATGTTTTTGAGTTTTGTATTTTATAACTAGACTTCGTTGAATTCCACACACAGCATGCAATCAGGTTGCCGATGTACGGTAGTATAGAAGAGGTGAGCGACCGCCCTGTCTCGTAGTATAAGCAGTTCATGTTAGGAGTTGTGACCGGTCCAAATAGATAGAGCAGCTACAGCTAATGTATACCTATGTAAGCACTTGTTTTTTGCATTACTGTGGTTGGAATAGTCAAAGCTTAACATTTGTTCAGTGCAGACAAGAATTCAATTAAACATACTACAATGAGAGTGTTGCTGTTCCAAAGAATTGCCCTTGGAATACCCTTACCCCCGCAGCCAGTCTTGACTCGTTGGAAAACATGGTTGGATGCTGTTAATTATTATGCAGAATATTACGGCAAAATAATGGCGGTAATTTATGCATTGGATAGCACAGACAGTTCCGCTGTTGCAGCTGTAATATCATTGCCTTCTGAACAGCTATTGGAAGATATTCTGTTCATTGATTCTAATTTTAAAATCGTGTCCAAAAGCATCACCCTGTTAGAATCGTCTAAACTACAACTCTCAGATGCCCTTAATATAGTGTATAAAGTATCACAAATCGTTATCCAAAATAACAATTCACTAATTTCAGAAAAAGTGAAATGTAAGTTGGAAAACATTATTGCTAAAAATTCTGCCTGTTCACAACATCGTATTATAAATTAGGTCACGACAAGATGTCAGAAGTTGGTGTACTAAAATGTAGTGACTTTCCGTTCTTCAAATATGCACCTATTATATTGTGACAGCTGCAACGGAGTTTGAACACGCGTCCGACAGGGCGCGCGGCAGACGAAACGCTGGTACGGGGAGCATCTGCATGCTCAAGGGCAGAGAGGGTGTATTACGTCAACGCGACGAGAGGAGAGTGCGCGCGCAGCTGCGTGCGGAGTGAAGGGGGACGGACCCTCCCGACTCTTCCAGAAGTCCGTCGAAGTGGAGATATCCAGATAATTCGAGAGAGCTATCTCTGCACACCCGTAGAAATTTCCCGCAACTATGATTTTGCTATAAAAGAAGAAACGCGGGCGAACTTGAGCAGTTTTTCAGTTGATTAGTCAGCCAGTCAGTGAGTAAGCCAGAGCAAGCAAGCCAGTCTTGTGTACCGGAGTTCGACTCGAGTGTGCGTCCGCAACTGTGTCAGCATCCGAAGGCCTGAGTTCGAGTGCAGTGGACCGCAGTTGGAGGGACCTGAGTTCGAGTACAGTGGACTGTCTCTGAAGGTCTGTGGTTCGAGATACTGTGAACTCGAGTGACTGAGCTAGAAGAACTGTGAACTGAGAGTTCTGATTTGTAAATAGTGCTTTGTAAATATTAGTTAAGATTAACAGTTCATTGTTGTTCGTAATAGCCCAAGCAAATTGTCATTGTCGTCAGTGGAGTGCTATAACGAATACTGTGTTGAGTGAAAATCCTATTGTTGACCGGAGTAAAGGTAAATTGTAGAGACTGAATAGTTATTGTTGTGACAATAAACTACATTGTTGTCTAGAAATAAATTCACAATATCGTGTGATGTTGAACGTACATTTTCCCAATATAAAAACTGTTTGAGTGACCATCGGAGGAGGTTACTTTGCAGTCGCTCAAAATGTACGTAACTCTTCACTGCAATGCACATATTCAAGGATGATGTGAGTATATTACATTAAATTTTAAGAGTTAATATATCTCACTACAAAATAATTGTGTATTTATATGTTTAGACATTTCCTACTTCAATGATCATTCATTATATTTCTTGAATGCAGGATACAGGTTTTATTGTAACCGGAGTATACTCCTCAGTGTTTACATCATAGGCATACTACATCTGTTGCAAGCCCCCTTCTCATACAGTCTATACCGCGTACGCAGTAAATCTTGCGATTCTCGTGGCAATTCCATGAAGTCTATTTATAACATATTTCCTTGAACTGTCACTCAAATGAAAACATTCAATATATACCCAAATAAAAATATGAAAGTTCGTTTTTTAAATTTCACAAAAAAGGTTTATCTTCCTGAATCTAAGAATTAGAGACATCTTGACTTCATATAGAAATTGTATCGTATAAATAGGTGATTGTTAATATTTCTCACAAATTTAAATGAAACGGTTATGTATAAATATTGTAATCATTTCCAATATATTTACGGAAACCTGCAGTTTTAAAGCTTGCACTTGTTAGATATCGGTAATAAACTTCGCTTTGGTTCATCATCGCGTAAAACGTAGTATGTTTTTAACAAGGGATGTTAATTCTACAGAGCGTTCGCTTACGTAATGTAGGTCAACCGAGCGGTGCGCGACCTGCACGATGGCCATGCAACACGCGACAAACCGTCTCTCACATGCTCGGCAGTCCAGTTCAGCCTGTTTGTAGGAGTAATGTTGACATTAGATTGCGTATTATTCTTCTGATTGTGTTCAGATTTAGATGTAGGTGTGGCTTTTACTGCTTTTAATATGTGGAACGGTAACATGAGGAAATTTTCTTGGAAATCGTCATTTTACCTTTCCACAATCACTCTTTTTCAGACAAATCTCTACCATGAAAATCTTTTGCTCTAATGTAAATTTCTGTGGTGCCATGTGAGCAAACTAATCATGTAATCACAGACATTCAAACAGTAAAAGGAAGTATGTCTCACATTGCTCTTTGTCTCATTCACGTACTGAAGACAACCAGTGGCGGTATAATGCCGCTCTCCTAACCCTCTGTCTCTACACGCAGCTGTCGGAAAATTTGTACACACGATATCACTGAACGCAAGCAATACACAAGATGTATTAGGTTGGTATCGTTTTCGTTGCTATGATAGCTGTGTCACTATAGTACTGTTAAATGAATGAAAGTACCGAAAAACGCTACGAACTTATGCACCAACTTAATAATATCAATCTAGGAGTATAGAGCAACACTTGCATCTGACGTAGACTACACAATATTGATTTATAGATGGACAAATTATATTTTATTTCACTATTATTTTTATTGTGCTACAGCAACCTAGGAAAATACCTTACAAATTGCCACTCTTAATACATCTCGTAAATTTTCATTTGCTAGTCACGATCTTTGTTTAGATATTACAAGTTTTCGTTCAGAAAACAAGTGTTCCGAAATATATTGAATATAGAGCCAAACATAGCAGCTGTGTAGGGTAGCGGCAGGCGAAGTATGATAGGACTGCACATATTTTCTATGCAGAGCATTTTAAACAAATGTAAGCCAATCTGTTGTGTTATACAATGACAACGTTTTATATCCTCACTTACTTCCAGCTCTCTTAATAACACATTAGTCCACCTAGTAGACTTTATTTAAGTCGTATTTCGAGTCCCATATGTTACTACAGATACAAATTGCTTTATATTCATATTAATTTCTTCTATACTTATATTTTCTTGTCCACACCTGTGGAGTAACGGTTAGCGCGTCTGTCCGCGAAACCAGGTGGCCCGGGTTCGATTCCCGGTCGGGGCAAGTTACCTGGTAGAGGTTTTTTCCTAGGTTTTCCCTCAACCCAATATGAGCAAATGCTGGGTAACTTTCGGTGTTGGACCCCGGACTCATTTCACCGGCATTATCACCTTCATATCATTCAGACGCTAAATAACCTACAAATATATATTTTCTTCATGCTTGGAATATTTCCTTTAAGTGCAATAACATCGAGCAAATATTTTTATACAGAGAGATCCTTCGTAACTCCGCGAGTGAACATTACCAATTCTACTGTATCAATATGTGTTTCCACCTAAAGCGAGAAATTAAACCACTATTTATGCATTTTTTATTTTAATTCTCGTTCAGCTAGTGCAGGGATGCGGAACTGGCGAGAGAGGAGTGGAAGTATGGGGAAAACGTTGGTTCCCCGTCCACAGTCCACCGGCGTTGAATGACGTCTCTGTGACTCGTACGCAATCACATAACACAAATCCCCTTCCCTACTAAGTCAATGGCTCGGGGATGGAAGGAATGAGTGGCGTATTCCGCCTTATGACGTACGTCACAATTGGCGGCCATTTCTGCAAGCCTGAGTTAGTGTTTCAGTATCCCTTATTCTCCGATGTATTGTTCGTGTGGATAATTTCATACTGTTAAAAAATTAGATTATTGGGGACAAATAATGTTAGCAACTTTATTCAGGAGCCACCGGCGTAGCTCGGTCAGTTAAGACGCCTGCCGATCCGAAGTTGCGCTCGGGCGCGGGTTCGATTCCCGCTCGGACAGATTATCTGATTAGGTTTTTTCCGAGGTTTTCCTCAACCGTAAGGCAAATGTCGGGTAATCTATGGCGAATCCTCGGCCTCATCTGTACAAATATCATCTCGCTATCACCAATCCCATCGACGCTAAATAACCTCGTAATTGACACAGCGTCGTTAAATAACCAAGTAAAAACTTTATTCAGATATGTTTTAACGAACTGTCCATTATAGCACTTCAATAATTTTGCGATTTTCAAAGCAATAACATAACTTGCATAGAGTTCCTTTTGACTCATTGCCTTGTTTCATTATACTGTATTTTAGTACCGGAACTGTTATTTGAATTTTTTTTTCTCCCGTCCAGCTCTACGAAAAGAAAATTATGTTTACATTTATTTTCTATTGTATACATTTCCGTTTACAATTAAATTGGACATGTTCATGCTTACCTATGATTTCATAATAATCTTATGACGTGTAAAATGTTGCTAGATGTTTGATTTATAAGTGCCTAGTAGAATTTTCTTACACAAGAGGTGTCAACATTGTCACCATATGCACAATAAAATGCACGTTTTCCAACAGACGAAGGTTTTGAGAAAGAAACAATCTAAATCTTATCAGGTAACCCGCCACTGATAGATGCCTGTGTACTGGAGTTGTAGGGGAGTTGGACGAAAGAGAGGGGGTGAAGTGCTGCCCCTGCGACGTCACTATGGCTAGTGATCACAATGAAATTTTTGCTGATTCCTGCTCTACAGGCAGAAAGAGAAGGTTTCGTACACAATAGAAAGATGGACATTTTTGTTGTTCTGTTAGAGAAAATGTATGTTTACTTCAATTAGGAGTAGTGGAAGCAACATCATAAGGCATTACAATAAACGTCATGCTGATTACTCAGGCGTAACAAAAATCATTATTTATTGTTAATGATCAGTATCGGTAAATTTTGTTATTCTTCTTCTGTACGTGCATGAAATATATACATACATACATACATACATACATACATACATACATACATATATACATACATACAGAGCGTTCGCCTACGGGTGGGGCCAGGAAAGCGGCCTGCCTGCGGTGTCGCTTGCGGGAATCGTCTATCCGTAAGCTTCCGCTTTCTATACTATACTCTGTAGGGTTTTAATTTTAAAAGTTTAGCAGCAGTAAAGACTGATGTTTTTGAAACACTAACTTCCTGTGAAACAAGTCTTAGAGATTTATTAGGAGAGCGTGTAAATGATGCACTGATTTCATCAATTTTTTCTTCTGTCAATACTCTTTGTTTTCGCTTAGGAATTGTAGCATTTATCGACCCTGTTGTTCTTAATTTGTTAACAAGACGTCTAACAGTTTCTCTACCCTGAATTGGAGCACCCGGATATTTCACTTCAAATTGCCTACGCAGCTCTCTACATGACTCTGTTTTCACATATGCATCATACATAAAAACTCTTTGTTCAAGCGTGAATTTTGCGTTTTGCATTGTTAACAAATTTTACACACACGCTGAATATTTAAGCAACTGTGTCAGAGCGTGTCTCAACAACTGCGCGCACAAAACGGGCTATCAGTACATGCTGCTTTCCTGGCCCCACCCGTAGGCGAACGCTCTGTATATATATATATGTATATATATATATATATATATATATATATATATATATATATATATATTAGATCTCTTCCCTCGAAGAATATTACTAGGCTGTACTTGAATTTTAAGCTTTTTTATCTTTAGATGTGAGTGACTATTATCTGTTATTTTGACTAGTTATTCATTTAATGATATTATAGAGAAATTGATTCAATATTATGTGCTATTGTAGAAATGGAACGAGCTGTTAAACCCCAGAAAATGAAATAATCTTTAAATTATCGTCAGGAAGAGAAAAGACGTTATAAACAAATAGGCCTACAAGGAAGCCAGCTATCTAGTGGCGTGGGTAATAGCTCGTGTTAGGTCTTTTAATGAAAGAGAATTTCTAAAAAGGCTAATGATTAGAGTGACAGAAATAATTTGTCCGAAAGAAGTTGTTAATTTTGAGAAAAAAACTATGCATTCCTCCACCAAATATCCAGAGAAAAATTCAGGACATTTCTTATTAATATTCACGAGGAAGTTTTAAAAAAGTAAGAATATTTGTATATTATTCACTGACTCTTGATGATAGTAGTGACATCAAGCTTACGATTTTTATCCGCGGGGTTGGTGAAGAAAGAACTCAATGTTAGTGCACGCACAACCGCTGGTTGTAGTTTTCATGCCAAATAGACTACCTCTCCCCCGTCTCCTTACTTCATACGCTGTCTCTCTCGTGAAATCACTACCGTTCGAGTTTTGGTCACCGCTGCGGTATATAATAATTAATTTCTCCAGACTACATAATAGTTCTTAGAAAACATTGTGATAGTATTCAGATAAGTCAAGTTACAATATAATATAAGACAATTTATTTTATATGTTCAGTCGAAATGATATCAGTATTTAAAAAACAACAAATATTTATGAATATAAATAATTCATTGAAGTTAAAAGATTTAATGCTAATGTTTTCGCCTGTTTGGCATCTTCAGGCATGTATTCGAAATATCTCGCGTGGTACATTAATTGTACTGTGATTGGAACAACCATTATCTATATACATAAACTCTATTAAAATAAACATATTAAAACCATATATACAAATTAAATAATAAATAAATAAATAACAGTTGAGTTAATTATTGTTATTAATTAATTTATTTGCATGATGGTTGGAACCAAATCAATATTCATATCTACTTCAGTTTATAATAATAATTAAAGCAACTGTTAACACACACAAAAAAAATAAAATTATTGACATTAAAACAGATTCAAATTATCTAAATGTTACCCTTTGTTTAAGATTAATTACTTCTGAATATATCTTATTACTGTATTATACATGATCATATATGTGTTTTACAAATTAATGGTTTGTATCGTTATGTGTGTATTATATCAAACATTTATTTGTTAAAATTGTAACTATAGTGAAGTGATAAAATCTTGTAGTTCTTTTAATTCCCATATTAAACTTTATTTATTAGCAGACGTCAAAGTGTTTCAAATGAATCGTTCAATTTAAGTTGCAAAGTAGAATGTAGGTATAAACTTTTGATAACAAAAAGTTGAGCAGTCATGAAGCATTTCATTGTTTAAATTCAAGCTACTGATGCTTTTGTAGAAGTATGTGTTGAACAGGCCTTTTGTTTTTAAAAACTTTGAATTGTGTATGTATCCAATGATCAATTTAGATTTTAATAAATCTTTGAAACGTTGCGGATGACGCGTTGACATAAAAGTATCATGAGGACTGTTTCAGTGTGAGTGACCTGAGGTTATTTCATCTGTCAGATGAAATTGTGTAAGTATTGACGGACAAAGTGACGACATGACCAACACTCTTTTTTTTTTCTGCTCGAGGTGTGCTGAATACATGTATTCCACCAACATATCGCTTTTTTGCAGTATTGTAATATATTCCCTTGTGAGAATTTGAAAATAATTTGTGAAATTGTTACAAAATTTTACATTTAAAGAAATAATAAGATTGCGATGTAATGTATTGTGGTAATACAAAACGTATACATAAGACGAATAATTCAGGGATCTCACCCACGACGAAAGTGCGACACATACGTCCTATACGTTAGCACCTGAGTTAGCGTTGCACCATCGCTCCTCTTATTAATATGTCCCATTCTGAGTTGCACCTGAATATTGCTTAAAGGGTGGAGCTGCAAGTCCGACTCACGAACTGAGATTTGTATCTGACCTCACTGAGCCACTGCTATAGATAACTGGATTGCGCTGCCTACCTATCGCTGTAATGGGGATTTGCGAAGAAAAAGTTGTAGCCTATTCTTTCTACGCTGTTATTATTATTATTATTATTATTATTATTATTATTATTATTATTATTATTATTATCATCATCATCATCATCGTATTAGCAGCAGCAGTACTTTATTTTCCCATTAAATTTAAATTGTGTATTACATGTGCAGTACGACACAGCTTTATGAAGTAAATATACTCATTAAGGTTTCGTGTTGCTATACGACATGAATATCAGGCAAACATAGGCTATTTCTGGAATTTGGATGGCATTGTTTCATCAATGGTAGTGTCATTGGTAGTATTTAATTTTAAAAACTCTTTCATCAACAGTGGTTACTCAGTGACCTATTTCAACATGCGCAAGAAATTATCAACGAATTTTATCTAGAGCCTTCTATCAGAGGAGGAATCTTTTACGCGTCATTTGTCTATGAGCCCCGGTCCACAGCTTTACCTTTCTCTGTAAAAAAAGCCATGATTTTTATTACTACCCTTCAAAATCCATATTTGTCTGTCGGGTTTTAAATCCGCGAACTTCAGATCCGTCTGGTATGGTGACCATTGAGAACGATCTCAAGATATACTTGTTAGAAATTATCATGGGATATGAATATACATACATACATACATACATACATACATACATAGATACATACATACATACATACATACATACATACATACATACATACATGGTGGAAGCGATGTAACTTTGCAGATTAAAGGAGAAATGAAATACATTATGATAAATAAAAAATTATAAGTTTTGTAATTAAGTGCATGGCTATTTAGGAAATTAAGACTGAAAATATGTGTAATTTGGCAACAGCGCGTCGCCGGCTCACTTACGAAAGCACACACGCATTCGGTCTGAACAGCAGAATTCCGTCACTTAGCCTCTCCAGTAGGATTGTTAAACGTCCTAATGGTAGGAAATAGTGATACGCATTAATCCTTAATTTAATTTGCAAGAAAACAGTCTATTTTATAAAAAAGCTGCAAAGGGATAAATTATTCTTTATTAGAGTCTCCAATGAAAAGAATATAAATCAGAATCGCACGGAAAGTGCTTACGGAGTATATATATATATATATATACATATATATATATATAATTTAGGGAGAAATTATATTTTTCTGTGAAACGTGTTCATTTCGGACTAATATGGTGTTAGAATTTTCTGTTTTACTTTATCCAAGAAATAAGCTGTTGAAATCTGCACACTTATATTACGTCCACTTTATGCCTAATACAGTACAAGTTCTCGCGTTCATTATTATTATTATTATTATTATTATTATTATTATTATTATTATTATTTGCTGGTGGATATTGAGACTGCGAATCTAGCATTATTGGGATCTTTTTTTCAGCGAAGCATGTGGTTATGTAACGTGCATTAAAGACAGTGTATACTATTATATCAATCAACTTTATTATGGATAGTTCATTATTGAATATTCCTACTTGTATCCATTGAAATGATTTCTACATTATCTGCAGTGGACGAGCCGAATAGGCGAAAATATTTGATTCCTCAATTAGATATTGCTGCTGCTGCTGCTACTACTACTACTACTACTACTACTACTACTACTACTACTACTACTACTACTACCACTACCACCACCACCACCACCACCACCACCACCACCACCACCACTACTCATACTCATACCACTATTACCGAAATTACTCGCCCACCATCCGCAGCGCCATTTCTGATACTTCTGTCACTACTACTACACTAACAAATAAAGATATATTACAGCTATAGGTCATTCGTTATCTCGTGAAACCAAATACATGAGTGCGCCGTAGCTTACAGTAAGAAGCTTATGATGGAGGTAAGTGAGCAAACTATAGCTGCAAGTCGAAACGTAGCGAGAGAGAAAAATCTTCTCAGTCAACCGTCGTCTTCCCCTCACGCGCAGGTTGGTTTCACTAGATAACGAATGGTATATAGCAGCGGTGACCAAAACTCGAGCTGCAGTGATTACATGCGACAGACAGCCTATGAAGTAAGGAGACGGAGGATAGGTACTTGGCATGACGACTACAACCAGTGGTGGTTCCTGTAGGCTGCTAACATCTTGATCAATCCCGCGGATAAAAATCTCAAGCCTTGCTGTATCAGTAATGTCACTGCTGTCATCAAGAGCAGGTGAATAATATGCAATTTTCCTTACTTCTTTTTTTAACCTTCCTCTTGAATATAATTAGGAAATTTTTCTAAATTCTTCTCTCGATACTTGGTCGAGAAATTCGTAGTTTTTCAAAATTAAAAACTTCATAGGGACAAATTATTTAAGCTATTTTAATCATTACTCTGTTGAGACATTCTGTTCTACTAAAAGACTTTAGAGCACGAGATATTTCAAACCCCATTAGATAGATGATTTCCTTACATTTATTTATCTCATCTTTCTCTTCCTGGCTATGATTTAAGACATGTCAATTCCTGGCGTTTAACAGTTCGTTGGCACATAATATTGAATCAGTTTTTCTACAATATTATTATTTAAGGAATAACTAATAAATAGTTAACCTCATCTAAAGATTAAGAAGATTAAAATTGAGATAAAACCTGATAATTTTATCCTTCTAGGGAGTAGATCTAAAAAAAATCAATATTCATGCACGTACAGAAGAATATTAGAAACACATACTTAGTGGTCACTAATAATAATAATAATAATAATAATAATAATAAAAATAATAATAATAACTGTTGGATTTGAACACACTGTAGTGGATTCTCGAGCAAAAATATCGTTTGCAGGTGGCCTAAGCCCTAAATGATATGCCACCACGGTAGTAGCGGATACATTTATGATTATCTCTCATACAGTATACTAGGTCTCCTTTTTCCATTAAACCGCATGCACAGTCCTCGAGATAAGAGCTGCTTTATTATTTCCTACAGCTCTGGTCATCAGCAAATACATTGCCAAGATTTGTTGCACATCTCTCAATTGTTGACAGTTCTGTCAAACACAGCAGGGTAAAACTACAACGTAGTAAAGAATAACAGTTTATAACACCCTCCTGTAAAAATATATATTTTTTTGTTATTACAGCTATAACAATATTAGATTTAGACGGTACTCTAATCGGTGTAAGAGACAACCTTAAGATACGGTAGACAGTTTGAGACTTCGTACAACCTGTTGAGCATTCTTTTAGGAGTTACGTCACTTTTTACGTTTCATTTTTCGAAATCTAACATTTTAAATTTAATTTTAGCCTAATTATAGAAATTCAGAAATTTTATCTGACGTGAAACCTAGGATTTTAAGATGTTTAACAAAATAACAAAATAATTTTATACGAAAATATGTTCACATTGACCTAGCACGAGATTAATTGGGAATCAAATAAGAAATGGTGAAAAAACTGATCATCATATTACCTAAAAACTCTCTTTGTTACTTTATGGTTTAGACACGTAATATAGTGCACTACAAGAATTTCATATAATTTTGTGTTAAACAGTTTCGACGCGCTGAACATAATTCTCATTAATTCTCACACGGTATGCTAAATTGATAATTAGTTTATGCGAAATAGTCTTTAATAATGGAGCACCAGTTTCGTTTAACTGTGTTCTCTTAATGGATTTCTTTAACTCGAACTCAGTTGAAAGAAATGTCGCTAATTATTTTGTTTTGTTAGGAACTGGAGAATCCTAGAACTGACTGTGGCGTTTTCTGCGTCAATTTCTCCACGAAGATCTATTGATGAATGCATAAAAATAATGCAATCTTCAGAATTTTATCATTTTTGTACGTTAATTCTGTCCATTGACACGATTCCAACTGGCGACTTTTCGTTCTCTCTTCAGTGGATAAGAGTGAAATTATTCCTGAGCAGGGAAAGAGATAGGCCTGTTGCCCGAGAACAGGCATATTTTCTCAAATGCATTGGCCAAATTTATTATGGACATGAAACAATGTTTTGCATAAAGTTCTTGACTCCTAAATATTCTGACAACCTACTATTTCCATTTTCATTCATTAAACCTACTCGGTGATAAGAGTACAGTGAATCCATGTTTTACAATTCTCATCTCACCTAATGATACAGGTAAATGTGTTTGTAACGCGGTATTCGATCGCTTTATTGCGACTACTTGAGAAGCAGTTATTTGCGCCCCGGATTTCTAAGCCTCTTTGTTTTTCCTATGACACTTTCCCTCGAATTCGTCAATGAATTTTTCATACACAACAGACTTAGGCCAAGATTTAGTATTTCTCCTGAACATGTCAGCACGCCGTGTAACCCCCTGCACTTACGACGACCTAGGCCCTAGTATGCGTTCTACGCGGGATTCCAACCAATAATTGTGACTTTCGTACAGTCTTGAAACTTTCATGCATTTGTCGCATATCCCAACTTCGTAACATTTATTTCAGCCAGGAGAACCGATTCCTTTTTACTTTTCATGAATGGGTTGCCTTAGTCACTTCCTTTATCTCGTAGTTCTTGAGCCGTGATGAAAGCTGTACGAATGGTTAATTTGTACTTCGTCCAGAATTAGAAAGGGATTGATAGTTCGCTCTGTAAGCCAGCAATTTTGCCAGGATTCTCGGCCGCTCACGTCATCAGCTGGCGAGCAAATGTCAGTACTGAGGAGCTGACAAAACATAATACAGTACATTTCTGTCAAACAGTCTCACAAATAATAATCGCAATATAGGTGTGTTTTACGGGCACATCTTTATCAAGAGTAATCTCACTAGATGTTTTGTTTTATCTAGAGAAATCAAAACTCGGTGGAATTTAATTGACTATTACACGATTAGAAGAAAGTATACAGGGTTGTTTCCGATCTCTGATAACGAATTTGAATGACGTCATGTGCGTCAGGAATCACACCGACAGCTGAATTGTGGCGAAATGTGGCAGACTAGTAGTGAGTCATTTCATAATCAGAGTGCACGGTGTATCACAGTAACAATGCCCAAGAAAATCGAGCCTTTTTGGGAGGGGTACATAAGAACCCTTTCCGATGCCAAGTACAGTTACGTGAAAATAATAGGAGCCTGCAGAAAACGTGATTTCGTTATTTCCAAGAAAGACATCTTGTGTGTACCTAATGAGACTGGATGGGACTAATTTTAGAGTGGAAAAATCAAACAAATCCACCCCCCCCCATCACAAGTCGCCGCACTCCACGAGATGATACAAATTAATTAATAAATCAATCAGGATATGTGTTCCATAACACATTTGAAGTTTTACTGTGCTATATCCACTGTTTTGACGGGAATATGTCTACAAGTTCGATTCAGTACTAGGATGCCATCACAAAACATCGACCGACACATATTCAGACGAGTTTTGTCGTGCCCATAATTTTATTTCTACTGTATACTACACGACAAACTCCACTGAAGTGTGGGATGTTTGACAGACGAAGGATCAATGTATCCACCATAACCTTGAGTTGGAGTATGTGACGTCATCTAGCGATACGCAGGGGAGGGGGGAATTTAAGGCACGAATTGGCGAGTCGCGCAGTAGCCGAGGCAGTGTAACTCGAGTCCCAGAATTCAATTTATCATCATTAGCACGTTTGTGTTTAATAGTACTTACATGGTGCTTTACGTTAAACTCCTAGAAACTGGCACATAACGTTTACAAAATTTGCATAACAGTTTGTTTTAATTAATAAACGCACCATAAAATTCTGAAATACGAGCTCTTGATTTCGTATGCACTGTACTTGTTCTATTTTTTCAGCATATTTCTGCAAGAAATGCTGACTGACACACTTGAACACAACTGCATTATTCAGTTGTTTAAACTCTGGCGGAGGAAGTATTGTTCATTGACTGAACTGTACTCCTGCTTTATCGGTGAAGTAGCTCGGTTCAAGTTCACAACAACTTTGGCTGTATATACAATATTTCACTAATAATTTATAGTACTCCAAATCCCTTGTCCTGGTCATCAGGATGGAAAACAGCAGAATTCCCAAAAAGATTTTAAAATCAAAACCTGAAGATAGACGCAATATTGGTAGACAAAAACTTAGATGGCTGGATGATGTAGAGGGTGATTTAAGAGCAGTAGAAGTTAAAGGATGGAGACAGAAAACAATGGATAGACAGGAATGGACTAAAATACTAAGGTAGGTCAAAGCTAGACTACAAGGGCCGTAGTGCCAATGAAGAACAAGATATTCTGTTGTACTGATCAAGCAAAGAAAAATCTAAAATTGTTTAATACCTCGTTAAAACAAAGAATCACTACGATCTGCTTTGTATATCACAGTTCTGAGTTAACACAAAGAATATTCAGAGTAACTTTATTCAACAATATGCACAACTCAGTGACATTATACGCCACGTAACAGAGCTAGTGTCATAAGGTGCGAAATAAGGAACGAGAGCGAAAATGGGCTGAGTTCCTTCAGTTTTATCACTTATCCAGAGTACGGCATCGCATGTATCAACAGTGATGATATTGTCTTTACTTTGGTGATAAGTAGAGCTAGGAAATTGGTACCGAAACTATTAAGTCGTGAGAGCTTGGACTACATCTCTACAGAATTAAAAGTGGTAATGCAGCTCTGAACGTCAACAAACAAACACAACAAAGGTGTATAGGCGGGTGGTGACCAAACTTGTCCTTGTGCTAATGGTCCATGGCCATAGAACAAGAAACATAACAAGCAAATACTATAAAAATACATCAATTGTCAATTACAACCTTCGTAATTTTCAGTCTAAAATAATTTACGTATAAAAATTAGAACTCAAATACATAGTAATGTCTCTAGACTTATTACAATAGTTAATAGTGTACATTTTCAGTTTAACACAAGAAATACTCCTATGTTTAGAAAAACTATTACAGTAGAACTCCAATTATCCGGACTAATTGGGAATCGGGCCGAACCGGATATGCAGGAATCCGGATATTTGTTATAGCTCAGGAACAATTAAGAATAAAACGATGTCTGACAATGTAAAAACCCAATTTTTATTGATAAAAACTAAGCAAACATAGGTATGTATGTACTGTACTATTAAAATTGTACGTTAAAGTAAATAAAAACTAAAATGTCTAATGTTAATGACTATTGGGACTTCTGTGGATTGGTAAATATACTTAATACACTTGAACAATATTATTCTTTCACGTATCTCACGGTTTTAGTCATTTGCACAAATAATTGTTGTAGGCAACTGAAATGTTTTGAAGGGCCATTAAAACACCAATATTATACATAGGCCTATATCGAAAATTGTTATTAAAGCAAGGCATGGGGAGCTGTAATAAATATATTGCGACTTGGTATAGATAGAGCGCCTGGCAATGGATACTAGAGACCTGTAAAACTGCGCACACAACCGGTTTAGATTCGACCGGTCGGAGCTCAACCAGCTACGATGAACATCGGGCCGAATAACTCGGTTGTCGAGCGGTTACGCCTGATGTATTGCAGAGTAGACAGAACATCAGGCGGATTTACATGAAACTAACGGTTTTCGAGTACACAACCGGAGTAACAAGAAAATTTACGTTGTCTTATTGAAAAAAAAAGTGTTTGCAAGTATTCTTACAGTTCATTCGACACTATAACACATATATTTTCTTTATTATTCTGAACTTGCGGTAACTTTATAAGTATCGTTTATATTTTAAACTTTTAGAGTTTTACTAATGAAAGTTGCTTATAGATATGTTAAACAATGTTATAGTTTTTCACAGAACAAGACGTGCACAAGCCATGTATATTTTTCTTACCAATAAACGCTATATAGCTGGCGTTTTTCTATACCAGTGTTAAACAGTATACGCCATAACTTCATCATTTGATTACGTCGTAACTCTTTCTCGTCACGTATTGACTGAATGTTGTTCGATTTGTATAGCCCAATGATCGATATTACATAAGTTCATGTAAGATCGCGAATTATTTAGAACACAAATCTCACACAGAAAGAAATGGTAAGGAGAAAGAAAATACGACCTCCAAATAACACCAGGTACATTTCATCATACAACTCTTTAACATTTTCTCAGTATACAAACAGAGTAATAATATTGAAGAATATTTATTTTGTTTAATTACAAAAATATGTTTGCTTCAAATAGGAATACAAATAATTTGATACTTTAATACATTTATTTTTGTATTTCGAACTTGCAGTAATTTGACTAGTAACAAATAAATGAACAATGGACACAGTGACATCGAAGGAAATAGGCGTAATGTATAATGTGAAATATCATAATGTAAACATATTCAAAAATATAATTACAATTCATGATAAAACAAAATAGGAAATAAGTACATAAGTCCATTATGACGTTTGTACTTTAAACTAAAAAAAATGTATAGGCCTACCTCTAAAACAATAGTTGCATGCTTTTTAATTATTCTAAGCAGTTGCAATATTATTTATTAAGAAATCAATTTAAAAAGATAAACAGTAATGTTATTTTCAACAATACTATTACTTTGGCTCCCAATGGTTGTTGTTCTGTACAAAATAAGTATAATTTACACATTTCTAAACTACGAATAACAAAAGAATAGCAAGGTTTAGAAACAAATCATTCTGTATAGAAAAGATCTACTTCAGAGAAAGCAAGTGTCATTCAAAGAACTATTTTATTACACACGTGCTAATATAAACTATTTGATGTTCACAATTATTATTAGGGCCTATTATCATAGACTACATGATCAGAGTTGACTTCTTGTGTTTATGTATTAATAAATCTGTTTTACTAGTCTAAAGTTACGCTCGGTGGAAACACTTATTCATGGAATGGCCAATATTCGTTTCACAAGTGTTGCTAGAGAGGTTAGAGTTGTTTGGTGATCTTTCCATCAATTTAGTATGTAGAAAATGAAATGAGCATAATGTATAATGTGAGATATAATAAGTAAATAAATCCAAAATAGAATTACAATTAATCACAAAACATAAAATTAAATAATTATTAACTGTAAATGCATTCCTCCAAAACAGTAGCTATTCATATACAGGGTAGAAGTGAAATAACCCTGCAGATTGTACGGGGCGATAAGGTTCACTTAAATGAATGGAAAACCTATATTACGTTTATGACTCTAGTCATAGTAAACATACTAAAAGCATCGGTTGTAGTAGGTTTCAGAAGATGTAAAGTTGTTTTTGTTTTAGTTTTACTATTGATCGAGTTTAATGTTTTTTAAGTGTGTCATTATTGTAATATTATAATTCAGTTTTCTAGTGTAAGCAAAAATTACAACCTTGGTAATTTGTGGATACCGAAAATTTTTTCTGCAATTTACGCTTTACAACGTCTGTAGTTTCACGCTGCATGCTGTTTGTTCCTCTTGATGATCCGCAGCTATAATATCTGGATGGTTCACTGTGATCTTCATTTTATACGCCAGAGCCGTCCACCCACAGAGAGATCGAATCAACTCGAATACTCTTTAAACCGAATACTGAGGCAGTACCCAAGCAGATGTACTTCGCATACTGCCTATAAAGCCAGGCGTTCAGTAGCGCTATGTAAGTTCCTTCGGTTTTCAACCGGTTTTGCAGGACTCTAATGGATACAGGTATTGCACGAGCATTAGTACAGTTTGCCCATCGAACCTGGCACATACTCACTGAAAATGTTCAAAAGAAACTTTTTCTTTACTTCACATAAGTTATACAAATCAAGAAACTATGCTCTGGACTGAAATACAAGGAATATGTTAATCCTTCTGCGAATTATTATACAGTACACAACAAATAACATTTTCAGATTTTCCCTTGAGAAAGATGTCCTGTTAGAAGGGAGAAAATATTTATACAGCCTATAGAAAAATTCTGTTCCACATATAATGAAACGGTTGGCGCGTACTTGAAACAAGCAATATCACTTGGATCTAAATCTTCTACTATATCATGGGAATGATGCAGTATACTGTATATGAAATTTGGCTTAGAATCTTGTACCCAGAATTATTATCTAATACTCTGTTCACTTTTTCAGAAACTAATTTTGTAATGCTATTTTCCACGCCATTGATTTTGTTTACTGCAGATCTCATTATGTTTATTTGACCAGTTTCGCACCGGATTTTTCTAATATAAGAATGGAATCAGGCAAAAATCCGAAATATGCCGTTACGTCTTTTAATTAAGTCGTTCTCAACAGTAAAGTTTTTTTTTTAGTAATTCCTGACAGATTCCAATTGCACTCTCGTCCTTGAGATCAAAGAACTGAACCACTTTCTTCACACTGTCGAGATTCAAATGGTAATAATTACAACACTTTAGCCATGTTCCCCACCGAGTAAGTACTGGACATGGAGGAAAAGGCACATCAGGACATTCTTTCTTGAGTTCAGAGACTCGGCCAGGAGATTTTACAAATACTTATTTCATATTTGCAATTAACTTGTCAACAATAGGAAAATGTGACCTCACTTCTTTTGCAACCCTATGGCAGGCGTGTGCCAGATAAGTTCCATAGATAATTTTTCTTTATTTCTTTTTCAACGATTCTGCAGCTTTTACCATGCAAGTCTCAGCATCTGTAATGAACAGCAGCACATTTTCGTGTTTGATACCAGATAACCAAAGCAGTTTCAACGCACGTTCAAATAATTCACATACTGTAGAAAATTCGCTTTATTTGAAGGCTCACATGTCACAAGATACGGCCTACCAGGAGTTTCCGCTTTCAGTGAACCAACAATAACACTGGCTACGTAACGACCGACTGCATCATTCTGTTGTTTCGTCTATAGATATCCATACTCTCTCATTTTCCATTTCATTTCCGATTTCTTCTATGTTTTTTTTTTTTTCGTAAATTTTTTTTACGTACACTTTTCGCAATGTTGTTTCATCTGGAATCTGTCGACCTGTGTATTTCTTTTAGAATGTATGGAGTGTGTTATTTTTTATTTGAAGAGTGGAATGTTGGAAGAAATAAATGCATTGCATAAATCTGTGTTAAAGTCATCCACTGTATTATATGAACCACTGTGCTCTTGCTGTAAATTCTGAACTTTTGTTTTCTCAAGTTTATCCGAGTGAATATGACGATCAACATTGAAATTCTTACAGCCTAAAATTTCGATATTGCAAAGTTTGCAGAACAGTTTATTATTCACAACAGCAAACACATTGTCACCATACTTTGAAACACATGCTTTCAGTTTATATATATATTTGGTTTATGTTTCGGCATTGTAATGTAGAACGTCTCGTAATATGACTGTGCTAATTGGGAAACTTAAAACCTGTGTAACAGAAAAAAAAACTAAATTACAAAAGTAGTAAAAAATAATGATATATTGAATAATAAATTTATTACACGTACCTTTAATAATGTTTGTATAATATAGAAATGGTGTAATCGTAATGTATTTAACGTGAAAGTAAAATAACTTGTACATTGCTATTTCCTTCACACAACTGTACGCTTCAGAGTTTGGTTACTGAGTACGGGTGGCCTCTGTGTACAAAGTACTAGTACTTGCTATCTACTCGCGGAACCTGTACATGTCCTGCGACGGATCAAAACATTAGCTGTGTACATGCCAATCTTAGCGTTTAGAGCTTTCTATGCCTTGCCCTGATTATTATGTATACGAGACTTAGGTTTTGAAGAAGTCTGTTTTTCTTAATTGCTTCTTTTCTATGTAAAGGGAGATATTCCACATGTTTTTTATAGCATAATGTTCCTGAACTACTATTCGTTTTATAGATTTAATCTCCACATTGCATAATTTCCTGCAAAGTGTTTCTCCATTTGTTACTATGATTACCAGCAAATTCATGAAGTATTGCATTCAACTTGTTGTGGTTGGAGGATTTAAGTTGTCACGTTGAAAACCGCTCATTAAATTGCACAACTCCACTGCGAACATTAGTATGTAATTAAACTGCTTCTCTACTGTGCATATTAATGTAATGTAGTGACTCGAGTCATCCACCCATAATTGCGGATATACTGTGGCTTGTTTATATGCTAGTGCAATAGATCTACAGGGACATCATTTTATTTTTACTTGCATTTTTATTGTACCTGCATTTCTGAATGTACTTCACTCCCACCCCTTCACTAATGTCCTTGCTCCCGTCAGACACACAAACTTACGGCCGCTGTTGCATTCGAAGTCTTCAAGCAGTGAAGTAAACACTGCAGTGTATAGTGTGTTTCAGAAATATGGATGCGTTTTCTATAGAAGAAAGAACCTATATTAATAATATCGTACTAAAAAATTATATTCAAGAAACGATAAATTCAATTTCAGAGAATATCCTTCAAAATGTTTTAATAATATGCGTAAAGAATTGAAGCCTGCATTGTAATGAACGGCAACCATTTTCAGCAACTTGTTTAAAAATTCAGATTAGCTTATTTTGAGGTGGCTAGAAGCAAAGGAATGCTAGTGACATTTGTAGTAACATGAGTTAAGTGCATCCAGTGTAAGCTAAAGTATCTAAAATTTTAGTGGCAAAGGGATATTTTAATCTCATCACACATTAAAATTTAAATAAAAATTTCACCGATTTTACGAAAGCTTAAATATTTAAACCCCATTTTCTCAAAAATTAACTTAAGTGCATTTACAGCCCTTTACTTATGAGCCCTCAATTTAAATGCACTCTCTATATTGTATGTTAACACCAATAATTAATATGCTAAATAAAGTAGACATTACATAACGAACATAGCCGCCTGAAAAGTTGAGTTTTTGAAAAAAAAAAAAAAAAGGTACTACTCCACTGTATTTTGATAAATTGCATAAAAGTGATGATCAAATTGAAAATCATAATATCGTATTTCCCTACAACATAAATGGATACACTACTTTTCTCTCCTCCTATAGCTAGTAAAATGATTTGTTTACATATTGCACTAGCAACATCAAACTCCTGTAATGGAAGGGGGCAACAGTGTTTCCGAGTATAGCCAGGTTAATGTTAAAAATTTTGGTAAAAATAAAGTGATGTCCCTGTATATGCCTGCTGCACTCAACCTGGAAACAATGTTTTGGTGCGAACTTCGTAAGACTGGTGATAAGGCTTTCAGTCCAAATACGAGTGTTCAGCGACTGCGAGTATAAACACTTGGTGGGTTGATGTGCAACCAGCTCATGCAATATGTGTTGCCACATCGCCCATCTACAATCCGGTAATTGTAACACAGGGTCATTTCCCCATTGTGCTCGTACAAGTCCAGTTTTAGCTGCCTTAATTATATGATTTCGATAGTCCCCTCCGTATCATTACACTAAACTAAGTACTACCTTTGCAGTGTTATGTACTATTTTCACGAAGATTATCACAGTGATGTATTTAAACTTCACCTATCCCACAGTTCGTACGTGTTCGTCGGTGGTCTTGTGGTTGCGATGCTGGCCGTTGGATCCAATGTTCGCGGGTTTAAACCCGGCCGAGGGCTATTTATTTTAAGGGAGATAAAATTCTGAGCCTGGCTTCTTCCGGGAGAAAAGTAAGCCGCGTTGTAATTTTGTAATAGGATTTTCTCCAGCACCCTCTACTCGTACATTTTACAGTAGTAATATGCAATGCGTTTTCCTCTAGCAGAATATGATTCTGAGCATGTGTTTCTCGTTACTGCCGCCTACATTTTCTCCACAGGCTGACACTATGTCCTGTAAGGCTTTACACGGCATTCGGCTACGTTTGTACATAAGTAATGATAGAGTTTTGTAGTAAAATCTTAACATCACAGCTTGAGGCAACCCTTAATTAACCGTAGCCCAGCCCTCGCCTTGTTGAACAGTGTCTTGGAGCTTATGGATCTGTTGCGGAAGATTTAGTCCAAATTAGATTTTGTTGCACAATCTGCGTTGTCCTAGTTATGGACACCCGCTGTACTCTACGCCACTTCCCCCCCCCCGAGTTAAATCAGTGGTGCTTAACTTCTTATTGCTTGTGGCGAAATAATCATACTGACACTTCCCTCCAGGGTTTTGTAGCATAATTATTTATCATTACGTTCTATACCGTTTGTCTTGCAGTGGCATGCATGTATCTCTGATTATATCCTTGTAGCCATTAAATCCCATGTACGTGGGTTCAGACCCGGCTTAAGGCAATAGATTTCAAGGGTAATATAGTTTTGAACGAAGCTTCCTCAAAGAAAGAAGTAAAATTGTGGGTTTCTTGTATATTTACGGCATGTGAAAGAACGCTGGCCCTAGTGGGGGTCCTCAGGCAAAATTTGTTGACCATTTTTGCACATATTACATTTTGACAATTAACTTCTGTAGTTGATAGCGTTGTTAAATACAATTTATAACGCTACTACTACTGCTGCTGCTGCTGCCACCATTTTGTTTGAGTAGTAATAATAGTTGGAAGTAAATTCCGAAAAGACAAAGTATATGATTATGTCTCGTGACCAGAATATTGTACGAAATGAAAATATAAAAATTGGAGATTTATCCTTTGAAGCGGTAGAAAAACAGTTCTAAAAACATTCGTTTATTCACAAATATTTACTGCCAATTTTAGTCTAGTCGATTGAGTTTAACGTAAAATACATTAAATTGAATTTCAGAATAGAACCGAAGAAACGTGTGGTATGAATGTTTTAAGATTCACTGTTTAAAATAATTTATCCAGGCTTTTCGTTACCATTAACTCTAGAAAACACTTTTACATAATATTCATGAATATGTTCAATTAGAACATAGTATAATATTAATAGATATACCGTAACGTAATGATGATGATGATGATGATAATAATAATAATAATAATAATAATAATAATAATAATAATAATCTTCGAGGGATATCACTTTTGTTGACGTCGTGCAAAATTTTGTCCAATATTCTTTTGCGAAGATTAACTCAATATTCATTCATAGTGTTCTGCCCAAGGGCAGGTCTTTCACTGCACACCCAGCATTCTCCAGTCTTTTCTATTTTCTGCCTTCCTCTTTGTCTCATATGATCCAAATATCTTAATGTCATCTATCATTTGATATCTTCTTCAGCCCCGAATTTTTTCCACATAGGGATGAAATTATTGGGGATCATCAATATGGTTTCACGCGTAATAAAACGACTATTGTTCAGATTTTTTGTATTCGACAGATATTGGAGGAAAAAATGGGAGTATAAGGGCACAGTATATCAATTATTTATAGATTTCAAAAAGACATAAGACTCGATTAAGAGAGAAGTTTTATATAATAGGTATTCATATTGAATACGATATTTCCAAGAAACTAGTACGATTAATTATAATGTGTTTCAGTGAAACTTTCAAAAAAGTCCGTAGGCCAGTTTCTGTTTGATGCTTTTCCAATTCACTGCGGGCTAAAGCAAGGAGGTACACGTGACCTTTAATTTTTTACCTTTGCTCCAGAATATGCCATTAGGAAAGTCAAAAAGGGATTTGGAAATGAACGGGTTACATCAGCTGCTTGTTTATGCGGATCACTTGAATATGTTAGGAGAAAATCCACAAAACTATTAGGGAAAACACGAGAATTTTACTAGAAGCAAGTAAAGAGATAGATTTTGAAGTAAATCCCGAAAAGACTAAGTATATGATTATGTCTCGTGACACAAGATAGTATGAAATGGAAATATAAAAACTTGAAACGTATTCTCGAAAATGAGGAAAAATGCAAATATCTTGGAGCAACAGTAACAAATTTAAATGATACTCGGGAGGAAATTGAACGTAAATAAATATGGGTAATGTCTGTTATTATTCGGTTGAGAAGCTATTGTCATGCAATCTGCTATCAAAACAACTGCAAGTTAGATTTTATAAAACAGTTATATTACCGGTTGTTCTATCTAACTCTGAGACAGGAACAGAGATTAAGTGTGTTTGAGAATAAAGGGTGGTATTCATAGACATTCTTAGCCCGGGCTTCCGGTGGATGATCAGCGAACTAAAGTTTTTCTCGTATTCATAAACCAGCGTTAGCGATATGATGTGATATGAATCCCGTACAAGTAACCAGTCGATAGCCGGAGTTAGTTTAGCACGCTCGTAGCGCTGGCTAGCGAAATATATATGAATAGCACCCAAAGTGCTTAGAAAAATAATTGGGGCTAAGAGGAGTGAAGTTACGGGAGAATGGAGAAAGTTACACAACGCAGAACTGCAGGCATTATATTCTTTCCCTGATATAATTAGGAACATTAAATCAACCTACGCTGTTGATAAAGCGTCGTAAAATAACCTACTAAAAATAAATACAAAACATTAAATCCAGCTGTTTGAGATGGGGAGGGCATATAACACGTATCAGCGAATCCAGAAAGGCATATAGAGAGTTAGTTGGGAGACCGGAGGGAAAAAGACCTTTGGGGAGGCGGAGACGTAGGTGGGAGGATAATATAAAATGGATTTGAGAGATGTGGGATATGATGGTAGAGACTGGATTAATCTTGCTCAGAATAGGGACAGATGGTGGACTTATGTGAGGCCGGCAATGAACCTAAATGTTTCTGTAAAAGCCATTTGTAAGTAGTAGTAGTAATAATAATAATAATAATAATAATAATAATAATAATAATACAAAAAATTCAAAGTACAGTAAATATAAATTGTAAACAATTTTAATAATATCCCCCTTGACAAAAATCTTTCCAATTTAAGCTGAATGAAATAATTTCCATGTGTCCGATACCCGCTTCAGTGCCATTTTATCCCACTGACAACTACGGACAGACTCATCGTTAAGTCGGCCTGCCGGTCCTCCTTGAGAATTCCGTCTTTCGAGTGTCGCTTGCCTCCAGAGCTCCGCATCCTTCCGTATACTATCACTTACGTTAGTACCGGGGCTGGACAGAGCATGTAGCAGAGTTTTATTCGTAATATTCGATTCCTCAGTCAGTAGTATTCGTTCACTGAGCAGCACTATTCTAGCCCCTTTCACTCAGAATTTTAAATTATATATTACAGAATATTTTCTACTAATTATTTCAACTAGAACACCCTCCAATAGATTTTTGTTAATTAATTCTTAATTTAGTGAACATGTTCAGTTTTGCAAATGACCCACTCATTTCGGGAGTTGAACTTAGATGTCGTTTGATAATGGAAAATTATTGAAAATTTCTTCCCTTATATGGATCCTTTATTTCACTACAACTACCTCATTAAATCTTGTAGGAAACCACTGTATCCTAATGAAAGTCACATCTTCTATCACGAATCTCACTAGATCTGCCGGATGCAGAATTCATGTGTCATTTGATGAGTGATCCAAGTAACAGATACATTAAATTAACTTTCCCTCCTCTACAGGGTGTTTCCGGGCTAGTATTACAAACTTTCAGGGATGATGGGAAGGGCACATGTATCAATTTGAGATAGGAACCCTGGTCCGGAAATGACCGAGTCGAAAGTTACAAGCAAAAATAGTTGTGTGTAAATGGAATAATTTTATTCCTCTGTACACCTTATTTATGTGTATTTATCTGTACATCTTACACATACTGTATTCATCTGACGTTGTTTACCTATAGTATTCCATTCAGTGCGCTGTTTGAGGGGTGGGGACAGGAAACTACACTAAAGCAATGCAGATAGCGTAATGTGTAACGGACATGATCGGTCCTGATATGCACGTCTGTAGACAGCAGTGTATGTGTACAAGTTACAATGTCCAGTCGATCAGTCCTAGTGAAATGGTACACGAGAGCGGGATATGCAGACCTGATTTTCGAATACGGATGAGCCAATGGGAACAGTAGACAAGCTCACAGATTGTATCGGGCCAAGTATCCACGTAGGAGACGTCCGGCCCATACCATCATTCCACGACTGTTCCAAAGGTTAAGGGAAGGAGGGCACGTGTTGCGAAATTACAATTCCATTTCCACACAACTATTTTTGCTTATAACTTTCGACTCAGTCATTTCCGGTCCAGGGTTCCTAATCTCAAATTGATACATGTGCCCTTCCCCGTCATCCCTGAAAGTTTGTAACGCCAGCCCGAAAACACCCTGTAGATCCGTTATCTACTACAACTACCTCATTAGAAAGATGTAGAGTAAGGAACACATTTTCCTCAAATCCGGAGCTGTTTTAATGATCTTGTCTTCCAGCAGTTATTGCGAGTGTGAAGTACTTAGACTCGTTGCCATTGGAAAAGGTGAAGGTCTCAAGTGAAGCAAAACTTTTCTTATGCCTTAATATGCCATGAAACATTGGATCAGTTGTATTGTTGACCTTTACAGCAACCGGCAGTGGCGATGTAGTGTCTCGGACCACATTTGAAACACTGTGATTTATTTCCACTAATTCTGCTCCATTTCTGTCTTTACGCAACCCACATGTATATTCTAACCTCTTAGGCAAGTGTCGGGCCCAGTGCTTAGCATTTTACGATACAACATGGAGTGATAATTCACTTGACACTAGTTATGGGTTCCACCCATTTCTCCTGTTCCTCGAAGGGGAAGTGTAATGCTGAGATTCCCCTATATCGTGCATAGAACCGATATGTGCCATGTTATGGCACTGTACATAGTATGTTAAAACATCGACGACGAGTATCCAAGACCAGTTACTCCCTTTTATATTCTCGATTGGAGAATGCTTGACTAAACCGAAAATGGGCGAATGCTGCTCTTGTGCTACAGTAAAACAAGTTATTGAAGTTCGGATCCTATGTAGGCTATCATTCCATTCGGATACATTGAAAAATGAATGTGACGAAGATAACACAATTCTTTTTCACATGTTTGCGTGTTTCTCAATACAATTATTTTTTCATGTTGCGAATGTTAGACTACTGTTTATAGTATAGGCCTACTTTTCTGAATTATATAGAAATACGTACGTAAGTGAAATCGTTAAATTTACTGTGCTGAAAAATAAATAGATACACTTTCGATTTCTGGATTATACACAAAAGAATTAATTCTTCATGATCTTAAAAATTAAGATATTTGACTTGCAAAAACAGCACGGTTTAAGTAGTTAATGTAAGTACTAGAGCATTCAAACGATCCTTTTGTAACACTTAATTTCTTCTGCGAAAATTCACCGGAACATAACAAGAGAGATTTATTTAATTATCTAAGAAAGAGAGGCCTTGTAGCCTATCATTGAAGCTATCTGGCTAACAGGGTGAAAATTTAGACAGAAGTCGCAAACAAGGGGGTGATAATTCCGCATTCAATAATCTTTCAGGAAATCGCTTTTCCTCTATATGAAATGTATCGTTTCATTTACCAGTTTATTCTACTTAAATATAAAAATAACTGAAATAGTCTACTTTTATTTTAATAAATCGTCATTCTGTGCAATCCATTTGAAACTTGATCCACTAATCTTTTATGGAAAAATATTATGTAAGTTTACTTCTAAAAATACTTATAGAAATGCAATATTACTCGTGCAATTCGAGTTTACAACGATGCCGTCCTGCAGGCGGTACAGTCAGACTATAGAGGGAACAGAAGCACCAGATACTACGCAACGTCATATGATGCGACTATGTGACGTATTTATCTGGATTTCACGGCATAATTTTTGCTTGGACATAAGAAAAAATTGTGTCGTTACTAAAGGTAGGAATTCATACCACAGCCCGAGGATATTAGGTTAGGGTGCTTAGACTGTCGTTGCGTTATGAATGACGTGAAGCCTGAGGTATGGCCAGGTTAAAACTGAAATGTGTTTTATATCGCAGCAATTGAATTGGGATGTTTCTCGTGCGCACAACGAACGCTCTATGCATACTTAACCTTGTAGTCTCTGTGGGTAAATTCCTGTCTTTAATCATTACATAAATAAATACAATTTAAGAAGTTAATAATTATTAGTGATTTACTTAGTTACACATAATATTAGTTACTTATTATAAATAGGCTTAATATATTTAATTAAACAATATGTAGCGTTCCGCCGATGCATTTATACTCGTAACACAAAAAGAGTATAACTATCATTATCAATATTATACAGTAATTACACTTTGAGCACAATTCGTTGTTTAATGTTTTTATATAGGCACAGTACTGGGTGTTCAGTTCAAAGTGTGCCATGGCTCGCTGTATGCCGTCATGTGGCTAGTCGATGAGCCTAGAGAATTCAATCTTCCTACACTTCCGCAGAGGTGTATTACTTAGGTGCCAGAGAAGTTGCCTAGCAAGTACGGCGTTCATTCAGAAGAGTACTTACCGATACGTACAGTAACGCCGGCAGTGGCAGGAATGTAAACTGTTTCGAAATATATACTGAGGTGAGGTTTTTCTTACTGTCGGGATATGGGGAGAGGGTTAAGACGATTACTTACGTATTTGTTGACATTAACTTAGAAGGTCAACATGGATACGGAGCATTTGATTTGTGTTGTGGAATGTTGCCGTACGCAACCGATGATAACAAGTACCCTGCGTACGACTTGGCCGCGCAAAACACAGTTCGGAAGAGGTTATGGTAGTACACAGACCGTACAGACCGCCATCTGTTGCTACGACGTTCAAGTTATACCGTACACGTTCTCAAGTTCAGATTGAACGCCTTGATTGATAGGCAACTTCTCTGACACAAAAGCTGAAACTCGCTTCAAATCGCTGACTCATTAACAGTGACGTCATGACACACTTTGAAATGAACACCCAGTAGTTTCTGCCACACTCAGAACGAAGAGAAAATGAAGAAATTTTTATTGCAGGAGACAATATAATCCATACGGAATCAGTCGTATGTAGTAAATAATAGTATCAGTCACTAAAATGATGATTACAATTTGATTCTAATCTCTAGAGCGACTAAATTAGCTTATTTTATATTAAAAATAGAAATACTTACAGAAAATACTCCTATTAGTCGGCCTGGGTAGCGTAGTTGGTACAGCTGTGCTCGAGGTTGCGGGTTCGATCCCGGCACAGATCGATGGCATTTAAGTGTGTTTAAATATGACAGGCTCATGTCAGTAGATTTACTGGTATGTAAAAGAACTACGGGACAAAATTCCGGCACACCGGCGACGCTGACATAACCTCTGCAGTTGCGAGCGTCGTTAAATAAAAACCAAAATTTAATTTAAATTGTATTTCCATTTCGTACTTTGTTCTGGTCACGAGACACTGCATTCAATGCATTTTTATTTCAATATCAGCAACATACCTTTTGCTCATCCTATAGGCCTACTTTCATCAGACGCACGGCCGCATGCTCTATCTGTACAGTAGTTCCCACGAATCGTGTATAGTGCATGCAGATGTATGGTATTCGCTATGCTAAAGGAGGCACACTGCATGGGTGCAATAAGGACATAGTTAAAAATGCAAGAAAAAGGTTTGTCACTGTATTACTACGTTTCTTAACGAAAGAAAATTAGCTTAAATATGCATTTTCATTAAATTCGAGCACAATGACCTGGAACGGTTCCCCTGTTTGGTATTTCGTCTGTTTCTCCTGTGAACAAAGTTTTCTACTAAAACATTTCTCGGGATTTCATTTGTTATTTGCGTGGAAATTTAACCACGTAATATGTAGAAAATGTTTTATACTTAACTGTAGTTTTTTTAGCGCGAATTTTCACATGTATTAAGTAACCATATTACTTTTTTAAACTTATAGATAGAGGTTACGTAGGATTTACATTGTACTCTTTTCAGTTCAATTGACATTAGCTACGTTTAAATCTAAGGACGTATTTGGTAGTTACCACACCCATGCTACTGCAGACATTATTTACGAAGAATTTGCTATATTATACACTCACGAGTTTGGTATTGCAGGGAAAACAATTATATCATAAATATTAATACCTAGTCCTCCAATTCGTAGACGACGAATAGACAACAATGTTGTTAGCCTTCGAAACCTTTATTATTTTTTTAAAGGTCAGATCTTGCAGAGGTAGCCTACGCAAATTATTTTTCCTTCTATTTTGTGATCCACTGTAAATTGAGGTCTGTTGTATTTGTAGAATAAGTGATCTCGAATGTTGGAGGTCAAGTTTGATATTTTAATCCTATACAACACCTCATTTTAGCCTATACTCAGATTTCACTAGACTGCAGTCGGTGAATAGGTAACACGTTATTCCATTTTGAGGGAGATAACATCCCGAATATTTGGACTAACCGGATTTCGCTTTGTGTAACGATATAAAGCAAAATATTTTACTTGTATTATTTACCGCTACATACTGGTTACATGTGATCGATGCATATGTTCGTACATAAAATATCACTTTTATGTGTGTTGATGTGATTCATGACGAACGAGGATAACTTGAAGTGATCCCTCATGGTGCTGTGGTATCTAAAGGGCCTATGAGTATGTGACCGATTTTTAAAGATTGGGGGGTTGTAATTGTATATTGATAAAAGCTGAGTTTCATTCATTTAAATTTACAAAACTAATTACAGTCTATAACAAAAATGCACTGGCTAGGCCAAATTCCTATCTACTGAATGAGAGAAAATCTACTCGATCAACTGTATTCAATGACAGTGCTCTATTACTCATGTAATGTTTACTTGTAAGATTTAATAATTGCAAAATATACCCTATTTTTGTCCATGATATTTATAGCGTGAACGGTAAAAGTTAGCAGAAATAGCTCAAAATCGCGTTACAATCTGAAAATAAAATCACTGGTTATCCATATATATATATATATATTTTTAATTTCGACCCGCCAGAGGCCGTTTTCCAAAGTTATCTATTTTTGTTTTCTGTTTGTTTTACCTTTGTTTCCTTTGTTTTTTACATATACTAATACAATCACAACACCCATGCCCGAGGCGGGACTCGAACCCACCACCCTTCGGACCAAGCGATAGGGACATGCCGTGCCCCTACCGCTTGAGCCATCCGGGCCGGCTATAATCATAGCCTGAGAAACAATTGATGGCGCGACTCTTGGTAGTGAAAAAGTTTTTATCGCACTGCTTATTTAGAATAGAATAGAATAGGATGTTTTATTTTCGCTGGCAGAGTTAAGGCCATAAGGCCTTCTCTTCCACTGAACCAGCCTTAATCAATACAATAGTTACATACATATTTAAATTATGAATATTTAAAATACACGTAAAAGATTAAGTTTTAACGACTAGTACATGTTTATTTAAATTGAGATAAACCTATAAGATAAAATAATGACTTGATTTATGAGCTAATGTAATTCAATCCATTCTATATGCAATATGTAAATAATTATAATTAAGTGGAGATAGCTAGTTGGCTAAAATTATAAGAATTAATTTAATATAAGTTTACTAGAACTATGTTATAGGGATCAAAAATACAAATCTAAAATATATTATAAAATATATATTTACGCTAAATTATTTTCTCTGACAATTGTTCTACCTCATGGGTGTCCAAACGCCTATAGAACCAGGAGATATTGCACGTCAAGCATGCTCTGCTATGGTCAATAACTTTCCATATAAAATAGGAAAAATAACCTTAAAGAATATGCACTGCGGGTTGCTTACGCCAGGGGTTACCTCGTACGAGTTACAGTTGGACATTATATTCTAGCTACTTAGGGACGACATACAGTACAACGAAAGTGAACGAATGTTGTTACTTCAACTAGTGGTTCGTTTGTGTATCTGGTCCTTTGTCCTCTGATCATGTGCAGTGCCTCCTTTCTGGAACTTTGAAAATGAATCAGGAATTTGCAAATGGGACGAAGTCCGAAAAAGTAAATTTTAAGAAAACAACACAAAACCTTTTTTTATGAATCTGGATATATAACAGGCCAAACATGTTGATACACAATTTAAATGTGTACATTCTCTAGAACTTGGTTCCTTTCAATGCTGAAATCCAAGAAGAGTATATGGAGAGCCAGAAACGGGTATAAATTCAGTTTCCAAAAAATATGAACTTGGTCCCTTTTGCAAATTCCTGGTTCAAATATTTGTGTGCCATCAATTATTTCTAAGACTGTACGTACTTTTACAGTTTGTTTCATAGATATTTGAACTCAAAGCTGTAGGTAGAAGGCTGTAGAGCATTTGGAGTCTTTCTTCTTTTTCTTCGTCCTAAATCGTGTTGCTCCCTTTGGAACATGAGTTAGAAGTGAAATATTTCCATTTGCACCTATCTCCTACCATTCTTTTCACCGCATTCCAGTTCTCCCCAATCCTCTGACGTCTTTATGGTTCTTCTCCAAGTCTTCCCAGGTCTTTCGCGTTTTCGAGAACCCCTCAGGATTTAAATATACAGGGTGTTTCAAAATTGATGATCAATAATTTACAGATTAATAGTACCAACTAACCCAAGCAAAAAAGCTTCAATACACATTGGTCCGCAAATTAATCGTTGTGGAGATAATGCACATTTTCTGTTGAAATTCCTCGCTGACTAAGAGCAGACTTGCAGAAATACCTAACTGATTTCTATCTAGAGTAGGTGTTCAAAATGCTGTCCACGCATCTGAACGCAACATTATGCTCTTCTCTGTAGTGAGCTGCGAATTCTCTCTCGTAGTCCGGGATCATTCCTTATTTGCTGAAAACATTCAACCCATAACTGCAATTTCTGAAGTGTTTTCACCTTAGAAGTGTAAACCAGGCTTTTTACATGACTCCAAAAACGGAAATTTAATCGGATTTAAATCCGGTGACCTAGGAGGCCACAGTAAAGGCCTAAGTGAATATCGCATAAATAGTTAATTTGCGGACCAATGTTTATTGGAGCTTATTTTCTTCATTCAGTTTGTACTTTTTATTTGTAAATTTTTGACCATCACTTTTGCAACAACCTGTATAGAACTGATGAAATTTGTCAGCAGATGAGTTAAGTACATAATTTTCCACCCTAATAGACCAGTGGGACATAGTGTACTCTCTTCCTGGCCAGGTTGCCCGGGTTCGATTCCCGGTATGGTTAATGAAATTTTTATTCGTACAATGGGATTGGATGTGTCACATCTTGTCATTGTCCTACTGACCTGCTCTATCCCGGCGGAGTCCTGCGACTTCTGACCCACGTCCAGGAAGGCCTGCATTGTGTAGATCTCTGACGAGAACTTCCTCGGAACTAGACCAGAACTCCATGCAACTAGACCAGAAGTCGAAACGAAGCCAACACCGGGCAAAACATTGTTTCGACGAGCAAGAAAAAACTGTTCGACGAAGGAGTTTGCATTGTATTAAATTGGAGCTTAAGCACAGACCAAAACGTTATAAAACAAGATTTTTGTTTCTCGAACTTCGAACGACAGTATCTGATGAAGTACAGCTGTAAACTATTCGATGGAAATATTTGAAGAACAAACCAACCTTCGCGTGAGGAATTTAATTTAATGCCCACAGCTTTTAACGCAGAGTCCTTCAGTCCGTCAAAACTCATAACGTTTACCCCTTCAGTGTATTGTTATAAAGACGAATTTGTCGTGTATTTTGACTAATCAGAGGTGGTTGTTTCAATCCCGGTATATTTAAAAAAAATTCTCTCATCATCCGTATTTTTTTTTTTTCATAAAGTCGCATATGTTCCTGTCTTCAAGAATTGGATGATGCCAAATCTCGCATTATTCGCTGCCTCTTTATCTTCATGACCGAGTAAAAGAAGACAGAGTTGAAGAAATAACAAAATATACGTGTTCCTCGCCTATCGCCATGTTGGCTGCAGGAAGAAAATTTTTTGTCTGATAATTATATCCCACAGCATCGAGCAATATTGTCTTAAATTGTTCAAAACTAATAATTTCGACCGTGGAATACTGCCTTTAATAGGCAGATTATATTAAACTGTTAAACTATTTGTATTCTTAAACCTTAAAACACACACTCTCTCTCTCTTTCTCTGTCTCTCTGTATGCATGTATGGGTGTGTATATATCGGCTGTCCAGTTTAAAAGGGAAACAACTAAAAATTTGAAGACTCATTTAAATTGCTCAAAATTCTGTTAAAGCTCTATGTATGCTATAATGGTCATCTCCTACGTGGCGATCCTCAACCGGAGTGAACAGTAAAACTGGAAAATGCAAGTTAATGTGTTTTGCACATATTCCCCCGAGTGTGGAGGATAAAATGGGCATTAATGATGTGAATCACGATCAACTGAAAGAAGTGAAAAGTCACTTAAAATAGTTTAAATACATCTGTATTAACTATATTATACATTTTATATGCAATTTTTTGTATGAAAAATAATAATACACAGAACTAACTTGAAGTAAGCAAATCAAGCTTTCAGGTATAACTCCCTGTAAAGTTGATTTGAACAATTTCGAGGGAAAAATTGTTCCGGGGCCGGGCATCGAACCCGGGACCTTTGGTTAAACGTACCAACGCTCTGCCAACTGAGCTACCCAGAAACTCTACCAGACACCGATCCAATTTTTCCCTCTATATCCACAGACCTCAAAGTGGGCTGACAACCATCAAGCAACCAACATTAAGTGCACACTAACCCTGTGACTTAAAGTGTGGTTTTCTGTTAACGAACAGTGACGTATATTATGCAAATCAAGCTTTCAGATATAACTCCCTGTAACGTTGATTTGAATAATTTCGAGGGAAAAATTGTTCCGGTTTCGGGCACTTGAAGTATTTTGTTCATTTTTAATTCTGAAATAACAAATTAAAGAACAGTGAGAAAAGAGGAACTGATATTACTTCTTTGTTTAAACTTAGCTACCGGTAACAATAAAGAAAAAACCTCGCACAAACGTTGCAAACATATTTTTCCAAAAGTTTAATGCCAAATCAGCTGCATCAAAAAGTTTCGCATTCTACAATCAAAATTCAATCTTTTATCAAAAGAACAAAAATACTGAAGGATTAAATAAAAATGAGAACCTCTTCAGAAGTAGTTGGGACAAAGAAATTCACTTCCAGTAACTTCTAGCAATCTTCAAGTAACCACTCTTGACACTTATCACACAGAATCCAGTTTTCACTATGGGCGTCCTGACTCCAGTTACCATTACAAACAGAACACGTTGCATCTGAATTACAGGAAGACCGTTTTGATTTCTAATTATTCCTTGTCTGCCTTCTTGACCAGCTATTTTTCTTCTTTAATTTGTATCCATGACAGATTCAGGTGATATAAGCGCTCTAGAAATTCCTCGGTGTCTTCCTCTCCTTGATTGTGTGTGTTCTGTCTCCGGAATTGGTGATAATATGTTTCAGGGCTCTGCGGGGCGTGGCAGAATCAGGTGCTCTCTGGTTTATTTGTTGGTGTTTTCTGATTACTATCTCGAGAAGTCAAAGGTTGAGGTTCAGATGATTGTTGCGGAACCCCTTTTGGCAGATAATGCGACTCTTCGGCGATGAATGTCGTTTGGCGATTCTAAGACATTTGAATCGGTGGAAGGAACTGCATGACTTGTAAGTTTGTCACTTAATGCTGCAGTGCCAATGTAAGAATAATCACGAATGACACTCATTCCAGTGGAGAAAATCCTGAAGCTCGGAAGACATTTACAGCCAGACCTACATTGGCACATCTGTTCCATGCTTCTTTGAAAATGGAAGCAAACTCGACTTTCCTATGTTGCTTGAAGAAAGCTCTAGCACCACTGTTGCAATATTTCTTCAGAGGACCAAACAGGTCCCAACCTGTTGATTGAAGCCAGGTAGTTGTGTGTGGAGAAAGACAAAGCTTGCATAATACGTTTTCTACTGCAAAGTTAAGAATGTCAGTATTACAACTATGTGTATCAGGTCCATCTACTATTAAAATTGCAGGTGCATACTTACTGATGTTGAAATAAGCAACAAGTTATTGATTACTTGAAAAAATATATCTCCGTTAATGTAGGCTGACTGCTTGTTGAAGTACACCTCACTGCCAGCAGGCAGCTGTTCTTTCAGTCCTTATTGTTCTCGCTCCTTTTATAATGATACTAGGAGGAAAGTAGTTCCCTGCTGCACAAGGGTAATGGTTTCTCCATTTTCTTTAGGGCAAATGCAATGCACCACTTTTTGTCCTTTGGATGCAATAACTTCTTCCGTTCTCGTAATCATTTGTAGGCCACTTTCATCAAGACTTAAGTCATTTTTATGAAGTGTAATTGCTTACCCATATTCCCCCCAACAGTAGCGCCCATATTACCCGATATCTGACATTTACTTTCAACAGTTGGTACTACCGTCACCTATTCTCAAAATAACGTCTAATGCAACAAAACGGCAGTTCAAGATGTGTATTCTGTATGCATATTATTACATTTAAACTATTTTCTAAAGTAAATATGAACTCTATTGCATATAGCATAGCTAAAATAAGTGTTATGAAAGTTTGTTATACTTGAAGATCAATGCTCACGTTTTAAATGATTGTTTTAACAACAGTACGAAATAATAGTCTAGATCAGGGATACAGAACTGGCGAGAGAGGAGGAGAAAAGCATGGGGAAAGCGTTGGTTCCCCGTCCACAGTCCACCGGCGTTGAATGACATATTTGTGGCCCGTACGCAATCACATAAGACACACTGAATACAAATCCCGTCCCCTACCAAGTCAATGACGCGGGGGTGCAAGGAAGGGGTGAGTGATGTATTCCGATGAGTGACGTAACGCCACAATTGTCGCCCAAATCTGCAAGCCTGGTCTAGATGATTCGAGAAGCGAAATAAAATTAAACTATATGCACAGTCCGAGTAACGTAACTGAACTGCAATCCGCTGAAATATGGGATTTGAATCACAGAGTAATACGAATTGAATATAGGGATCCTTAATTAAGCAGCAAAAGTGTCTTCTTTCATAATTAAGGAATAGAGGTAAATTGCAATTACACAAAAAGAATCTGAGAAGTCAGATCGTCTCCCTACTTCATCTTTTATATGTACAAATAAATAATGAATATGGAATTCAAAATAACGTTCCGGAAATGGCAATATTTTCTCTTTTTAATTATTGTTTTAAGACGTCACAGCTATCTGCGTTGTCCCGTTGCACACGAGGGACTCATGTTACGGGTGTGAGTACGTCTGTACGGTGAAAAAAATGTCATGAAGAAAAATGAGAATGGTATTATTTAATCTTCAGATGATGTGACAATGTAACAAAATAGATCCTACACGCAGAAAGTCAAGAGAACAAAAATACAGCAAAAACATACAGAACATGGTTAGCTGATTATAAGGGACAAACTGAATCTAAATCTCTTAATTGTGTCTATATCCTATGACCAGTGTATGGGAAGACACTGAAAATCCGTGATTTCGAACTTTCGTCTTGAAGATGTCACTGAAACTGTAAGTGTAAGGCTTCGTTCGGGTGTGGGTTCGAATACCGCCTGGAATAATTACCTAGTATGGTTTTATACAAAGTTCTCCCTACTATAAAGCGAATATCAGGTAATCCTGCGGCGAATCCTCGGATTTGTGTGGCAAAATTATCGAAACTATTCTCACAGTCATTGAAAGAAAGAAATATATTGCTATTATAACGTTTTATGTAGCTACATCAAAATGATAAATAATGCACTTTCATAGTACTCATTAAATAACGTGTTTTTCTGGGTCACAGCTTGTCTCTAATAAAAAAAAAGGTAATAAGGCGTAAACCGTTTCCAGGAATTTTCATTGTTCATTAGAAGGGAGTAAGAAAAGGGAGGGACAGGGAGACGCAGGGAGAGATAGAAGGTGGACTTCCACACCCATACGCGAGTATAATATAGTTTTGTAAGTTTAAACTACAACTGCAGATAAAATCTCTGCAAGCTATGGAGAAGGGACTACGATTTTTTAGTTTTATTCTACGACCTTAACAATACAGCCATCGATCATTTTAAACATACACTCAACTCTAGTACAGATTTCTATACTAATGATACCCGAAAACTTGATCTGAAGTGAAGTCCCGATTTACAGATAGCCCTTTACATAGGGAAGTACAACTGCCACTAGGATCATATTCCGAATCATGAAAATACCCGATGTGTAATTAACTTTTCAAAGTTCATTGTTCTAAAATAGGCTAAATTTGAACTCCAAGAACTTAAATAATTTTAAAATAATATTATGCGTAGAATTCCAAAATTGTCATAAAGTCTGTACGTTACGACAGAGTAATTATATATAGACGGGCCAGTTCTAAACGGAAACAATACAAAATTTGAAGTTTTGAGAAAAATCCACTTTAAAGCTCCGCGTTGATGTGAAAAATTCAATTGACACACTCTATTTTGAACTTGCGGTATACAGTTAGTTAGTTAGTTAGTTAGTTAGTTAGTTAGTTAGTGGGGTTTAAGAAGGGCGCGTCAGCAACTATGGCTATTTGCGCCCTTATCTAAAATTGTTCACAAATCATAAAAGACAAACAATACAATAACCAGAATGCTAAAAATAACTAAAAAAAACGTTGTGACAGAAAAAACGAGGTACACGAAGTGATTCTTAAAATTCATAAAATTGAGCAGTTCACAGACACTAGGTATTATTCAAAACGAATCAATAAAATAATAAAACAAAGGCCACAAGAGAGAAATTGTGTAGCACATTTCAAAACAATAAAATTTTATAAATAAGCTATCAGATGTAGAAGGTCCGAAATGTCAGGTATGTAAAATACAAATATAAAACAAAATATAACCTCCGGATGTAAAGGGTTCGGAGCTTAATCGAAAAGGGTCAATAAAAGCTATATCACCCTGTCAAGGCCTGTAGTCGAAAAAAATCTCAAAACTGCATTAGTACAATTAAAATCATTTCCAAGAGCGTCACGAAGAGTCGGCCGAATTGCATAATGTCGACGTACACGGTCATACTTCCTTCAATGCAATAAAATATGTTCGACTGTCTTTTACTATCTTTTTTACTGTCTTTTAACTCACGAATTGTGTGCGGATTGTCTTTGTGTACTTCCTTTTTTTAGATTTCCTCATAAATAAAAATCGCAGGCTGACAAATCGGGGGACATAGACGGCCATAATACTCTACTAATAACCCTGCCCTCGAATATTTTGCTTATCAAATTCAATGTTTCGGCTGCTATGTGGGCAGTTGCTGAATCCTGCTGGAAATAAGCACTCTTGACACTCGATATCAGTTAACTGTTCAAAAAATGAATGAAGTATTTGTATTCTGTATCTGTCACCATTGATTGTATCGTTAAAACATGTAGGGCCTATAATCCTACGTGCAGTTACAGCTCACCATAAGCCAACATTCTCATCACGTAAAGGAGTTTCATGAATTAGATGAGGATTTTCTGTACTCCAGTACGTATTGTTTTGCGTTATAACATGGCCATGTAAGTGAAACCATGCTTCATCTGTGAAAATCATTACTGTAGGATCGACAACACCATCCCTTTGTAAAACCCAGTTACAAAAATTCACACGAATCACATTATCTCTAGGCTGTACTTCTTGCATTATTGTCACTCTGTAGGACTTAATTTGAGAATTTTAGTGTCTCTAAATGCTGTGGTTTTCAAAACACCCGTTTCTTGTGAGAGACGGCGGAGAGATTTCCGAGGAGAATATTCTAACCTTTCTCCTATCTCATCGAGTTTTTCCTCAATAATATGCCTACACTTCGATTTCTGTTTCCACGTTTATTCAGAACTGATCTCGTTTCTCTAAACTTTTTTTTACGAAGTTTAATATTGTCGTCCTATGTGGAACGGGAACGCCAGGAAATTGCGTTGTAAAACATCGTCGCACTGTTCCACAATTTTTCGTTTTTCAAGTAAAACTCGACAAGATTAACCTTTTGTTGTAATGTAAACTTTTGTGATGCCATCTTAAGCCACAATCTTCAATCTTCAACTAAGACGTACGTACACTTAGCGGCAAAAAGAACGGGCCGACTCTTGGTTAGTTTAATTGTGAAATGGCATTTGTTAACAAACTTCGTTATGCCTGCCTCGTAAAAATATTATTGCCCATCACCTGTGGGCTATTAATAGGTGAGACCTGGCCTGTATAAACAAAAATACTTGTTTCATATCCTAAAAAACCGGACGCATATCAAACACAAATAAATAATTAAATTAACAAAAACAAACAATTCTTAATATATTAACAAAACAAGGCCTGTGGTGGGGACTAGTATCTCGTCCACAAACCACCTGCGTCAACAACTGCCCTCATTCTGCGCGGCATGGAGTCCACAAGATTATGGAACAGGTCTAAATTCTTGGCCATCTCCCACGCATCTAGAACTCTGTCCCACAATTCCTCAGGTGTCCGAACGGCTGGTTGTTCTGCCCAATTAGAGCGTAGGATCCTTTTGACTGCAGCCCACAAATTTTGAATCGGATTCATATCTGGTGAATTTGGAGGCCAGTCGACTGGTCGACATCACGCCTCCTCGTAAACCATCTTTGAATCCGGTTGGCGGTGTGTATCGGATGATTATCCTGCTGGAAGAAAAGTGTTCCTTCTGTATATCGTTTTCGGGCGGAAGGGATCATTACATTTGCCAAAATGTGTTCGTAGGCTTATGCCGTAAACCGCCCGTGGATGCGTTCTAGAAGTCTGCCCCATCGTATGACATCCACCCCCAACACGCGATCCTCACGCAACCCGACTTGTTAATCCGTCTCATGAAGCGTTCATCGTATCGGTGGCCATTCATACAATACACTACGGCAGTACTGTCGTTGCTATTGGAGACCATTACCTCGTCGGAGAAAATGGCATGTCTCCAATCGAAGTGCTGTCGGAGAGTAGCATACGCAGAATAACCTATGCGAACCAGGGCAATGAGTTATTGTTTCTGTGCCATCTTCAAGCGTAATGACGAGACAGAACGTTGTATTAACGGATAGCAGTATTGCTTGAGAGAGAGAGGGAGGTTTATTATTTATTAGAGTTTTGGCATATTCTAAGATATATCGCCACATAATTAGAGCTTTGCGAGACACATATGATGGCAATTTAGTAATAAAAAAAGAAGATTGGGGGAGATTCGAACCTTGAGCTACTACTACCAACTTGTTCAATAGACAAATGCAGTAACGACTTACGCTACTGTGACTTAATATCGGTCGGTTCGGCATAATACGTAGTTTTCCTGTTCATATTCGCTCCGGTTGATTTTTTATTTATCAATTTTATTATTATTTCACTCTTCAAGGGCCGTGATGTATCTAGAATCAATCCGCCATTCGATTTTATTACATATTTTAGACTCTTAAACAAAATACAGCAAATTTAAATGGTTTAATTATGTGGTACCTAGTGAACTATGGCTTTGACGAGACGAGCATGCGCAATGTTATGTCCCTGGAACTTAGAAATTGTCGGCCGGCCCATTCTTTTTGCCGCTAAGTGTACATCAATACAAATGTCAACAGATCTCATAGGCAAATGAACAGCAGCTATCAGTTGCAAAGTGACCGTGTGCTGTGTCTTTGGAGGCAGGGACAGAGAGACAAAGACTGTAGCGGACCCCGTTCACCGGGAACAACAAGCTCTGACGCCGGACCCATTTGCCGCCGAGTGCCGTAGACGTAGAGAATGTCATAAACCGCTCTGTATAAATGTTAGAATATTTTAGTAGTAGGCCTATATTGCGTTCCTCTTAATTACAAGTCTTCAAATCTTATTGTAGTGGTTCACCCACGTGTAACAAACTATTTTGAAAGGAATAAAAATCCTAAAAGTCCTTCTCCTGCCATCTGCTGTGATGTAGCCTCCCAGTATTGAAGATTCAGACTTCTTTCACAAAGAAGAATATAAATTAATCTGTACATCTTAACCAAAACATTATCTCGTAGAGAGTAACCCGTCTTGTTTTTCAGTTTATTGTAATGCTAAAAATCATGAAGAAACTCGTGAAGATTATTGAAGATGAGCTCTCTTGTGTTTTTCTTATTTCCAGTAGAAT
Organism: Periplaneta americana; assembly: GCF_040183065.1. Lineage (NCBI taxonomy): Eukaryota > Metazoa > Arthropoda > Insecta > Blattodea > Blattidae > Periplaneta > Periplaneta americana. The sequence goes on along the minus strand of NC_091126.1, from coordinate 86,905,312 downwards.
CCATTACTTTATATTGATTCTTTCATATATTTACTGTGTGTAATTCCCTGTTAAATTGGATAATAGATATTGCATGGTAATAATATGCCACCAATAATTTAGGAAAAATCGCTGTACACAGAATGAAATAGAGACGGTATGCCCAAAGTCAGTCTTGCTGTATCAAGAAAGCTGATACGTGTACATTCTTAGAAAAAAAAAGTGTCGCACAGATACTTTATAAGTCCCAGAAACGAGGCAGTGCGCATGATCAGGGGACGAATGATATGGTTCACAAAAGGAGGACTAGTTAAAGTAATAAAATTAGTTTAGTTTCGTTGTATGTCTGCCTCTTTTCTAGGACTTGTAAAGTATTTGAGCAACAAAAATTTTTCTAAAACTGTGTGTGCATCCATGAAAATTGCTACATTGTTAATTTGCATCGTCGCAGTATTTTGTCTGTAAACAAATGCAAGCAAGTAATTGAACTATACCAAATGTGAGAGAGAATGTTGAATTTCAGTAATGATTCATACAATAACTTTCTATACCGATAGAATATGTAATTTCATCTCTGTCTAGTTTATTTTCCTAGTCAAATACAACTAGGCCTATATGAAATTAGCTGCGTCCTTAATTCTGCAATGTTACTAGTGTAGACCACAAAATAATCTTTTCTCTGTGCCATTACCAGAATATTACAAAAAACTATTTTGAAAACAAGCTAATCCTGTTTCGAACTGGCAATGGAGAAGACATCTAATATACAGTGTCTATCTGTAATAACAGTCCCGCACCGTGGCATCGTGGTCTAAGGCATCCTGTGTAGGACTCGCGTTACGGAATGCGCGCTGGTTCGAGTCCTCATGGGGGAAGAAATTTCTCATGAAATTTCGGCCAGTGTATGGGACCGGTGCGCATCGTGATGCACTTGAGGAGCCACGATAGGTAGCGATAATCCGGTTTCGCAAACCAGCTATAACGGCTGGTGGGGATCATCGTGCTAGCCACATGATACCTTCATTCTGGTTGGATGATCGTCCACCTCTGCTTTGGCATGTGGACGTGAGGCCAGCAGCCGGCTGGTCGGTCTTGGCCCTTCATGGGCTGTAGCGCCACAGATTTACTTTACTTATCTGTCATAACAAACTCACTTACATTAATACGTCTGTAGAGAAACCTCACTTTCGAAAATAAATTTTTACCAAAGTATTCCGATATATTATATTCTCATTATATTGCCCAATTTGCCTCTTGGCAAAAGCGGACATTAAACTGTTGAAGTAATTAAAAATTTAGGCTCGCCGACTTGCGTGGTCCGACAATAGATGTAAAGTCGTCAGCTAGTTTAACAAGGAGAAGAAATAAACAGGCAATCCTTGAGAACAGTTAAAAATGTGGAGCACCTGTGGTCAAGGCTGTCCGGTTTTCCTATTAGTATTGACGTGGAAGGCGCTTGCGACAAGGAACCCAAGGGGTGAAGGTCCGGGCCTGGTAATTCCCCATTAAACCATGATCATGATTTCGTTTACAGGAACTCTTATCAAGTTCTAGTGCTGTTTTTTTTCAATGACTTAATTATCTTCTCCTAGTACGAGATTCTGAACTGAATTCAGCACTCGTGTATCTTTTTATAATAAAATTCTCGAATATGTGATTCAGTCCGCAGTTGTGGCTCTGTGGATAGCATACAAGCTTCCAATCTTGGCGATCCGTGGTTTGATTCCCTCTGTGGAAAGAGTTTTATCTCCACTCCATGAGAATGAATGCTTGTCTTTTGACTTGTTATTTTTCGGTATTACTTCCACGGTTACACGCTATGTCATGCCGATTCCGCTGTCAGTTAAGCCCTCAATGTGACTATTCAGTATTGTTCTACGCCGCATTGGCTTGTAAGATGTCATAACTGGAGTAACTGTTAGCACGTCTGACCGTGGAACGAGCGGGCCCAGGTTTAAATCCTGGTTGGGACAAGTTACCTGTTTGAGGTTTCTACGGGGGTTTTCCCTCAACCCATTAAGAGCAAATACTTGGCAGCTTCAATTCAAACCGAGAAATAACTAGTCAGGTTAAGTAAATACATGTCACCTTAATTTTAATTTACACTTTATACACAACTTTTTAAGGTGAGGCAGAGGTGAAATTTTCGAACAAAACTGAAGAAAAAATGAAAACTTGGTTTTTTCCATTTTTATTCTTTGTTTTGATATTCCGATGTTAGTTTTTGATTTTGTGCCCTTAAAAGTATGAAATTAAAACCAAGATAACTGTATTACTATATTATTCCCATAATAAACTAATACTTATCATTATTTATATACCTTCTCTGAACATATAAATAAAAAGAAATATTGAAAATTTCTTACAATATGGTGCATGGAGCATTTTATATCAAACGATATAAAGTTTTATAAATTATTAATATTTACAGAACTATTGTACTTAGAAAGTTGAAACTTGGTATGTCCATTACTAATAACATACTTAGTATCCATGATCAATTTCAAACAAATCGGATAAATTTTGTGGATTTTGAAATATTCACCTCTGTCTCCCCTTAAGTTATTCTTGAATCTCCTTAAGGAAGGACAGCCCTCAAAGATCGCTGCAGGTTGGTCATTCCGATCATTTATAATTCGATTTAAAGATGAGAATTTACCTACTGTTCTCCAACCAGGAGATTAACCGTGAAAGGAATGTGCTTACTATTGCGTCATCTATTGGAGCGAAGTAGATAAATAATATTACTGTTATAACGTCAGTTTAAAAACCATGCGCTCTCCTGCATGTGTTACTTCCTGTATGGAGGCATTAAAAGACCAGGAGATTAATAGTGATCTAATTTTGTAACAAGGGTAGTATAAGTATGTGTGTATCAGTGTTATCGTTTGTACTTTGAGAGTTAGCCAATAGAGATGCGTGTACCCACGTGTGTGACCTTATGACATCTTATGACATCAACATTCATTCACAGCATTACCCCGCTGCGTCTCATTCCCCTGAGACTTTCTCCTGGTTGGAGTACAGTACATCCGTTTTCTGTTTCCTACATTTGGTTTTAAAAGCATGATCGTTCCTACCATAGTACGTTGGCTTCTCTAACCGAGCCGTTATGTCTACCCATGCTTTTTGACTTAGATGTGCTGTATACAATGATGTTATAAGTAGACCTGTATAGGATACAAGAAACATGACACATTATTTCTACACGAAAGTACGGTCAAATCTCAATTTGTATACAATAGCGTGGTTTATTATCTCGCAGGTAACCTTTCAATAAAATTGTCACCAATCGTTGATTTCATTTGGGGAAAGATTCGTGAAGGAAGAGGCTTCGCCAAAGTTAGAAACTGTAAAATGCTTACAGACTAGAAAGAAACGCCCGTTTTTTTAATACTGGTTCACATATGGTCTCAGAATGGAGATAATTGAAAGCAAGTCAGAAAAATTAAGTAAACACTTGTTTTTTGTGCTAGAATATCGTCATGACCCGGTTACCTAGAAGTGTGAGAACAACATACGGTGAAATATGATGGAACTAAGGTTACATGGGTAGTCTTTATTGTGCAGAATTACTTGATTCGACTTTCTGGATGGCAACATTAATCATCCGGTGGCAAAGCACCAGAACTTAATGGTTCAGTGTCAAGATGCCCTTGAGAAATCCAGACGGATAATAGTAAGCTCGTGGCTTGTTAGCAAAGAGGACGGTAGTCCATAGCCCCAGCCACGTGTTAATGGACTCCAAACACACCATCGCCAATTTAGGCCCTCTTATTTCGCCGAGTCTTTATCAGTTTGTCACCAACGCCGTGAGCTAGCTTCGTTCAAAGTGACTATGGTGTGTGCCTGTTTTATTTCCCTAACATTGATTGACCTTTACTGTCGAAACTCTGTTTTGAGTTTCCCTGACGCACCTCACGCTGTATACGCAGATATGAAGTTCTGAAATAAGAATAAATCGGGCCTGTAACATAGCTATAAAGCAAGTAAAAAACCCCGCTCCTAACAGAATGGTCTAGGACAGCGATCATCGGCACAGAACACCCTGAGGCTGCGTCTTTTACCCGCGGAGAACACACTGCACTATGGTGCAGTCACAGTCTAGTATATACAGTCACGAAGCTTGAGTTTTGAGGGCACTAGAAACAATAGACTGTGCAGGTACTATTTCGCATTTTCTGTAATGAGGCGATAATAGCGATCCTAGCAGTTAGCAACTATCTATGGATGCATATTTACTACGTATTGAGCTTAGAGACTGTATTTACTAGACTGTGGTGCAGTCGTGGCTGCTAGCGGTTATGCTCTCTACCTCTTCCTGCTGCACGACGGGGCACACGGGACTGCTCCGCTTACCCTTTACCCAATTCAGCGAGTGCTGACGACCACTGGTCTAGGGAAAAAAAATGTAACAATTTCTCGTCGACGTTTAATTTCGACGCTGAATAAACTCTGCACTTGAAGGCGTCGTTGAATAAAATACAACAATGAAATAACACGGAATAAACCAAGCTCAACGGACTTCCCCAATCTCAATTTAAGGGAGTTAACATCTTCTGCAGGTTCGAACAGTCAGTACGAGTCTTTCATTGTAATAGTGTGATTGAAATGGATGTTTCTCGGTTTAATATACAGTTGCAAGTCTCTTTCCGTGTGCTCGCTAACTTTGCTCCGACAAGTGCAGATTTTCTAGATGTCAAAATTCTTAGGAATACATTTATGATGTTCACTTTCACGTGTTAAATTTAAACTAAGTCTGTAAATACTGGTGAAGATGGTTACTACTAAGTTGAAACAAGTCAATTAGGTATTTGTAAACTTAGTTTACATTTGACACGTGGAAGTGATCATCATAAATATATTTCTAAGTGATGCAGTGATAAAAGTTGTGTAATCAAGATGTACCAAAATTCTTAGCTCTATAATCATAATCAGGTTAGAACATTTAGAAACAGAAATCGTCGGAGGAGACGATAATATGTTTTCACTAAAGAAACCCTAAACGTTACAATATTTAATATACGAGGCGCATCCAGAAAGTAAGTTTCCCGATTTTTCCCCCTTGAAAGTAAACGTAATTAGCCGTGTCAATTGCGCATGCGTAACAGATATATGACGTATCAATCATATGTCAGCCGGACAGGTCCCGCCTGGTGCCAGTAGCGTGGCAGCAGTGGTCCGAAATGGAAGCTCTTATTCCTTCTCCCGCCGCCTGCGAGGTTCGGTCGGTGATAAAGTTCTTTAATGCACAAAGCATTGCGCCAATTGAAATTCATCGGCAGCTCTGTCAGTTCTATGGGCCGAACATCATGAGTAAGCAGATGATGCGTCGCTGGTGTTTTCCGAAGGTCGTCAAAGTGTCCATGATGAAGAGCGCATTGGGCGACCGTCCCTCATCAATGATGATCGTGTTGAGCTGGTGCGGCAGTGCATCATGGAGAACCGTCGCTTCACGATTACGGAGCTGAGCAGCCATTTTCCGCAGATATCGCGATCCTTGTTGCATGAGATTGTCACTAAGCACCTGCTGTTCAAAAAAGTGTGTGCCAGGTGGGTGCCGAAAAACCTGACACCCGAACACAAAATGCAACGTTTAGGAGCAGCACTGACATTTCTGCAACGGTATCACGATGACGGCGACGAGTTCCTCGACAGGATCGTCACGGGCGATGAGACTTGGATTTCGCACTTCACCCCGGAAACCAAGGAGCAGTCAATGCAATGGCGGCATAGTGGATCTCCGGTCAGGACGAAATTCAAACAGACGCTGTCGGTACGGAAAGTGATATGCACGGTGTTCTGGGACAGGAAGGGCATTCTGCTCATTGACTTCCTTCCAAGAGGTGAAACAGTGAACGCTGACCGTTACTGTGAAACACTGCGAAAATTGCGACGTGCCATTCAAAACAAGAGGCGTGGAATGCTTACTGCAGGTGTTGTGCTCCTCCATGACAATGCTCGTCCACATAGGGCTCGGCGCACAGCAGCTGTTTTGACGGAATTTGGCTGGGAGTTGTTTGATCACCCACCCTACAGTCCTGATCTTGCTCCTAGCGATTTTCACGTTTTCTTGCACCTCAAGAAATTCCTGTCCTCCGGTGAGCGTTTTGGCAACGACGAAGAGCTGAAGACGTCTGTCACACGTTGGTTCCATTCACAGGCGGCAGAGTTCTACGACAGAGGGATACAAAAGTTGATCCCACGATACGACAAGTGTCTCAATTCTGATGGTGGCTATGTTGAAAAATAGCTGAAACATTGCTGTACCTGTTGCCAATAAATGCTTTCCTGAAAGTGTGTGTTCTTTTTAAAAAAAATAGGGAAACTTACTTTCTGGATGCGCCTCGTAGAATGTTTTAAGATAACGCAATTTACTTTATTTTTGTTTTTGATGTACAGTAGTGGCAAAAAATTCCGGACCGATCCTTGTAGCTGATACAAAAGTATCCTGTGCTGTGTATTGTGTCAAACTGTGGTAATTTCAATATGGATAGTGAAGCCAGAGGTATATATTGCTATTTAATGTAAAAATACGCAGTTATCTTTGCCAAATAAAGGTAGAAATGTAATGTTGATGCCAGATGAAAATAAAACTCTCGAAGTATTTTCGTCTAAGTTTGAGACACTGAAGGAAACAAAAGACGGTAAGAATCGAACAAATGCAATAAATTTCATTGTTACAATTAATTATACAAGATGGATGTGTTTTGTGACTAGCAAAATTTGAATCTGTGACTCTGAAATCAGCCACAAGGATCGGTCCGGTTTTTTTTTTTTTTTTTTTTTTTTTTGCCACTACTGTTCAGTAGTAGGAAATAGTGATCACTCCGCGTGATTGTACAAGAGATTCTCTTGCGATAACTTTATCGGTCGTATTATGGAAACCGGTGGCGCACTTGCGGACAGTGAAAATAACACTTGTGGGGAAGGAAATAAAAACGAGCACCGAATACGCATAGTAGGTAATATTTACGAATAATATTTCAACATGAATTAATACCGTGTAATCAGTAAAAAAACTTATTAAGCGACCACTAACTAGAGTTTATTCGTAGAAATGGCAACTAAGTTAAGGTATGGATGCTATTTCATACCACGATTAACTGTATTATAATGTGTCTGTGTTTTTTATTCCGCTTTCAGCAACTGTATCTAGATAATGCTCTTAACCCTCAATAGATATGAGAACACTTAACCAGTTGCAATATTTCTCGGAATGATGAATTAGTTTCTTGTTTAATATTAAGTAAAACAATGGGCATACATATGGATAATTTACAGCACACACAAATCTCGCAGTGAAGTCTGTTTCACATATATTCATTTTTATTTAACCGGGCATTTTCTTTTCAGCCGGAAGAAAACTCAATTTAATGCGTACAATTTTCAAGCAACACTGTCCTTTGAATTAGCAGGATCTTTTTCGGACTTTTAGATCATGCCGTCTGAATCATTGTTGCGGTGGAAACTGCACATTTGTTTGTAGTAAAATACGTTCGGTATCCTTATATGCAGTTTACAGGATAAAGTTGAGCCGCAATGGCATAAACAGTAGCAGTAGCTTAATCGTCCTCATAGCTAATTTGGCAGAGCACTGGCTTACTACGGATCCCGGTTCGAATTCCGGCGATCATGGAATCGTATTTGTGACGGACGATGCCAGGTTCCCAGAGGGTTTTTCTCGCAGTATTCCCGTTTCTCCCATCATTCCACCGTTAAGCTGATTCACAATAAACCGGGAACGGAAACGACAACGAGAACGAAAATATTGTTAAAATAAATGTATTTAAATGTGAACATTCACAATTAATTATTGCGAATGCTCACCTTTAAATACATTTATTTTAAAATTATTTCCGTTCTCGTTGTCGTTTTCGTTCCCGGTTTATTGTGAACCAGCCTTTTTTCTCCATTTCAATATTCATTTTCATAATGTCAATAATATTCACTCAGAACTGTGCGGCGTGATTAGATTGTGTATTCACAACTTCAATATTTCCATTTGTCATCTTCTCTTTTACACTTTCTGTATTCTCGGATGTAAGCTGTATGTTTTTTTTTTTAATGTAGCTTTTGAATCACACATATTGATGGTGTTGCATCATAGCTTATGAAGCTTCTTCAAAAGCAAACAATGCTGTCAACAGAACAGTTGGAAAGTACGCTAACTGCCAGTTGAAGTATTTTTCAGCTCCGAAATTCGGAACAAAGTTGGCAAAATAAAATTCAGCCTCACAACTAGAAAATCGCTATAATGGTTAGGTTTCACCCAACGAGTTAGATTCTATACAGAGGCAGTATACCTCTGATAAGCGCTCCCTGCGGAGGCTGGCAGTATTATAGATTGTTCCAAACGAAACATGGCCGTCCATAGTACCGCCAGCCTCCGCAAGGAGTGCTTATCAAAGGTATACTGCCTCTCATCTGCCTCTCTATTATTTTGATAAATGTAATGATTTTTTTTTTCATTTGTGTTTGTGTACTGGTACCGTTATATCATATCATTTATTTTTGTCAGCTGCCATACAATGTACAGATGGACATGTCAGTATATTTAATTACAATACAATTCTTGATGCGAATAAATATTATGAAAACAAATAGTCCTTTAACACCACCTTAAACTTATTACAAATTTGAAATTATGTGGAGTAGTAATTTGATTATAATGTGGCAAACGGAAACAACGGGAGAGACGGAATAATGTGTCCCGTAGTTTTCAATGAATACTTTATTTCATATTCTTGTATGATACAGTTTCAGTAATAATATTTCACAACATATCTATTATTATTACTATTACTATTATTATGTATTTGTATTAATTGTAGACTTGGGTCAGTGGAAGAGCAGGCCTTAACTCTGCCAGGTAAAATAAAATAAATTATTATTATATTTTTCGGATACATCAATATTTAATTTAAACATTTCGCTATTGTTTTTGTTAACACTGATTTATAAATGAAAAAGTAATAATTAAGACTTTAAAATCCCCAAAAATGTCTCATTCCCTCGGATTTAAATGAAATGTACCGTAAATCGTAATATTCGTTTCTGGATAATTAAACCATCTCAATACATGTACCATTGCCCCAGAGAATTGTAAGATAAGACGGACTGAGCATAAGCGAAATATCTGTATTAATAAGTTTGTACCATCAAGAGTTCAGTATTTATTGTGTTTATAGGGCCTACTCCAATTTTCTTTTTATTATTGCTTAGGGCTCTTTTTGTTAACAAAGAGGAAAATCAGCACTTGCATCACACACAATTTGTCATTATTGCGTCAAATGTAAGGACAGTTTTATTCAGCAAAAGCCTCTGCCTAGTTGCGAGACACGTGTGACATCAATATTTGTTTCAAATTATGTTAGATTACAGTGTAGTCACTACACGATGTGTCCATCACGCGAAAAGAAGTGTAGGTAGCTGTGGCTCCTGTTGTTTCTGATAACAATGTTAGTCGTAAGTAACTTATCGTTTCAATAAAATGTGGTGAGTTATGATCATGAGTAACTTTCTATTAGTGTCATTCTTTAATTATTACGTTGCATGCTAAGAGGTTATTTGTAGTTTTAATAATTGCAGTTTTCAAAAGTTCTCTGTGTTAATTCCAATTTCAAATGAATTTTTCTAAATAATTAATGGATTTTTTTTTATTTTCGCCACTACCTTTCCTATATTTTACTCCTATTAGTTACATACGTCGTCTCTCTTGAAATCACCTGGTGAGCACTGAATTACATGATTTCACATTATGTTAGATTAGCTGTAAGGTGATTAAATTTGTGACGAAGCCAAAAAATTATTTATTTTTCTTCTGCCGAATACATTCATCCGTCTTTAGGTGCTTTGCTTTGGTTGCATTGAGTGTACTGTAGCTTGTCGTTTAATATCTGGGCTATATTTAGTGAAACTAATAAAACAGAGGCCTACAGGTGTTATAAAACGTGAAGTTTTGTGTGTATTTTACGTTTTACTTATTAACATAGGCTTAATATGTAACTCAATTCACAATAATACTAACTTTATCACAGTCATTTCCTACAACATCCGAGCCACGCCCCTTTGTTTTGACTAAACAAAACATGGTGGATTAATGTTCAATTATCTTCAACTAGAAGGCGTTGTTGCCTCTCTGTAGTATCTAACTCATTGGTTTCACCCTTACAGTGTAAAGTAAGAAGACTCGGACTATACTTTATAGTTTATACCGTGCTGCAAGGCTGGCTTTGAGGCCGGACGGTTTACGTGACGTCACCATTTCCAGTTGCGCTGGATAAACATATTGTGTAACTCTAGAACGGCAATAATTGATATAAAATTCGGATTTTTTTTCTTCAGAGACGTGTTCGTGCATTCTTTTAATTACCCCCCTCCCCCATTGATTTTATCAGTGAAGGCCTTTAAGTGAAATGAATATTTCCTTATTTGTTTATATAGTACATTTACATTCGTTAAGAATATGCTTGCTATAACTGTAAACATCACTGTTTTTCGTTCCAGTATTTCGTAAGAAAATTCAGTGAAATACGATCTCCAATAACGAATGGTTTTGGCGCATGTTATTTCCTCAACATTACTACATTTTGCACATGTTCATAGGATTATATCCTTAGAAGAACCCGTTCTAATGAAGTAGTTCGTTTCTCTTCATTGTATTGAATTTTTCGATATTTTGTGTGCTCTGGTTCACTTTCCTCAGCCAATGCTAGCTACCTCGGCGATTGTGCTCGTGTACTCGGTAATAAACACAACTCGGACATGTAATTTAATAAGAAAGTAAATGGTGGTTCAAGATAACGAAATTTTGGACATTTCCTATATAAGAGCTCTAATAAGTGAGTGAAAGAGGGCGTTGCTTTCCTGCGCATGATTTCATTACTGTGACCTAATTGCTGAACTTACTGTCACCGTGTGAGGCCACAGTGATTGTCATAACAGCGTGCAATTTTTTCTCCTAATTTCTAGTTGTTGTTCTTGTTTGACACGATTGTTGCTCGCTGTCCGCTTTGTAATAAATTGAAGACATAACACGGATAGTCTCCAGAGAACGTAGAACATTGTCTTATGAATCACAGTCGTAGTAATTAGTGTAAGTAGATATTTGGACTGAATGGGAAAACCGAGTGGTAATGTGCTGACTCTATTTCGGATTTCGATGCACAAGGCTGGGTATCGTGTCCGAGTTATTTTATTTATTTTTATTTTTTTTGACGAAAATTTCGGGTCATACAGATATATATGCGTTAACATAATCATCTCCTTCCTCCCATAGAAACCCATTCGATTGATATTGTGTAATTCGATTGAGCACGAGCCGAGGATTGAAGATACACAATCGTTGGGTGTTTTCCGCGTACTGGGCACTTGCCTTATACAAATTTTAATTATAACAATTACTGTAGTTTGGAAAGTTTATAAATACTTATGACACAAAGGAATAAAAATAATATAGATAATATGCATAGAAAAGAGACATACTCGTATTCTGCGGACCACTGGAAAAAGAATTAGGGAAGAGAATAGTGAAGTGTTTTGTATGTCGTATGGCATTATATGGAGTAGAAACATCTACATTACGATAAAGTGAAAAATAACCAGAAACATTTGAACTGTGGATATGGAGAAGAAAGGATCGTGTGAAATGTAAAGACAGAATAAGAAATGGAGCTGTGCTAGAGAGAGTGTCTAAAGAAAAAATAAATAAACACTGATCGTTAGAGCCCGGATTTACTGTATATGCACTTAAAGTTAATATTTTTGGTCGGTATAGTTTATAAACAAAAGTCATGCTCCACTCGTTTTAGATGCCATTCTTGTCATTCAGTATTTCTCTTTGGTACCGTTAACGGTCTTTAATCCGTCTAACGACCACTCACAAATCAGCTCGCGTTTTACAAGATGCGGCGTTGTCTAATCCTTGTAAATAAAGTTCTCTATTATTACAGTTCGTAGTCTTGTGAACCAGGTTCAAAATCCCTCTTAACCGATGCCACATTCACTACACTCTATGTCATTCTTAAATTTTGGTGCATATAAATCCGAACTCTAATGATCAAGAAGAGAAAAGGGAATTGGCTGGGTCACTGGCTAAGAGGAAAATGCCTACTGAAGGATACACTAGAAGGAATGGTGAATGGGAGAAGCTCGGCGTAGAAGAAGATATCAGATGATAGACAACATGCTATATGTATCGTATGCGGAGACTAAGACCAAGGTGGAAAATAGGGAAGGTTGGAGAATGCTGGGTTTGCAGTGCAGGACCTGCCCTTGGGCAGAAAACTATGAATGATTGAATGATTGAATTGCATAGAAACAATTAATAAAACCATCACGTTTATACCGGAAATGCCTAATTTTCAACTTCATCTGAGTCATCGTTTCATCAACATATTGTAAGATCACAGGCCCTGCCACTGCTTTTTTCTAGATGAATTGAGGAGCTCACTTGCTCCTCACAGAACCCGTTGCTCCCCACTTCAACCTGCTTTCCATACCCGCGCTCCGACCCCTGATTTATGTTTGCATCGTCTCACGATGCAGAACACTGCAGTTGAAAGTGTAGTATGAAGTGGAGAAAGTTCACTGCAGAGCGATACCATTCAAAACTAAGAAAGTCATGAACCGCGACATTCATATCTAGATTTATTAAGGGGATTTCATCAGCATTTCACATGGACCATTCATTAGACTTTCACTTTGGTCCTCCCTTCTCCAAATAAAGTGAATCTCAGCATTTCGTTGCCTTTTGGTAAATGCTGCGCTTTAAAAGTGTAATTTATTTATATTCTGCATTCAAACGTTCATGATTATCTAGCCAATCCTCGTTGATTCATCGTTGTTAGATTAGTTCGTTGGTAACAATAAACAACGAGTTCTGTTTACTGTTGTTCGTAATGTCCCTGATCACTAGGGCTGAAGAAAAGTATTGATATCAGAGTAGTAAATAATTTCTATATACATTGTTTACAAAATGCGTCGCGTTGCCGGGTGTTTCTACTGTGAACATCCGACTCTCCCCAATAGTAAACATTCTTGAGTGACGTGAGGTTATATCAGAACAAAAACAAAAATCCAACAAAGAACAGGTAATAAAGAGGACTGAATTCAGAACACGGGGAAATTGTGTATTGACTTAATTGATAATGATATTTTTTTGTAAATTTAATATTTATTCAGAGTTACTTAATTTGAAACATATGTAAGTAATCCTGTAAATGTAAATTGTATTATAGTTCGTTCATACGGAATGGATTGTACAAGCAGTCGCTACCGTAACTACAGTGCGGTCCAAATCTCCTGACGTTTGGAGCGTGTTTACTTGTACGGCAATAGCCAGTAGCAACAGCGCTGCGTTGCCGCGTACGGATATTCGTTCACGTCGCTTGTAAAAATGATTTGTACGCTCGGACAAGTTCTTCGTGACAGGGTGTCTACTTGTGATTAAGTTGAATGACATTATTTTTATGAATATATAGAAGCAAAAATCTCATTTGTACGCCAACTAGTTCGCATTTTATGGGTCTTAGGGCCCTTACACACGAGCGACTTTTAGCCGCCAAGGTCGACTGCAAAAAGCAGTTGCAGTCGACCTTAGCGGCTTGTCGCGGGGATGCAGTCGGTAATGTATTTAAATGGAAAACGCCGCCCGGTTGCTGTAAACACTTTTTTTTATGTACCTTTAATGTATTTCGTGGGTGCTCGTGTAAAGGGGGTTAAGTCCGAAATTGGCTAAAATGAGATAAGTACAGATGTCAACTTCCCACGATTACTTCTACCTTGTGTTAAAGGGGTTATGTGATTCCATTGATGACGGAGTTGTAGTGCTCCATATTTTGTGACAAAGGGATTATGTTCTGTGCCATATGAGACAAGTTTACATATCTCTTTTTGCAAATCAGACGTTAATGTGTGAAGGGGGTTGAGTTCACTTGACTCTGTTTGTACCGCGAAATTTTATTTGTATGGGAGGTTATGTTGACTTATCCCCTTTAACTGATTGACATGTCCACATAATGCACAGAGATATGATTGGCGACAGGAGAAAATTAAAACTGTAGTAGATGCTACAATATGTTTGCAATGTGGTTAGGTATTACCAAGGTTTTCTCCTCCTGTAAAGCGAATGTTGGACAATCCATGGCGATTCATCGGACTTACTACGCCAAACTTCATGGCGTAATAAAAATTACATCGAAGTTAAATAATCTCGTAGTTGATGCCGCGTCCTTAAATAACCAATTAAAAAGTAATGAATATTGTTCTCTTTCAAGTAACAACTCCCATTTGTTAACCTTTCCACATTCAGATAGCAGCCCTCCACCTGATGTACCCGAAGAATTTCTAGATTCGAATATTGATCCACAACACTGATATGGACATGTCTTTTAGTAACTCAGAAGAAGCTCCATCAGTACGTGGTAATATTTCACATGTGCCAGTAGTTTGTAATGACGAACGCATAGATGGAAATAAACAATCTGACGACTTGAGTGAGGAAACTCACTGCCCGGATGAAACGAAAAGCTCCTAAAGAAATACTAGAAAAACAAGAGAAGATAGTAAGAGAAAAGGGAACACGGGTGTAGAATATGTTACTGAGAAATGGAAAATTGTTCCTTCAAGGGAATGCAAATCTTTGAGTGAATGTAGAATGAAGTGTTCGTCTCGTTTTAAGGACGATACAAGGAAGAAAATGTTCCGAGACTACAGGGATTGCAGTTCTATGATAAAAGGGTCGAATATGTGTGTGGACTTGGACGATTCAAAGAACCAACCACTGCAAAGAGAAGACTCTATCTCCAAATAAACAAAAGTTTAGGTATGTGACTTATGATTAGGCCCACCACCTGCAAATAGATACTAAATTAGAGCCTATCTGCAAAACGTATTCCTAAAAATTTAGGGGAGTCTAAAAAGTTCTTGGAAATGAATCTTCATAAAATGGGAGCCTCAATATCTGGAATAACTTCTCCTAACTTCAGAGTACTACACCCTCCTTCAAATAAGTGGTCTGAGGGTGCTATTGCGAGAGTTTATCAGCATATTTACTCTGTTACAAAATATGAGTGTCATTACACGAGGAGGGATTCAGAGAAGAAATTTCTACCTTCCTACTATACATTGAAAAAACTGTGCGAGGAATATCAAGGACAACCAAAAATCAATCCTGTTGGTCGTCCCAAGTATGAAGAAATATTTCACCCACAGAATATCGCAATAAAAATACCAAATAAAGATATACGTGCAAGTGTGGCAAGTTTCAAATGCAGCTGGCGGTAGCTCCAGAAGATCAGAAGCTCATAATCAAAGATCCTCTGAGAATACATCAAGAAGATGCTATCAAAACGTACCTATCCAAAGCAGCTGACAAAGAGAAGTCAAGAAAAGAGAGTCAAAACAAGGAAACTGTAGTTTTCAACCTGCAGCAATGCCTGTTGAGAGTCAAGTAAAGGGCAATTATGGACATATAATTTGACAATTCATGATTGTAACATAGGTTAGCCTCACTGTTTTATGTGGCACGAAGCTGTAGCCAGAAGAGGGTGGAAATCAAATTGCCTCATGTTTATTCAAATATTTGTCTTCAAATGAAAGCAACAGATTAGAACAGGCCGTTCTCTATTCCGATAAAGCAGGAAGTCAAAATAAAAACAGATATGGTGGCTATTGTTTTTTGCACTCATAACAATGGAAACCAGCAAAATAAAACAGATTGACCACAAATTTCTGGTTCTGGGTCACACCCACTTGGGATGTGACTCAGACCACTCAGTTATTGAGGGAAAAAAGAAGACAAGTATGTTCCAAATATACCACCGTCATGGCTGGTATCAGCTAGATAGAATGTGTGGAAAGAACACACCATTCAAAGTGACAGAGATGCAACAATCGCATTTCTATGATTTTGTAGCCCTCCATGATACAGTGCTACAGGCAGGAAAGAAGAATTCTGAAGGTGAAAAATTTGTGTGGAAAGAGGTACGTTGGTTTCGTTATTAACACGGGAGGAACTACCTGGTGAAAAAAAAAACAGATTTGAATGAAGAGACTCCTTTTAAGGAAGTGAGCTACTGCCTTAGAGGCCAATGAAACCACTGAACCCATACGATTTCCCATACATTATGGGCCTCCGAGCATAAGTAAAGAGAAGAAAGAGGATTTCCAAGATCTTCTTTCTTATATCCTCAAGATATTTTGGGGATATTATCAAAATCTCAAAACACAAGATTTACCAGATGTCCTTCCAGATGAAGATGAAACACAAGAATCCTAAATGTTGTCACATTAGTATTGTTGTCATGTTCTACTTTATAATTAAATTGTTGTATTATTCTTAATCATCGTTCATTCCATCAAAGAAAAAGAACACATTTTTCGTGAAAAGATCAAAATAAACTATTGAAATATTTTCAGTAATTGTCAAATTAAAGTTATTATTGGCACTTTTACTTAATAGCATTCAGTCAGTTTAAATAATTCACACATTGATCTCTCGTTATTCTATATTGCTAATTTTCTCAATAAAATGATTGAACCAAATGGGTTAAGTTACAGCTTTTTTGTGCTAAAGGGGTTATGTCGGTGATTACACAATAATATTAATTAATTACCTCGCACCATTTGATGAACACCATTAATGAATGTTTCATAAGCCAAGTAAACATATATTTGGACATTTACAGCCAGTTTTCGTGTAGAAATATTTATATCCTGATTTATGAGGTAGGTTCAAACTTTGTTTTTGCTCTCCTGAAAAGTGAGTAATATTGACTTAACCCCCTTTACACGAGCACCCGCGATTTGTACTTTGAATAATGATTAAACCAAAACCTCCCACCTGAACATATTCAGACCACACTATAGCCAATTGGCTTGTCGTCAGCACGACATCTCATCCTGCTCTAGGTTTTCCCGTGGTTTCCCTGGAGCAATAAGACAAATGTCGGGATGAGCCCTAAAAGAAATGGGCCACGGACCACTTCCCTTCCCCCACTCTTTCTCTTCTACTATCACAAAGAACTTGCTAATTTCTTAGATAACAACCCTGTATTATGATAATAGGGGAAAATAAATATATTGTAAGTTCACAGGGCTAACGGCTTCGAAGCTGGGTACCTGGTTCTAATGAAGTGCACTGGCAGCAATCTAAAACATGGGGGCATGAGATAATTACTCTGCCTGCCATTAAAATTCACTTCACTAAATCCCCAAGGTAAAAAAAAAAAATTATCATGTAACTTTGTACAGTAGTTACAAGTAGTACATTTTTTTTGTATAGAAACTATGATTACATTTGTATAAACGAAACTACCCACTATAGGGGGTGCGTTTAGAGAAAATTAATAACTTTTCTCCTATTTAACAGATATTCATGAAACTTTGTACAGTAATTACAGGTAGTATATTTGTTTCATATACAAACTTTGATAACGTTTTTATAAGGGAAACTACTCTTTATGGGGTGCATCTAGAGAAAATTAACAACTTTTCTCCTGTGTAACAGATTTTCATAAAACTTTGTGCAATAGTTTCGGGCAGTACGAGTATATTTGTTTTGTATACAAACTCTGATTACGTTGGTATAAGGGGAACTTCCTCTTACAGAGGGCGTATTTAGAGAAAAATTAACAACTTTTCTCCTATTTAACAGATTTTCATAAAACTTTGTGCAATAGTTTTGGGTAGTATATTTGCATCGCTCCCATGTGGAACAGTATGTTATTCTGCATGATATTGCAGGGTGGCATTGAAGCTCCTAGTTCTGTCGTTTTCCTCTTCTTCAGAGTGAAATATTGAGTTTCAACCTGTACAGAAGACAATGGTACTCTTCATTGAGTTCCGTAATTTTGCACAATATAATTCTTTACAGTACAACTTTTTCACTGTAGCTTCTTTATAATTCTTAATCCGTAATGATGTCTGTCGTAAATTCTGTCACTCATGAAGCTTTTTAAGAACTGTTTGCCATGGGTTCCATGTTCTCCTTTCGGTTTTAATTTCAATTTTTATTCGTTACTAAGTGAAGAATTTTAGTAGGTACGACACGTAATTATGTAATATGTTGAAATTCTCTGTGAAAACCACTTATAGAATTAACATTTCTGTCGGTAATAAAATGGACATTATACCATGTTTATATAATGTAGGTTGGAAATGATGTTGCAATAACTAGACGAAATGGAGTAGTGACTCAGTGTTTTGCTTCGAGGTTAATTGCGCTGTAGACAAATTACACACAGTAATTTGCCGAGATTATTTTCGATTACTGCAAATGTCACCCATAGATTGTGATATTTGATTTAAAATGGGGCGGACAAGTAGCTCAGTTGATAAAGTAAGTGGCTGTGGACTGCATGGTCTCATATTCAATACCAAGTGGTGACAGAATTTTTCTCGTTGCTGAAACTTCCAGAATGGTCCCGAAGTCTAGTCAGCTTCCTGTTAACCCATATCAGCCCATGGGGTCGTTAACAACCCACTCAAAAATTTTTTGAAAATGGTTTAAAATAACAAAAGAATGCATTGTTGAGGTGGCAACAATCAAATTCTCAAGTTCAATATCCAGATATTGGGCACAATTTCTCTTTTGAATAATACGGTATGTTGCCCAGTCTTGGTCTAACTCAGTGATGTCAAAGCAAGTGCATTTTTCTGACCTTGATGTCGTGCGAGGGCATCAAGTGCTAGGTATGTGAAATTTTATGTCGTTTTTATATGGCTTCTTTCTGTTTGATATTATCTATATTGTTTGTAAAACAAAAGTATTTAACTTACACCAATTTCTTAATATTGCAGTTGTGTTTTAAATGTTAATAACATAATAAGTAATATTCACATAAATTCCATAGTAGTTTAACTATACTGTACTAAGTGAATGAAACACATCATTCATAAAGAAAGTGATATCCCAAGAAAAGAGATTAAGACATGGGAAGTTGGAATTGATATTGATGGTATATTCAGCCTTATAAAAGTAAACCATAAACTAATCAAAACAATATTACAGTACAAATCAAAGTTACCAAGGTATATGTTTTAACTGTAACTAATATTACATAACAAAATTCTTATGCAAATCTAGTCTTTCACGTGAAGGTCCCTGTAAAGCAGATTTGAATAATTTCAAGGGAAAAATTGTTCCGGGGCCGGGTATCGATCCCGGGACCTCTGGTTGAACGTACCAGCGCTCTACCACTGAGCTACCCGGGAACTCCACCCGACACCGTTTCAACTTTTCCCTTTATATCCACACAACTCGCATGGGCTGACGAAACGCCAGAGACCCACAATGAGTGCACACAATCTCTGTGTGACTTGGAATTGTGGTTTTCTGTTAACGTACACAGTAACGTATATATTATGCAAATCTAGTCTTTCAGGTGAAGCTCCCTGTAAAGCAGATTTGAATAATTTCAAGGGAAAAATTGTTCCGGGGCCGGGTATCGATCCCGGGACCTCTGGTTGAACGTACCAGCGCTCTACCACTGAGCTACCCAGGAACTCCACCCGACACCGTTTCAACTTTTCCAAGTCACACAGAGATTGTGTGCACTCATTGTGGGTCTCTGGCGTTTCGTCAGCCCACGCGAGTTGTGTGGATATAAAGGGAAAAGTTGAAACGGTGTCGGGTGGAGTTCCCGGGTAGCTCAGTGGTAGAGCGCTGGTACTTTCAACCAGAGGTCCCGGGATCGATACCCGGCCCCGGAACAATTTTTCCCTTGAAATTATTCAACAAAATTCTTATCGCAATATGCTTTTAAGGTGATATTGATGAGCCACTTCGTATCATCAGAATATTAAATTGTTTTCTCGAAATCTGCTGAAGCTATAGAGCTGACTTTTTTTTTACAACACATCGACACATATCTTTTGTTTATGATGTAACAATAGTTGCTTTCTTAATTCATTTCTTTACAAACATTTTCCATGCGAATATTTTCAAAATTTGTAATGCACTATCTTCAGTTATATGTATTTATGATATAATAGATTTACGAAAACATTGTTTCAGTACCTGTAAAGCTACTAAACAAACATATCTGATAATTTCACTTTTCTGTAAAAAAAAAAAAGTAGTGAAAATATTCCTTTTGAATAAAAAAGCAAACTTGTGAAAAATGAGTATTACAATGAAAACTTACTTTCCTATAATGCAATTATACTTCTCAGACAAATTAAAAAATTAACATGGACACAGTTTTAATGAGTTCTCTTTCCTTTATCCATTGAATCAGTGCTGGCCATCCCTGTATATAGCTCGACCACGCGACATATTATTATACTACCTCTTTCGTCTGTCTCTTTCCTTTCTGCTGTAATGCACTGAGACTCTCCTGAGCTCTAAAGCACACGCTTGTGCCTATGGGCATCAGTTGATATGACTGGTCTAAATTGAGGGGTGCTCTGCAATAAGAAGGTATGTACACATACCTCGGTATAGTCGCCACAATTAATGTATCAAAGTAACGAAGTCAATAACAAGATTTTGACGAATAATGCATGACACTTGTACATATAAACTATCAATAATATTAATTCAAAAACGGAGATTTGCAAAGGCTTTTCTTTGTTAATGAAAACATTGTTAATTTGACTTACTGCCAAACACTCACTTCTTACACACACCTTGTTATTGCAGAGCACCCCTCAAATGTCGATTGAATGGTTGCTGTACCTTGAGCAGTATGAAATGTAGCACTGTAAAGAAGAAATGAAAGTTTTATTTTGAATTTTATTTACTGACTATATATGTTAGTGTTAATATGATCACGAAAGTGTAATGAAGAGTTATCCATAATTGTCCAATATTACAAATTCATATGTTTAACCCAAAAGCTGCATACATTTTGACGTGTCACAAATGACCCACTGGGCAGATATCATAGCAGTACCGATACATTATATAAGCGTTCAAAATATTACTACTAATTTTATGAAGCTATCAGCAGTCTGTTGTGGTTATAAAGATATTCTGCTGTCTGAAAACCTGGGTTCGATTCTTTAGTAGTTTAGTTATATGGCCAATTGGTTTTGCAATGCTCTCCCTCAGTTATAACATGAAAATAATTATTTCTATGCTAGATTCCCAATTGTTCTCTTTTCATATTTATTGAATAGAAACACACTCTTCACACTCAAATGATTTTTCTTTTATTATGTACGATATTCCTTATTTTACAATGTTAGCTCAGGGTTGACAACATACGACATGGGTACTGGAACTGAACAAAGTAACTGCAGACTCTAGCTTTGGATGCAACAGAGTATCGTTTCATTTTATGGAAAAGTTCAACTGCATAATCTTTGGATATAAGAGTAACAGCAGAGTAGAAATCCCCCAACCTGATGTAGTATGCAGATACAACTCTTTCATGGGAGGAGAAGATCAACTAGTCTCCAATATCGCTGCTTACAAAATATCAATATGAGGCAAGAAATGGTAATCCCTCATTTTATATTTTGGAAGTTCGATGTATTGGTGAACAATTTTGTCTCTTAACAAGATCCTACAATCTTAACTTCACTCCCTTGAATTTCGAACTAAATATTGTCTCTGGATTGATCGTGAAGTATGGAATGCCTCCATCTTGACCAGAACCATCAGCTAAGCCATGCTGGTAGATTTCTCATTCAAACAGGTAACAGGGTTGAGTCAAATAAGGAAAAATTGTAAAGTGTGCAAAAGTATGACTGGAAAAGCCTGCAGAAAATGTTAAGTTCCTCTTTACAACAAATGTTTTGCTACTTTGCAAACAGTTTTATGCTTATGACTGATATGTTTGCTAGCTTTCATTGACATATACA
The DNA here is from genome assembly GCF_040183065.1 of Periplaneta americana. Classification (NCBI taxonomy): domain Eukaryota; kingdom Metazoa; phylum Arthropoda; class Insecta; order Blattodea; family Blattidae; genus Periplaneta; species Periplaneta americana. Next base: position 86,883,520 of record NC_091126.1, on the reverse strand, counting down.
CTTAGTTAATTATCTTTACTTAAGTAAATAATAATTATTTTGTGTCTGTTAAATAAATCATGTCTCAATGAAACAGTTTTAATTCCAAAAATCGGTTTTATTTGTAATAATTCCCCACTACAGTAGAGAACATTATTTAGCACTAGAGATATCACATCTGTCCATTGGGTCGTTAACGACCCAGCCTCAAAAGACCACTTGTGCTTGAAATATAATTAGAATTCTTGTTTCTCGTCACTTCTTAGGTTCCGGCCAGATATGGGTTAAGTACCAAGTCTTTTCCTGTGCTAAAAGGCTGTGAAAGAATGGTACCGACTACTTAATCTCATTCTAGTGCCCAAATCATGAAAGCATAGAGTTCTACCTTTGTGCTCCCAAGGCACATTCATGGAATGTAAAGAATGATAATGAAATAAGTTCAAACATTTTGAAGATAAAATCTATGCGAGTTTAAATTTTTTTTCTGCAAGCTTTTATATGTTTCACAAACAAATATAACATTTAAGCATCTGCAAAATTTGGCTGTCCGCAGAAAGAGGAGTGCTGTTTGTCTTCCAAAGACTTTGTGAATCAATTAGTTGTTCATAGTTCGTTTAAAGTAAAAGCCATATTCAACTCTATCACTAGATAAGTTTATATTTTTGAACGCTATTTTTTTTAGTTTAATTTTTTTGAAATTGTAAAAGGTGCTATTTATTTTAAATTATCCTTCTCAGTGCGAAAAATTGTATCTGTTTTTTTATACCTCGTTATTTTTTAACGTTATTTAATTACTTACTTACAAATGGCTTTTAAGGAACCCGCAGGTTCATTGCCGCCCTCACATAAGCCCGCCATTGGTCCCTATCCTGTCCAAGATTAATCTAATCTCTATCATCGTATCCCACCTCCCTCAAATCCATTTTAATATTATTCTCCCATCTACGTCTCAGCCTCCCCAAAGGTCTTTTTCCCTCCGGTCTCCCAACTAACACACTATATGCATTTCTGGATTTGCCCATACGTGCTACATGCCCTTTCCATCTCAAACGTCTGGATTTAATGTTCCTAATTATGTCAGGTGAAGAATACAATGTGTGCAGTTCTGAGTTGTGTAACTTTCTCCATATTATGCAGAAAAAATTGTTAATACAAAGATTTTGTTTGAATAAGATATGTGATGATTATCTACATTAGAATTTAATCCAGATCACAAAGAGTTTTATGGAATTAATACAATCGTACATACTGATACTTATGTTATATTGACTTATTTTTCTGTAATATCCTTTTGAAGGTCAGTTATTCACTAATACAGAGTAAATTATATAGCTGCTTCGTGTTGTAACCTAATGAGAAGTTGTTAACCATTAATAAAATGTAGGATTTTTCATTGCATAAAAACATTTTAATATACCAAAATTCATGTGATTTTTTGTCCTTTCGTTGACTTGAGGAAGTTCGAAAATATTCGAGGAGTAGTAAATTGTAAGAAATCGGAAAGATAAATATTTTCATATTTTCCTAGTTACGTTTCCTTCACCTATGTATCTCATATAAATGAAATATGCTCTCTCTTAATTATATGTACTTTTCATATTGTTCACAGTTTGCACAATGGTGTCATCCAGCTCTGGGATTATCGTATGTGCACATTGTTGGACAGATTTGATGAACATGATGGCCCAGTCCGTGGTATTTGTTTCCATAATCAACAGCCACTCTTTGTGTCCGGAGGAGATGATTACAAGATAAAGGTATTGAATTCAATTAACAGCTACTATATTTTACCTATACATGTTGAACGATAAGTAATGTCATTAATTTTAGGGGATTATTCTTTGAGATATTTCAAACAAAAAAGTTTAATACAATTTTGCTCGTTTGTGCTTCCTATTTGAGATAAAAATTGTTTTCTATGAAACACTTCATAGCATGTTTTGGGAAAGCCATTGATTTAATTCCCAATATGCTCGGTCAATTAAAGAGAGCAGTGTATTATGATAATAAATGATAGAAATAATTTTAGTATTGTCCTTTAAAAATGCAGAAATTCAATCCGAACAAATTTAACATTGTAAATTTCTTTGCAGATCGAAAAGTTACATTTGTTCAGATCAAATTTCTACACATTTAAAGGACAAAACTAAAATTCATTCAGTAATAATCATAATACACTGCTCTCTTAAATTGACTGAGCATATTGGGAATTAAATCAATGGCTTTCCCAAAACACGTTGTGAAATGTTTTGTATAAAACAATTTCTATCTCGGGAAAGAAGAAAAAACGAGCAAAATTTTATTAAACTTTTTTGTTTGGAATATCTCAAAGAATTACCCCTGAAATTAATGATATTATTTACCGGTCACCCTGTAAGCTTATATGAATTATGCCATAATAATAATAATAATAATAATAATAATAATAATAATAATAGCCTAATGTGTCCCTTGAAGGGCAAAGGCCTCCTGCTAGAGGGTAGCTCTGTTTCACTAACGCAGTGAGCTACTCCGCGTTAGGTTGTGTCTAGTGTTTCTTTGTCTGGTTGGAGTTGATTTCGCTGTCACTTTGATTAATTTGATTTCACTAACACTTTTATTATATTGAATGCACTTTCACTGAGTCAACTTGGGATGTTGTTTGTGGCTGGCACTGTCTTCGTTTGTAGTCGACTTCCAATTGTTCTCCATGTTCCCCTGCTTCTTGCTATTCTGGACCATTGCTGGCCTGCTTGTGTTGTGTAGAAGTCTGCCCACCTCTTCCTTGGTCTGCCTCTGTGCCGGTCTCCTGTGCGCGGGTCCCACATGGTGGCTCTGTATGTCCATCTTTCGTCTTTCATCCGCGCGATGTGGCCTCCCCACTTCCACTTCAATTTGTTTGCTCTTTGTGTGACGTTTGTTGTTGATGCCATTTGGGACAGCGAATCATTGGAAATTCTGTCTCTCATAGTTATTCCCAATATCTTTCGTTCCATTTTCCTTTGGCATATTTCTAGCGCATTCATCTGTCTGTTTGTTGTCGACCATGTTTGGCATCCATAAAGTAGTGTTGGGTAGACGCAGGTTTGTAGTACTTCGAATTTGAGTCTTCTGCTGATTGTCTTATCCAGAAGTATGAACTGGAGGGACCAGAAGGTTTTCCAAGCTAAGGATATTCTTCTTCTTATTTCTTTTCCAGTCTTGTCTTTAAAGGAAATTAGTTGGCCTAGGTATGTGTATTCCGTTGCATATGGTAGCGTTGTTCCGTCAATTGAGATGGGGATTTCTTGTCTGTTTGTCATCAGCTGTGTTTTTGTCATGTTCATTGATAGACCTGCGGTTTTGCTTTGTGTACAGAGTTGTTGGAGCATTGACTGTAGTTCTTCTGGTGTTTTTGCGAACAGGACTACGTCGTCCGCGAATCTTAGGTCTGTTAGGTGTCTTCCATTTATGTTTATTCCCTGTTGCTTGTTCCAGTTCATTTTTCTGAATACATTTTCCAAAATGCTTGTAAAGAGTTTGGGAGAGATTGCCATTCTTAAATTGATTCCTTTTCACTCATAAATACATAAGCATATGCTACAGAGATTATCATAAGTTGATACAATTTATTCAGTTTGTTTCTTTCTTGTATGCACTTCTCCTAATTCTTGTTCTTTTCTTAGCGTTCATCACCATCATCATCATCATCATCATCATATTCCTCCTCCTACTCTTGAAAGCTAGAGGTCTTTATTTATTTCTATTACAGTTATTTGTACTCCTTTTTCATACAGTTGTCATTGCACAAAGGCAGCAATTACATTATAGGACAAACATGAGACAGAACTCGTACATCCTGTTTCCATGGAAGAAAGATGAATCTGGAAGCATGTGACTTAAAGTATTTATGTGCATATCTATAAATCGTCATAGACTTTGTTACTCTTATCATAAAATACTTCTAATAGTTTTTTTCACATTTTATTCAGTATTGTCACGAAGGTCCTGCTTGTTTTACGAGTTCATACTGGACGAATTTTCAGAAAACTCGTAAGAAAGCAAATTCATTCTGTTATCTCCTCTTAACATTCACTTTGGTTATTTATTGAGAACATTTTTTCCCCGTTTCTAATGTGTTCTGTAAATAATATTGTAATTTGTACCAACAGGTGTGGAACTATAAACAGAGGAGATGCATCTTTACGTTACTGGGTCACTTGGATTATATCCGTACTACAATGTTCCACCATGAATATCCGTGGATTCTGAGCGCCTCTGATGACCAGACAATTCGCATTTGGAACTGGCAAAGTCGCACTTGCATATGTGTTTTGACTGGCCACAATCACTATGTCATGTGTGCCCAGTTCCATCCTAATGATGATATTGTTGTGTCCGCCTCGCTTGATCAAACAGTGCGAGTGTGGGACATTTCAGGTATAGCCAACAATTTGGAAGGTAGGAGCATGAGCAAGCAGTTGCTCTGGAACTTTATGCATGGGCAGGGTAGGGTGGTAATTGACCAGCTGCAATAATGTAAACAAATTGTATATACTTCGACAACAGAACCCATCTCATCTGTGTTGCTATAGTGACTTTCCTTCACTTTCATGACTGCAGACTATCTTTCCATTAGTGGGTGTTGCCACAGAACATATTTCTCTGTAAAAATGAGAGCTTATTTAAATTTACTATTGTGTTAATGTTATTACTAAAGTATATTTAATCCTAGTTTGCTTTTGCTTTACATTTGCCTATTGCCAAAGAATATGAAAGAAAGGAGTTTAGGAAAATTTATATTTTATTCTTGGTACTTGTTAAAATATTGGACTACTTGTTTCATATTTAAGAATTTTGTTCGAAGTAACTTAATGTTCAAGAGCTGTTCAGTTCTATAAAAATTCTAATCTAGGAGTCCGTTAAAGTCAGATGAATTTCATATTTGTGTAAAATAAAAGAAATTTAATGATTTTTGAAATTTAATAATGAAAAAATATATAAAAAGAGATTCATATGAAATTTAAATAGGGTCTAAATTTCATATTCTAATTTCTTGCTATGTTGTCCAATGAAAAAGTAGAAATGCTTTTTGAATATAGATATTTAATGCAGATTACAGTTAAAAAATTAATATCTCAGAAATTGTGTGTTTAGAATGTTGAAATTTTCACAAATGAATTATCATTACTCATGTTGCTTCCTTGTTGAGAACTCTGTGACAGTTGATACAGTTACTGAGAAATGTTACATTTGAACATGAACGAATCCTTCTGCATTTATTTTGTAGATTATCTTTTTATTTTTATAATTCACTACAACACGTGCATTTTTTTGTCATGTGCAACTCTGAATAAAGTTCAATACAGTGGTATTTTGGAGCTGTTTGGAATAAATAATTCAGGATCACTTTTTGGTAATGTGAATATCTGCAATATATTTTGTAACTTATGAATTAAAAAATGCGAAATGATTTTCATAAAATGATTTAAGATTTTTCCGATTATATCAAATAACTTACTTTTATGGAATATTTAATAATATTATTAGCCTATTTAAACCAGTAGGAAGGGTTCTGTTGTATTATTATGCAACTCCAGGATGTACATATCACCCATATCTTGCTTTGATGTCATTATGTTAAAATAATATTTATGCTCCTGTAAATGTTGAATGCAAATTCCACTTTTGTAATGTTACACACATGCGCCTAATTAAGAAAAGAATGATCAATAATATTCAAGGCTATTCGATCTCATTTTTCTTAGCAAGGATAGGAAGAATCCTCTAATTTAATCTTGTATTAAAGATCAAGTTCACTGTTATGGCTTACAGAGTAGCGCGTATACTTACCAGCAAAGCAGTTGGTCCATGGTTTGATTTCCAGCATGGAATGAGAGTTATTCCCATTCCACAGGACTGGGTGTTTGTCCGTGGTATTTCATCTTTCCTGTGATGTCTCCGCAATGGCCCTGAATCATGCTGACCACACACAACATGATCTACAGCCTTCTATCAAAGTCGTCTTCCATTAAGGGGTTAGGTACAGCTTACAGCAGTAAAATTTTGGAAATATTCAGCATTTTTTTTCCTCCATTACTGTTTCTTGTACAGTAATGAAAATTAGTTTGTGTAAAGCACTGTCCTTCTGCTATATGAAAAGAATATTTTTACGATTAAAAAAAAATTACATTTTTTTTTTTCAAAATTCAATTCACTGTTCAGTGATGAAGCGTTTCCCACATAACTAAAAAACTATCCAACATTCTGTGATGAATTTTTTTGTGTGTGTTTATGCATGTCATATCTACAATATGATGCAAGATCACTTCTCTACCTTTGATAGATTATCTGATAAAAAATAAATTCTTTAACAAAAATGTCAAATATCAGTATTTTCTTCTAACACAAAATAAAATATTATTTATTAAGGAATGTAGTTGAAAGAGCATTATATTGTAAACATGTATTTCAGTAATAAAATAAAAGAAAGAGAACATGAAGAAGTTTGAGAGTTATGAGGGAAACGCTTCATCACAGTGCAGTGAAAACCATCATTATGAATTAAAAAAAATAGATAAATAAATCATTTTTTTATCGTAAAAATATTTTTTTTCATATAGCAGAAAGACAGTGTTTTACACATACCAATTTTCATTATTGTACAAGATACAGTAGTGGAGGAAAAAAATGTTGAATATTTCCAAAAATGTTACTGCTGTAAGCTGTACCTAACCCTTAATTCCTGCGAAGTTGGGGTTTTATAAGGGTGGTATTTAGTACTGTGCATTATTCTGCAGGGAACGGCTTTCGAGATATCTAATGTAGATTCTATTTCACGGAGACAAGAATGTGGTTTCTCTTTGACCATTAACAAAACTTCAAGTTTCAATTCGATGTGAGTGGACAGTCTAACAGATCTTTTATGTCCCTTGACATGTTCATTTTCTCTGAATTTCGCTTCTGTTCTACTTATTACAGTTGACTTAGAAATAGGTGGTCGATTTGAATGAGTTTCGCTAAACAGAGTGCACACCTCTTGTTGTGTAGTCTTCTGTCACCAAATCGTATCATCCCTGGTACTGTATATCAGTTTTCTCATTTTTTGTTAAGAACATCTTGTTTTATGTTGATTTCATAAAAAAATCTGCTTTCGTAACATAAAGACAAACAATATGTATCAGCAATAAAATTGTTACCATGGTAACTATAATCATAATGCTTTTGTATGAAACAAATGAAGAAGTGCATAAAATATGCATTTTCACGTGATATAAAAAACTACAGGGCATAATTTAAAAATGTTCTTGATGACATCTTAACTTCGCAAGAAATATTGTTTCTTTAAAAAAAAAATGATTCCTTTCTAAATACTGGATGTGACGTGTCCGAGCTTTTTGTCCAAAATCCTCTCACTCAATTTTAATTTTGCATTACTTTTAAAAACTCGAATATATATATATTTACTTAATTTTTTATTCCAGTCAACACTGCTTTTTTCTTTTTCTGTTTTTTTTTTTTTTTTTTAATGTAAGTGATTATGCCTGAATGTCGATCATTAAACATTGAGTTCAGACATAGTTAAGTACAAAAACATGTCACTACAGTGTGTTAGCCTTACTTAGGTTATGTTATAATCGGCCCTTTGTGATATCAGAATTCATAATATGACATAGCTTCTTTATTTTTTTAATACTTTTACTCAACATACTTACTGAACAAGATTAAAATTGGCTTATTCACTGAAATGAGTTGAAATTCACAATAATTGTTGGTATAAAATAATCAGTCCAATAACTGAGCTTATTTGTGGTGTTATAGTGTTACCAGAATATTCATTATACGGAACTGTCACATTACTTTTGTATTATACTTTGTATATTTACACACTCAGACGAATAATACTTATTACTGGCACAGGCTGCATTTCTATACCTAATCAAAGTAGTTTCTCTTTATATCATATTGATATCACATTATACAAATTTCCACTTCTGTTTCAAGGAATTTTTTAAAAGGCTTTCCAGATTACACATTATGTGAATCTCTTCTGAACTGTAACGTCTATTTCAGTGCAATTTAATTTTGTGTTAGCCACCGGCACAGCTCAGTTGACTAAGGCGTTTGCCTGCCGATCCGGAGTTGCACTCGGGTGCGGATTCGATTCCCACTTGGGCTGATTACCTGGTTGGGTTTTTTCCTAGGTTTTCCCCAACCTTAAGGCAAATGTCAGGTAATCTATGGCGAATCCTCGGCCTCATCTTGCCAAATATCTTATCTCCATCACCAATTCCATAAATGCTAAATAACCTCGTAGTTGATACGGCGTCGTTAAATAACCAAGTAATTTCGTGTTGTATAACTACGATAGTGCATGAATGGACTGTAAGGTAATGACCATAAATGCCCTCAGTTGAAATAATGCTTTGTGACTATTACATTTCTGCACTAGTGTTTTTAGTGTGTGAGTTTTTTTTACTGGTGTGACATTTTATTCTGAGTTACTTGTAGTCTTAATAAGACTTGTTCATACTAATTTGAACTACGGCCGAATGTAACCATAATGATACACAAAGTCCAACACTTGCGGTTAAGGTACAAGTATCATGATACATGTTATTCAGTTCTGTGAGTATTTTAATAATTGTAATGATTAATCCTCTAAAGTGAATTTTTGTTTAGAAACTCAATTGGTACATAGGGGGATATGGATTAAAATAAATTTCTGTTGAAATCACGACTTTTACAAATTCAAATTCTGTAGCGTAAGCATTTATTTTGTGCACCCTTTATTTTTCTTCTAATGATTTTGTAATTTTTTAATTGAATATAATGAAGTACGGAATTTAATTGATTATATTGTATAGAAGTAGCAGCAGCTGATCAATTGCTATGGGCTTGGTGAGAGACTAATAAAATCTGTGAAAGGGATGGGATTCTGCCTGCATTGGAAGAAGGGAAAGGTGAAAAGAGTGTTCCAGGGTAGTATAGTAGCCAGCCATATGGATATACGAGATTTGAATTTTTTATCTTATACGAACTCAAGCAAATATATTATATTATACAAAATAATATGTTATAAATTCTCTAATATACAGTACTATGTACAGATACGGAAATAAAATTTGGAGCTCCCTTATTGTATAAGTTTCGCTTACAACACAATGCGCATATGCAGTAAACAAGAGCCCCTGTATATATGCTACTTGTGGAAATTTATGCGAAAATGTTGCCTACATACAGGTGGACTTCCATCAAGACTCGCTCCAAATTTTAATTGCGTATCTGTACATCACGTAAAGTTTTATCAGGTTTAACAAGTTATTAGCCATTGACTTAGCTCAAGTATTGTGTTTGTGTTACAGTATATAAAATACTTGCTTTACAGTAATCAGATTACATATAATAACTCTTTAGTTAATGTTTTTATTTACATACAAGTTTTATTGTTCTAATTTTTGTAGTTCCTGAGTTGTCATGTGTTGAACATGATTTTGCATTTCATTTTCATCCATTTGTAGGTTTATATAATTGACCAGAATTTCTGAAGCTCAAAATGGGACACTTACCGGTGCTAATACTATAGCTTAGCAAAAACTGACTCTCCTAATCGTACAATATACAGTACCAGAAATAAAATTTAATTGTTTAATTTTAAAATAATATAAACACTATTTAGGCATTAACTGTTAAAGATTTATCATATATACGGTATAACAAAATTACAAAAAGAAAAAAAATATTAAAAAAACAAATCACATCACAGAATTACTGGTACATTGTCCATAACACAAAAATACGAAATTGCATTAGTCTGCCAGTAACACTCTCATTGGCATATATTTTTTTATGGATGAATTTCCATAAGAAGTTTCTTATTCACTTTCAAGAAACTAAAGCAGTTAAGGCACTTGTATTTAAAATTAACAATGCCTTCAATGTATTAACCTTCATATCAGTCAATGTTGAGTCAAATTCTACAATTTTAGAAAAATGGTTCTGAATGACAGACCACTCATTCACACGTGCAGTTGGCCTTGGTAGCATAGTTGGTATAGCGCTGGCCTTCTGTGCTCGAGGTTGCGGGTTCGATCCCAGCCCAGGTTGATGGCATTTAAGTGTTTTTAAATTAGACAGGCTCATGTCAGTAGATTTACTGGCATATAAAAAAACTTCTGCAGGCACACCAGCATTGCTGATATAACCTCTGCAGTTGCGAGCGTCGTTAAATAAGCCATAATTTTTTAATTTTTTCACACATGCTCACAGCTAAAGTATCGGCTCCTTGTAAACACACTTCAATCTGCTTACATCACTAACACACTAACTTCAAAATCCCCAATGGCAATATTTCAGTTATATTAAGGCACAATAAACTGTGGCACTGTTACTTTACTCAACTTGAAAATAAGACATTATTATTTTGGAAATTTTGAATTGTGAGCATTGCTTACAGTGCTTATATGGACGCCTCTCCCCTGCTTGCCACAAGTGCACAAATTCGTCATGAAAACATTTTCGTTTATTATTCTACAGATTAACTTTTATGCTGTCATATTTAATCATTGATATACCGGATACTAAATAAGTTAGCCTCTTTTTAACCACTGAACTATTAATAAAGAATTAAGTACTGATATCTTCAGATGTGTTTACTGATAGTGACCACCAGAGTGGTCTAGAAATAACGAGCTGGACTCTCCTATGAATCTGTGCTCATGTATGGTTTCGATTACTGCGTGTCTCCTCCCCCATAATTTTACCCAGTCTTGTGGTGAATGTCAAATAATACCACAGGAAAATCGCGTATTCATCTCACTATCACCAATTCCATTGACGCCAGATAATCATGTCAGATTGATACAGTCTTGTTAAATAATAGATTACATATTAGATTTTAGAAGTGGCTAGAGTTCGAACTGTGAAGTAAAAAATTCCTCATGTACATAACATATGATTCCTGGTCAATCCTGCCGAATGGTTGTCACAATCGGTATTTTCACAACTGTGTTAGGACTGTTATTGATTTCCTCCAAGCAAAACAGTGCAATGTTACAAACTACGGTGTTTGTAGAGATCTATAATGTGGAAGTGAAATAGCCTTGCAGATTTCCAGAGCTAATAGCTCATGTTGTATGTAACAAAAAACTATATCATAATGGTGGAAAGTTCATAGTTTTTTCAGAAAAAAAAAATTCCCAAATGTTTAACAATCTCTTATTCGGTAACTATTGTGAGTAGGATCGTGATTTTTGTCCATATCGATAGGAAATATAATAAAGAATAATTTATTCCTCTGGCATATTTCAATAACGTGCACGGTTTTCATGTAAATTTAATTTTAAAAACCCTTAAATTCAAACCATTGCATGAAGCAAATGCATGGCAATGTCTTGGTAGCTTGGCAGCTTACGTATGGAGAATCATTAAGTTCGTTGACCTCTTACATCTGTATATGAGTAGGTACTGTGTTTTAGCGACAATGTTGCCAGACTGCTGAAACTTCAAATTTAATTTTCTAATAAACCATGCATTTAATCACAAAACGTAATATAGATTTTCTACTCATTTACGTGTACCCTATTGTCTCTTTCAATCTGCAAGGTTATTTCACTTCCACTCTGTAAGTTTGTGCCATATTTAAAAAGCCCTTGCCTGTAATCAACAAGTATAGATATTAATAACAGAGGATGTGCTTAAGATAACGAAACCATCGCAAACTCCAATTTCACCTTCCAGGAGTGAGAGGCATATAATTGACTGTCTATACGACGTTGCCACATATGAATTTCACGTCAATTATGCATGCACTTCACTTTGACAGGAAAAATGTAGCAACTTGGTGACAGCAAGATCACACATGTCTACCCTACTCCAGATGATGTTACAGTAGAGTGTTTATTCTAAATGGGAGTCCTTTCAAACATGACACATACTATGTTCTGTATATCATTGTCAACCTAATCACGTCTCGAAATAGTGGCAATGAAATCTGGAAATGTCAAAGTAATTGCATTTTTAGAATGTTGTTTCTTTAAAACAGGAATGCAATATGTTCAATAATTGCATCACTCATCAGCAGGCAGAATGTTTATAATAAAAATAAGCTACTGGCCAAGTGAATGACACTATAAACAGTGATGCAGTAAGGTGTTATGTCACTTAACAGAAGATGGAAAGACTACTCAAATCCAGATTTGAAGCAATTTTCGAAAGTTATTTTGTTGTACATTGCAGATTGTCTTGGAAGCTAATTTTTTGTATTCAACTTTTATTTACAGTATATCTGTTCATATACAAAATTTCAAGGGAGTTTTCGATATATCGATTTTGAAACGTTTTCTTGTATCATTAATGGCACTAGTAAGGCAGTGTGAATTTTAGTTTTCAAAGGCAATTATAAGTGACAATTTTTCCTTAAGTCTTTTTCACTTTCTTGGAGTATAAAGTTTTACCTGTTTTATCCTATGTAAATATTTTTGTATTTAGCTTGATGTTTGTATAAGATAATGCATTTTTTCCTGTTTTGAAATTAATTTTGAACCCTAGTAATTCCCTAAATTCAACATGGCTGGCTGCATTCCAGAAGAACTGCCTGCTCAAGCATTCCTTATTTTTTGTGGGAAAATGTGTTTGTTATGCTTGGATAATTTGTTTTACTTAAAACTAACACTCAGGTATGGTGGATCTGATTAAAAAGAAAGATTCTACACGTATATTTGTTTTAACATATAATGTGTTTGTCTTGATTTCTCACTATTTTGTTCTGTTACCACCACCATCTTTGTAGTTTTAAATACACATAATAGGATCAAAGGTGTATGTAAAGTGTGATTTGCTATAACTTTATTTCAATGCACACAACACAGGAATATTTTTATAAATTTGGACACCTTGCTGAATGTGATGTAAGTTGTATAATACAAACGATGTAAAAATATGTTCGTATCATATTAATTCATGTTGATCTTGAGTCAGATACTTTTAAACATCTCTGATATATTTAACAATTTGATATTCACATGACTCATTTTGTGGCACTGAAAGAAAGTTTTATATCATTTAAATTTTTCTAATGGCTGCTGGTATGGTACTTCCTACAATTTCCACTTTATTTATAATTCTTTATAATACCCTATACATAAGTGTCACGTCAGTTAAACAGTCAACCAAGAGATCTCTTTTCCAGGGTCTGCTTGTGTATTAATCGATTAATTGCATAATATTTATGTACAGTTTGCAAAGAAAAGAAAAGAAATATAACTGCTGGCTTTATAAAAAATACTGGTGCCAGACAATTGTTACTTACTATTATTTATGTGAAGCTCTGTTGTAAAAGTTGTATATAATACAGTACAAGATTACAGGAATTAAATAAGTATCTACTAGCATACATGTATGTTTTCTGTTTTTTAATATTATTTTATGCTCGACCATGCTGAAATGTAGTAATTATACACCTGGTAGTAGCCTTTTAATGCATCCCATTAAAGTACACTATTCATTATAGTTTAATTGTTCAGCCAATGAGAAATCACCTTGTAGCATTATAAAAGCGCAAGTATCGATTATTCTCGGATATGCAATCGAAAGACAACTAGCGAAAAGTCACAGAGGCTGGAAATTCAATACTGTCGCAGAAGGTTATGTTCTGTTACTATAATAATTAGTGTTAATTGTAAATAATATTCAAATAAATTCAATTTGTCATCTCGTTTTTCAATTCTAAATCAATTTCCAGGTTATATCAAGACTAATGTTCATGTTATTCTCTAGATTATATCAAGGTCAATGACATTCGTTCCTCAGAAAAAATCAATACTTTCACGTCTGCGCACATCTCACAATTTAGAAGGTCAGTTCCGCTCCTCACTTACATAACCATAACATGAATACTTCTGAATAATTTCAAGTTAGAAGTCGACCTGGTTGGCGAGTTGGTATAGCACTGGCCTTCTATGCCCAAGGTTGCAGGTTCGATCCCAAGCCAGGTCGATGGCATTTAAGTGTGCTTAAATGCGACAGGCTCATGTCAGTAGATTTACTGGCATGTAAAAGAACTCCTGCGGGACAAAATTCCAGCACATCTGGCGAAGCTGATATAACCTCTACAGTTGTGAGCATCGTTAAATAAAACATAACATAACAAGTTAGAAATATGGTCGAACATAAAAAGTCGTATGAAACTTGCCTATAATGGTAATTAAGATGCTTGTGTGAAAATTATGAAACTCTCTTGCGCTCGTTTCATAAACAAACATACTCGCGTCTTAATTACTACCATTATAGGCTTGTTGCATAATGTACTATTCTCTAACTGAAATAGTCATAGCCGAGTCTAGTTTTATATTCAAAATATATGTTGAATATAAAATTGTAGAATATGTGTGTGAGTGATAATTTAAAGAAAAATTTCTTTGTCAGTTTTCCCTGTGCATTTGGTTGTGTACATGAATATTTTTTTCTGGAAGAAAATTATTTTACTCATATATTTTCTTATATATGAAAATAAATGCATGTTTTCTGATGTTTACCCATTTTGAACCTCAGTTTTATTGATGACCTGTTATATTTACAGATGTTGCTACGAGAAAAAGAAATCGCGATTTCTTATTATTTGACAGTTGCTGTTATATGGGTAGGAAATGAACTTAACTGATGATGCTTTCAATGGTACATGTTATTTAAGAATATAATATTGTGTAACATGACCTTAATCCATTATACAGTATGGTTCAGAAGTCGCGCACCATAAGGTTATTCTCATACATGCTCAAATTGATCCCCAATGACTTGTACAGAAGCTTATATATCAGGTATGATAGGCTGTCTTGACATGTCTAAATATCTCAGGAGTGATATTATGGCATTCTCTGGTTATAGCGTCCCTCAATTTGGCGAGAGTTTGTGGTCGATGCTGGTACATCACAGATTTTTAAATCTCACACAGAAACAATCCATAAGGGTCAGATCTGGGGAATGGGATGGCCAATTCACTGGACCTCTGTGGCCAATCTATTGGAAAACGTCGCGTCGATGTACTTGTGCACTTGCACAGCAAAATGCACCAGTGCAACACCTTGTTGAAAAAGCATGATTTGGCTTCATTGTAATGGAACATCATTCAAATAGTCCATTAGGTAGCTCTGTGGCATTTGCTAGTATATTTCTCAGGTAACATTCTCACGAAAAAAATATGGATAGATTATTTCCTCCTTTCATATTCGAGCCCAGATCGTAATCCAGTGTTTGTTCTACACATGGCCCTCTTCCATCCTCTTAGGATTGCTATCCTACCAATGGCACATACTGTACTTATGAATGTGGTCATGCAAATGGAATGCTGCTTCATCAATGAACAAAACTGATGCATTGGCATGTGTCGGTATCGATTCACAAAATTCTTGTCATCTATCGGTGTCACCATGCTGTTCTTGAACTAGGTGCATTTTGTATAGGTAGAAACTATGCTGATGTAGAATGGGCAAGAAAGATTTGCTCACTCCTGTTTCTAGGCTCACTTTTCTACTTTATTTCTTGGGACTGGTAAGAATTTTGTCAAAACACTCATGAAACTCTTCTTGCCAATTACACTTTTTGGTTGCTCACTTCACTTATATTTGGTGACACTTCCATTTGTCCTTAAAATGGATGATCAGAGACTCAACAGTAGTCATCAGTAATGCTTGTTGCGGATTTTGCTGGATGACCTCATTGGTCACAGAGTGGTGTGTTGCACCAAGCGCTCCAAACATGAATACCAGTTGTACTCATTCCTCCAACGTTAATTAGTCATTCATTCTTCAATCTGAAAGTATAGCACACTATATACTATACCACTGAAGAATGTATGTGTTTGTGTCTGTGTGCGTGTGTGTGCACATGCGTGAAATTTACGAATAGTATGGGTCATACTGTGAACCACTCATATTTCTAATTTAAAGACTCTTTGATTTGACATTTGTTTCGTTCGGTTTTGTATTTCTTATTACGGATATGTTTAGAATGTTGAGATGGCATTTTAAGTGCTCATTTCGACGAAAGTAAAATAAAAAGTGAGAATTTTTTCAATATTATAGGACTTAGAAAGAAAAACGTGGCTCCAGGGCCAGGAGGCTTGGATGATCATCTGAAGAATCCAGGTGCAACAGATTTATTTGGACAAGCAGACGCTGTTGTGAAGCATGTCCTGGAGGGCCATGACCGAGGGGTGAACTGGGCCTGCTTTCACCCCACTCTGCCTCTAATTGTGTCAGGTGCGGACGATAGGCAGATAAAATTATGGAGGATGAATGAAGCAAAGGTGAGATATATCACTATATTGAAGTATTGAAGTATTACTACAATATTACATCTGTTTCCATACAGTGCCTACTGAAAGATATACACAGAAACATTGTAGAATGTAGTACATTTTGTATTGGGGGGATTGTGGTTTGAGATGTAGGCATATTATATTGAATAATTTGACATCAGGGATTGTCAAGTAATTGGCAAGCATTTACTGAATGTTTGATTTTTCATTCGTCCTACTTATTAGGTAACCATAGCTTGTTTTATTAATTCGCCTCAAGAACTGTCAAAATATAGAACATTACAATAATTGGCTGTCTAGTTTCTGTCAAATTGGTCATTATATGCAGAATTCCGACAAATTTTCATTTGTGAATTATGCAGTCCAATGGTGAGCAGATATGAAAGACTTTAGAGTCTCTCATTATTAATAGAAATTTATGGTCGGTTGTGAAACATTTGTTGTGCATGGATGAACAGTTGAAGAAGGATGTTTATGGATAGAATTAACCCTTTGAAGCGCAGTGGTTACAGTATGTAACCACCTTTTAAATTTGAGTTTTCTGCCTACTTACAGAGTGGTTTTTATTTTAAAACTACTGCGCTGCTTTCACTGATCCCTAGTAACTGTAGAATAATTTTATTTTTCCTATATTTGTGTTGCTGAGCCTGTTCATTAAGATGCCCGATGTTGTTGTGTATAGTTGGGGTGTGGAAGACTCGCTACGTGTTTTTATTTCAGTTGTATGCTAAAGTATCACAGTTACGTAAGTTTCTATTTAGTATTATTTGTCTTTCTGTCTTTTAGAATATTATTTCAGTAACAAGATTGTAATTTCTTCGACACATGTGGCATCAATATAGAAATAATGTGGTGGTTTCAAAACGTAACCACCATGCAAACAGGGTAGTTATGCTTACCATATCCAACAAAATGTTCCATTTTGGTGTCATGTTATTCATCATGGCTACAAGGAAGTGATGGTTGGTGACAGTCACAAAGTGTTTTTGACAACTTTTTCACAAGTTTGAATCTGATGATCTCTAAGGCAGCAAAATATCTATGCATGTGGTACAGTTAGACATGGGCGTATTGGTTTACCACACGATGAAAGAAGAGATCGCGACATGAAACGTGGTGAGAGTGATAGCCGTATGTCATATGCTGGAGTGTCCTGGCTCAAGTGGAAGGATAGAAGGTCCATTATTTTCCTTTCTAATTACCACGATCCATCTATTGTCGCCACTGTTTCAAGGAAAGAGAAGAATGGAACAACCACTGAAATTGATAGTCCACAACTCGTGAAGGACTGCAACAAACATATGGGTTATGTTGACAGAGCTGATATGTTGAAATCCTTGTACGAAATTGATAGAAAATTCAGAAGATAGTGGCACCATATTTTTTGGTATTTTGTTGATGTCACTGTGACTAATGCCTTCTTGGTATATTCGTTGAGAGGTGAAGGTGGAGAAATGACTGAAGAATTTCAGGTTGGTTGTTGTTGTTGGTTTGGTCGCAGCTAATATTCCAAAACCTAGAGGGAGAAAGACAGTACTAAAACCTGTGCACCACTTCAAGCCAATGGTCCCGTATGAGAAAAGATTCGACAAGGTGGCACATACGTCTATGTGACGATCTTCAAGATGCTGTGCTTATTGTAGCACTGAAGTTCAACCACACGGGAGACCAGAAACTGTTTCCTTTCGTACATTCACAATAAGTCTGAAGGCATTGTGTTCTGCAGTATTGCATAGTGGTTTTACATGAAACCACCCATTTTCTGTGTCAGAAATTGAAGTTTTTCAAATTTTTAAAATTTGAGGTAGTTCTCTTAGACAAATAAAAGATTAATTTCATTGCAAACACAACTTTTTATTTTCCTCCCAAATGCGTGCATCAAAGGGTTAAAACGAAGTGTTTTTTAAAGTCTTATGATAAAGCATTAATATTCTTTCCAATTTTAAGCATGTGACTTTTAAATGCAGATTTTCGTAAATATAAAAAATATTAGCAATTATTACAAAATTAGAATTAGCCCATGAGATCCCTAAATTGTTAAGGCTCACTTCCTTAAGAAGGTGGCTGTGTTCTGTCAGTAACGTTCAGTAAGTCATTCTGAGACGATTAACCCGAGGTTCTTGAAGCTTCTTTCAATAGGTTTCTCTGTCCTTCATCTTGGTTGGTCAACAGCTGCTGAAGTTTTTCCTTAGGTCATCGGTCAATCTGGTTTTCTGTTTTCCTACTCTTTTCTGTCCTATTCTAGGGTTCCGTGCATTTATGCTATGAGTCTATCTGTTGACTCCCAACTTCATCACAAGACCCGCATATCTCCATTTCAGCCACTGGCGTGGCTCAGTCAGTTAAGGCCCTTGCCTGCTGGTCTGAAGTTGCGCTCGGGCGCGGGTTCAATCCCTGCTTGGGCTGATTACCTAGTGTGGGCTTTTCCGAGGTTTTCCCCAACCGTAAAGTGAATGTCAGGTAATCTATGGCGAATCCTCGGCCTCATCTCGCCAAATACCATCTCGCTATCACCAAGCTCATCGACGCTAAATAACCTCGTAGTTGATACAGGGTCGTTAAATAACCAACTAAAAAAAATCTCCATTTCAGATAGCTGATGTGGCATCCTTCTTATGTCCTCATTTCGCACTCTAGCTTGAAGTTTGATCCCTAGCAAATTCCTCTCCATCCTTCTTTAGCACCTTATTCTTGCTTTTCTGTGCCCCATAGAAAAGTATAAACTGACAGAATGCAGGTGTCCACAACTTTTCTTTTTATCTCCAGACTCTTTAAGATTTTTCTCCAAGTATGAATTTGAGGCTCCAGAATTTATTTTATGCCAATGTTACACGCATTTGTACTTCCTTGCTGATGGTATTGTTAAAGGATAATGACTGGCCCAGATATGTGTACAGTACTCTTTTACATATTCCAACTGTTGGTTGTTGATTACTTTGGCATTCTTTGTTCTATTTGCCATTAGTTTGGTCTTTCTTGGGTTCATTAGTCCTGCTTGTCTGCTGTGTTCGAATATTACAATATGCAATATACTGTATTACAATTCCACCTCTGCTTCGGCATTTGAACATGAGGCCAGCAGCCAGCTGGTCAGTCTGGGCTCTTCAAGGGCTATGGCGCCACAGATTATTATTATTTAATATATTACAATATACGTGTAACTATTTATGTTAATTTGTGAAAAAACTAAATATACTTCCACTTAAAATTCATAAATGAAGTCAAATGTCTTAACTTCGGGATTGTAGGGACTGTCTTTTGAGTGAAATATTAATGCATATTAAATTATATCAATTATATCAATGTACAGTAATTAGGGGTAGCTTTGTACTGGTCAGTGTAACTTTGTACCAGTTCCCAATTTAACTAGAAGATTTAATTTCACATTTCCTAAGTGTGATATCATTGAACTGAGGCTATCTCCATAACCTACGATCTCTATGCTTTGCTTTGTACCGGTATCTATTATGTTTGGTCCCTGAAGAATATTTAAGACTCCACGAGGTTAAATATTGCATTGTGTTTATAATGGGTGGTTTATGAATGATTTTCAACTTGATATTTTAAGTATATGATTTTATCTTACCACTATTGTAAATGTTAATGCTTATACTCTCTTCTTCAAAATACAGTAATAACCTCGTGAGATACATAATCCTATGTCTTGTGATTTATAAAATTAATTCACAGTGCTGTTTTGTAATTAAAATATACATAAAATAACTGTGACAGTATTAAAACACTTTTTTTATTAAAATTTATATATGTTGACTAGACATGTTTCTGGACCATAGCTGTCCTATCATCAGTAGTCATAATGTGGATCACCAAACACCAGCTGATTCACATTATGACTACTGATGATAGGACAGCTAGTCAACATATGGAGGGTGGAAGTGCAGCTTGAAAGGAATGATAGGATACACGTAAATGAATAAAAAACCTATGTTACATTTTATGATTAAATGCACGGTTAATTAGAAAATTAAATTTGAAGTTTGAACAGTCCGGCAACATCGTCACTATACTTGGGAAGGTCTATGTTGGCAGAGCTACCTGATGTCTTGGGAAGGGTCAGGGAGGGTGAGTTGAACTAATCCTATGACAAGACACTTGTAGAACAGCATTTCCTCTTTCTTTCCTCCCCCTCCCTCACCAGGACATCTGGAAAGGTTGTCAGTGGTGGATGTTGTTACAACTATGTGTTAACAACATTTTTCAGTGTAGTTTGAGAAGGCCCTTATAATAATTTTATAATTAAAATGTTAGAAGTAGCCTATTGTGCTTTATATTAGGCCTACTTGTCCTAGTGTTCGTGATTCTTGGTGTAGGAAGAAGAGGAAAGCCACTGCAGTCTGACACCAGGGAAATAGTGTGCAATGTACATAAGTTTTTCGTGGAGGAGTATGATGCTTTGAAAGTCGGAAACCCTACAATAAACATAGTCGAAGTAGCAAAGCGAACTCCTGCTGCGTGTGGAGTATCTGAACGCACTGTTTACCGTACCCTAAATGAAAAGAGAGAAGCAGATGAATCAGGAAAAAAAGTGTCAACTCCGGGCAAAAAGCGGCCGAAAAGAACTCCCACGAAAACCAATATAGACTCATTCACTGCGGCCGCCATCAAGAGACAGATTTACTCCTTGTACAAGACTGATTTTAGTCCGAGTGTGGAAGATATTCGTGATGCTCTCGATAAGTCTGGGTTATTTTATGGCAGCAAATGGTTGGTGCGGTAAAGACTAAAAAAACTTAATTTCCGTTACGCTAAGAATAACTTCGGACGGAAGCTTCTGATAGAGAAACCCGACATAATTGCTAAGCGATTCCATTCCTTAAGGAGGATGCGCGACTTAAGAATAACTGGCCGCCCTATCTTTTACCTAGACGAAACATGGTTAAACATCAATCACACGAAGAGCAAAATTTGGATTTGTGACGATGGTGACATTCCTCTGAACTTGCCCTTAGGAAAAGGGGGACGATTTAGTATTGTGCATGCTGGATCATCCTGTGGATTTATGCCAGGAGCCTATCACAGTTTTAAGTCAAGAAATGAACGCCGTTAATATCAAACATTGGTTCGAAAAGAAACTCCTTCCGAACATTCCACAAAACAGCATCATTGTAATGGACAACACCTCTTACATTCTGTATAGCTCCCACTTTTGCATTTTCTAAATCAGACATGCAGTCTTGGTTACATCAGAATAACATAGAGTACGACCCAAAGGCGACAAAAATCGTATTGTACGATAAAATAAAATTTTAAAAAGGAGAAAATGGTAAGGTACGAACTGGATACCTCAGCTCAAAGTGAACCACACCGGCGTACCGTAGTGCGACTGCCACCATACCACTGTAATTTTAGTGTCATTGAGTTCACCTGGGCACAAGTGACAAATGATGTCGCTAAACATAATGTATCTTTGAAATCCAGTGAAGTCATAAAATTATTTGAAGAAGCGTTGTCCAAGTTCACGCCAGAGAATTGGAAAAATGCGTGTGAACATGTTAAAAAGGAAGAGGACTTTTTATTGGGAAAGGGATGGAATGATTGACAAAGTGGTGGATCGTTTCGTAATAAGTTTGGACTCTGATAGTGATGACGATGACGGTGACGACAACATGGAAGTAGAAGTAGAAGAATCCGCCACTGCACATACAAATAGTTTTATGGAGAGTGTCTGTCTCTTGCCACCATTCCCCCCGCAGATGTCCGGTCAGCCACTGAGTGAGTGAGAGGTAAGAAATATATCTTTCTCTGTCTAAATTTCTCTGCCAACTAAAGAATTCTATACTATAATACATTCTACTTGTGATATAAGAGGTCAATGAACTTGGTGAATCTCTGTACTAAGCTGCATTCTGTTGAGATGTCAATTGCTCGCTTCACGCAATGGCTTGAATGTAGGGGTTTTTTAAATTAAATTTACACGAAAACCGTTCATACTATTGAAATATGGCAGAGGAATAAATAAATTCTTTATTAGATTTCATATAGATATGGACAAAAATCACGATCGTACTAATAAAAGAGATTGTTAAACACTTGGAAAAAAACATTTTTTCTGAAAAACTATGAACTTTCCACCAATATGATATTACAGTTTCTTATATATAACATGAGCTATTCGCTCTGGAAATCTGCAAGGCTTTATTCACTTCCTCCCTGTATAAATTTTAATAAAAAGGTGTTTTAATACTGTTACAGTTATTTTATGTATATTTTAATTACTTATTAGAAAACACTGTTGTAATATGAATATATTTTAACATATCTATCATAATGCTGTTTTGATTCGATGTCAGAGTTACTTTGTACCACTACAAAGTTTGTATGATAACATTGATTCTGTTATAAGCATTTAAATTTGATTATGAATCAACATAATTAGTTAATTAAATAACATGAGACAACTATTATATAAAATTAATATAAAATATAACTACATCTACTACAGATACACTTTAAGGGCCATATTCATAGATATTCTTAGCGTGGGCTTCCTGTGGATGATCAGCAAACTAACGTTTTTTGTATTCATAAACCAGTGTTGGCGATATGATATGATATGAATCCTGTACAAGTAATCACTCGATAGCCGGGGCTAGTTTAGCATGCTCGAAGCACAGGCTAGTGAAATGTCTATGCATAGCACCCTAAGTTTTTATTGAATTAAATTTTTTTTACCAACTCCCGCATAGTTAGTTGGCTTATTAATGAAAATTCTTTGACCTTGTTTATTCAACTACTGTTCTAATTTTCACACTTGTCTTGGATTTCCATAATATGTTAAAAGTTCTAGATGACAAGAGGTCAAAAGTATTCTCCAGAGAGAAAACAGTGTACAATAAAGGCAAGATATTCCAGTGAAACACTCTAGCATGCACTAGATGATATAAACACTGCAGAACTTGGTCAACGAGAAGCTGCACGTTTGTATTCCATCCCAAGACAAACACTAGTGAATAAATTAAAAAAAAAAAATAATAGTAATAATTTTGAGAGGCCAAATATGTTTTCACCGAGAATGTTGGTACTCTGTGCCATGATGACTTTGTAATAGTCTTATATAGGGTAAAGGTTCACTGTTCCTTGGTAGGCCCACAGTCAATGGCATTGAACTGCATGGTTCCATCTCCAGATACAAAGTAATTGTAAGGTCGAGAAGGGAAGGCATTGGATGTGACCTGACCAGTTTGAAGTAATAAAGAAAGTTAATAAGTTAGTAAATAAAAGGGGCACGTATGAACTGATTGGTCTTAAGATTGTGAAGAATTTGATTAGCGTATTAAAATAACTTATATCAAACATATATGTAGGTAATAAACACATAAAAATTGTGTTTATATTTTCTATTGTGGTGCTAGTATGTTTTATTGTTAAAGTAAATGTTCTACGTTTTCAGTAATTTTTTTTTTGGTACCTACTTAAAATGAAATAAAATTTCATGTATTTTCTTATTGTATGGTCAAAAGTTATCTTGAATTTGAAGGTAATATAGATAATTGAATTTAATAGGAAAACACAAATGTGATATAAAGTTACCCCAATGAAATTGGCCGTGTAACTTTGGACCACCATTAAATGCTAAATTTCACCTATTTAAAATATTACTTTTGATGTTTATTATGTCTCAACCCATAAAATAAGTTGTTTTCTGAAATAATTTACATTTAAACATCAATTTTGTTGACACTATTTTAGGTAAGTATAAAAATATGATAGAAGTGGTAGACTGAAGACTACGACTTTTCTTACTAGCTCAAGAAAATAAACTGTGAACAAGAATATCATGGGATACATGATAGAAGAACTGAAATTTTATGGAGCACGTGAAACGTGTAGTGGGAGTATGTGTGTCTTTTTAATGATGACGATGTTTCAATTTGAAGGCAGTATGTGATGAGAGCAGTAAGGGGAAACTTTCCAGAAGTAGGTTTCTCTATCCTCTGGCAATTGATTTTGAACTTCATATGCTTTCTATATTATTAAGCTTATTCAAGATAAATTTGTAGAACGCCATTTGTTCAACTAGTACTACCTGGCAACTGTATTAAAAAAATTCTTTAGTTGATCCAGGAGAAAATTCTTGCTTTTGGTCCCTCAAGAATTTTATTTTCGTTTTAAACAACAGTAATTTTTATGTAATTGGCCACCATCTTTCATGAATCAGCATCCCATTATGCTGAACAACATGAACTTCTCCACACCCATTTGTGGAACATGTAAGGCTAAAATTTCAACCTTCCCCAGTTCGCCATATAGAGTATATTAATAGCAACATATTAAGTTTCTTTCTAGCTCTAAAGATACTAAAATTTATGTAAGTTCAATATTGTAATTGTAATTTATTACATTTGATGGATTGTTTGTTAATGTTACTCACCGAGCTCATGTTTTCATATTGACAGGCATGGGAAGTTGACACCTGTCGTGGGCACTACAACAATGTTTCATGTGTGCTCTTTCATCCACGTCAAGAACTCATCCTTTCTAACTCGGAAGATAAGAGCATTCGTGTGTGGGACATGACAAAACGAACTTGTCTTCATACGTTTAGACGAGAGCATGAACGCTTCTGGGTGCTTGCTGCCCACCCTTCTCTGAATGTTTTTGCTGCAGGCCATGATTCTGGCATGATCATCTTCAAGGCAAGTAGACATTGAATCGTTGAGTGTTTACACTTGTATGAGTCAGATAGAAACGGAAGGTTTGAAGTACAATAAACAAATACATCTGAAAACAGTTATTATGTACAAAGCACCAGATTTATAGCCTTATTGCTATGTAACACTTTTCTCACTGATTGCATCTGTGGTATGACTGAGTTTCCTTTAATGTGTTGTGATGTGCACATTGGCTAATTTCAAGGCGCGAGATGTTGATAAAATAACACAGGGCAATACAAAATACTGTATTTGGGTTTGCCCAGTCCGTCTGTAAGGGAACTGAATCTGGTGGTTAGTATGAATAAGAAGGTAAGGGAAAAAGCAGGGAATGTCAGAGAATAGCATTATTGAGAAAATCAAATTTTAATACCTGTGACATTCGTGGTTTATAACTAGTGTGCAAAATGCTTAACGTTACCTTATATAAGACATTTCCACATTTAAACAATTTGTGATTGGACATTTCTGCAGTTTCAGTCGCCACCAGTACAATGAGCTACATACCATAAAATCACTAAAAATGGACGTTCCTTGTTTTTCCTCTTATCCTTCAATTTATCTTGTGGTTCTTTCATTGTAATGTGTATTTATTGATTAAATGTGCAACCACCAAGTGCTTGTTTGTTTGTTTATGTTTCTCATGTATTCACAAACTCTCCCCAACAAAATCAAATAATGTTTTGAGAGAAATTTCTACATAGGGGAGGGTAGTACACAGTGAGACAAAAAAAATACTATTGCATGTCTCTTGGTATATTTATTTAATAGAGCAAAAACAACACATGCATTTATATTTTGGAACTTTTGTGTGCATAATGATATTCATATTTCTTTCCGTGAATACAAAGTTAGTGAAAATAATTATTAATATAATTTGACATTTGTCTCACTGTGTACCACAAATGGTACAGAGTGAGACAAGCCATTTCCCTTGATTTTATTAAGTAAAAACACATGTAAAAACTAATGAAAACACAAATCTATTCATAGAGACTTTAAATTAATGAAAAGTTTAAACTAAATTATTTTAGTGGGAATGTTTCATAAATACCTTAACATACATCAAGGTTTCCGAAATTATTGGGAAAGCGGACATAACCTGATAGGTGTTTTGTTCTCATTGGCAGTGTTTGTGGGAGAATCATTGCAATGTCTGTTTTTTTGACAGAAGCTATATCAGAAACTGTGGGAGTTACAAAACCCAAGATTTTTTTGCTTTTTCAAAAGTATGTCACTTCAAAGTCACCATCTTTATCCTTTCCCTTCAATATTTTAGCAACATAGAATATGCTCCTGGAAAACGCACTAGCATATAATCACCAACTACTGGTTCTTTATCCAATTTGTCAAGTTCCATTTCTTCTTCTTAATCATCTTCATCTGTACCATGATCTCCCACTTTGTGTATCACTGCAGGCTTTCTCAGTGACTTTTGATCTAGGATTCATCTTCTTTTGAAACAGTGCTTTGGCACTTTTCTTCATTTCTGTTTCCTTTTTCATCTTGGTTTTCTCTTCAATCAAACGTTTTTCTGGGGATGAAGTTAATATTATGCTTCTACCTGCTGGTCGTCCACCTCTTTTTTTTCCTAGGTGCAGCTTTGGGATAGCCACGGAACTCCTTTGGTGAAACGTAGCTGCTTGTGGCACTTTTTGTTCCTACCAATGTTCACGCTATCACTAAATACATCTACATGAGCTTTCTCGGTTTCCTTTTCATGTGTCTCTGTGACTGCAGGTAGTTCAGGCCTGTCAGAAACAGTCGACATCAAAAAATCTGACTCGTCAAAAATTTCCTTGTTGAACGGATATATTTCACTTCGCTTGAATCCTGCAGTTATATTAATAGGTGTTATTGCCCTCATGAAAGATTCTCCAACACATTCAGCCATGTGGTAAATAGTCATGGGTATGCCTGGATTTCTCAGCATCCATGAATCGACAGCTGTGTTATAATATGCTTTCAACAGACCAAAAACTGTCAGGTCTAAGGGTTGTAACTTATGACTACAGTGAGGTGGCAATGTCAACATTGTTACACCTGCTTCTTTTGCCATATCCAGGACTTCAATTGACATGTGGCTTTCGTGGTTGTCTCATATTAATAGTGAAGGATTGTCCTTGGAGCTGTGCGAATGCTTAATAAAATGTTCCATGACTCTGGGGAATAACTCAGATGTCACCCAGCCAGTAGAACTGGCTAAACCAAATGTGCCTGATGGTGCTCCATTGAGCACATGAGTCTTGAAATTTTTGCGTGGGAAAATCATAAGAGGAGGCACAAATGTTCCTAATGCACACACAATGGCTACCACTGTTACTAATTGTCCACGCTCACCACTAGTGCACTGGTTTAATTGTTTCATGCCTTTCATTCCTATTACTTTCTTGGGCTTGTGGACTGTGGTAACACCTGTCTCATCCAAGTTGTAAATCCTAGAATTGACAGCTAGCTGAGATAAACTGTTGTACACAGCAGTCATATTATTAAAAAACTTCTTCACATTGTGAGGATTGAAGGATGTTAGTCTGGACAAACTGCAACCCTCAGGTTTTCTGATGCTGAGATGTTTGTTGTGATGCATAAAATCTCTCATCCACTCCAATCCAGTACATTTGGCAGTTTTCCATGATGATGGCATGTCAAGGTTATTTTTCTCAGCCATCTCAAAGGCTAATCACCATAAAGCAGTGGTTGATAGGCCGAAACACATTTTACTGCAAGTTTCTGCATATTTGGCCAGATCATGCTCTTGTTCTGAGGTAAATACTTTGTGCACATCATACTGTAGCTTCATACTAACATCAGTTTCTGGATTTACTTTCTTCTTTTTTAC